>NC_138061.1:59353197-59581274 GCF_964194185.1 Rhinolophus hipposideros | reverse complement strand
AGGCATCCCCTCTATCCCAGGCCTCTGGTTTCGTACTGTGTGCCCTGCCTTACCTGCAGGAAGTAGGTGACACTCCCTCCAGAACCTGTGTCCTTGTCCACAGCATGGACCTTAAAGATACTGCTCCCAGGAGGTGTATCCTGAGGGGTCAGAGACACAGGGGTCAGTCCTGGGGCAGCGACAGAATGCTCAGGGTACTTGGGGTATGGAGAAACATGGAAAGGTGGGGTCAGGCGAATGAAGGGTAAAAAGAGGCGACAAGGTGGTGACTAACCCAGGGAGCCCCCAACAGGGGAAAGAACAGTGATGGAGGAGACACATCAGAGAAGGAAGAAAAAAGAAAGAGCAGATATCCTCCCCCTGAGGAGGGCCTCAAGGAGAGAGGGGAAAAAAGTAAGACTCTAAATAGATAAAGGGCTTAAATGTGAAATGAGAAAGGCCTTAATAAACATGGACATTTTCAGCATTACCAAAGATCACATATGTACTATTTAGAGCCAGGATGAAATGTCTTTCTCTATGAAATTAACAAACATTAAAAAACGTGAGAATCTCCAGTGTTGATGGGAATTAGGGAGACAAACCCTCTCCTACATCTTGTTGAAAATTGTAAATTGGTGTTATTCCAGAAAAGCAATCTGGTAACACCTCATAGGCACGGATGCTTTCGACCTAGTAATTTCAAATCTTGGACTATAGCTTAAGGAAATGATTCTAATTAGAGAAAACGAACTTTTATGTCAGAATTTGATATTTCTTACTACAGCAAAACTGCAAGTATCTTAAATATCCAAACATAGAGGAACAGTTCCATAAATGATAGAATGTTTACTTAACAGAAGTTATTAAAATGATAGTTACGCAACTTTACAATTAATGGGGAAATGATGATATTATAAATTAAGTGAAAACCAGGATACAGAAAACATGTGTTTAGTATAGTCACAACAATGTAAAACAAACAGTAATCACAATAATAATCACAAAAACAACTAGAAAGAAATACACCAAAATTTAACAATGTTATTTCAAGAAGGAGGGGTTGATAGTGATTTTGAAATCTTTTTTTCCTATCTTTTTATGTATTTCACATTTCCACAATAAATATATATTATGATTATAATGGAAAATGGTAAATGAACATTCTGTTAGAAATAAAATGAAGGTGTGAGTGGATGGCGGTGGGGATGGGGAGGACAGGAGGACCAGCTCTCCCGAGAGTAGAGAGGTGCTCTCACTCAGAGGGGCAGTCCCCTTGGCCAGGTCACAGGACAGCCCCAGAGGGCAGGCCACGGGCTTGGGGTAGGAGGGCAGCAGCTAGGCCTAGTGGCCTCCCACTAACCTCAGGAACATGGACAATGTAAGGCTCCTGGATGAACGTGGGCGTCTCGTCGTTGGCATCAGTCACCAGGATCACGACTTTCTCTGCCACCTGAGAAGGGTGAGGAGTAAAGGGGACAGGAATTGGGGCAGTTAGACCTTTTGGACAAAAAAGGGACAGTGGCCCCTAACGCCCCCAGGTATATGTCTCTACCCATCCTCCCTCTCTCCCCCTTCCTTCTTGCTATCCTTCCTTGTTTTATTCATTCATGAAACAAATATTATTAAGCAACTATTTGATGCCAAGCACATGAAAGGAGCACTTGGTGTTCCATCCCAGGGACAGAAGACATGGTGTGATGGTGTGCATTTTGCAGGATGAGGTGGCAGGGCAAAGATCAGCATATGAAAGAACGTGGTGATAGCATTCGGGGTGATAACAGTGGCAGGCCAAGCACTGAGGACAGGACCACCGCGCTGTCCAGCTCTGGAGACTCCGTGCATGCCATGGCCTCGGCAAATGCATCCCCTGGGGCTATGGGCGCACAGTGCAGGAGGCTGCATCCGGAGGCCCCCAAATAAGCCTCTAACCAGCCTGTGGTGGTGGACCCAGGGAGGCTTCACAGAGGGGTGAGAATTAGGCTCTGCAGCAGTTTGGCAGGTGAGAGGGAAAGAAGTGAAGGAGCGTCAGGTGCAAAGGGGAGTTAAATGCACGGTGAGTTCAGAGAACATAAGTAGATTTATGCCAGATGGTTGGGGGGGTGAATGTGGGAGAGAAGGCGGGCGAGGCTGATGGTGCCCAAAGTGGAGGTCCTGAATGTCAGGCTAAAACTTGGGTTTCATCCGGAGGGTGGTAGGGACCAGCTGTTAGTGCTTTCTGAGCCAGGCTATGGCCAAGTCTGTGTCCCGCAGTTTGGGCTCAGGCTGAATTTGGAGGTAGATTGGGGCTGGGGAGCCTGCAAGCAGGGGAGCCCCTATAATTATCAGGGAAGCACTGATGAGGGCTCGGGCAAAATGGTGGCTTTCCTGTGGGCATGTTGGGGGTGGGTCTTGCTGGGCCTCAGCTTGGGTTTGCCAGGGAACCCTCAGTCCCCAGGAGGTTGGAGGATGGAACTGTGCTCAGGCCCAGGGAGCTGCCTGCTGTCAGGGGCTGGCACATGTGTGCACTCACCAGATTCAGGCTGTCAGAAATGCTGATGATGGCTTCAATCTCATCTTCTCGCTGTGAAGAGCAGGATTGAGTGAGTGTCCAGGAGTGATACGTGCTAGGAACCCCTGAGTCTGGAGAGAGCTCTCCCTGCCCCACTGAGCCTATCAGAGGAGGCCTGGAGTAGTGTGGGGTGACCAAAAGTTTACTCTGGCCACTCTTGAGACCTTCTTTTGAGGCTCTACACATCAGGGCTTCTTATAAACCCAGAGAGATTGTTGAGGCGCCAACAGAAAATGCCCCCCAGCTAGAATGAGGAGAGATGCTGACCTAGTGTTGTAGAGGTCCCAGGAAGAAGGCTTATTCCCTGTTTTCTGTACATTTTCTCCCCCTTATCTCTGCCATACCGCTCCATATTCCACAGTTCTGCAGAGGTCCAGATCTGTGGTATCTCAAGCACTCCCCAGCACACTGTGGCACCTCAGTGAGGAAGGTCCCTGGGGGAATGCGAGGGAGGGGCAGCCAAGTCACACCTCCACCTCTGTGTTCCCACAGCCGTCTCTGAGACCACCCTTCCCCTTTTCTAGTCTGGCTTGCAGGTGGTGGAGTCTGCCATCAGACCAGAGCTGGCAGCAACCCCACACCTGAGGTCCAGTCATGTGGCTAGCTAGGCCCACCAGTCCCGTGTGGTGTCTCAGAGCAAATGTAGCCCATGCCCTGTCACGGGCAGGTTCAGAAGGGTGCCGAGGGGTAGAGTTTTTCCAGACTCAGACCTACTCTCTAAACCATGCTTTCCAGCCCTGATCTGCTGTTTGAGTTTTCTGCACCTTACAAGACCTCTCCAAAGACGATCTCTAGCAGACCGTCCAGCCCTCAGAGGCTTGGCCGGCAGGCAGCAATCCTCGCTTCTCCCCATACCTCTCTGTCCAGCTCTTCAACCAGGGTGATGTTTCCAAAATTGGGGTCCACAGAAAAGACGCTTCTAGAGCTGGGGTCAAAGCTGATTTGGTAGGAGACAGGGTCTCCCTCGGGGTCTGTTCCATTCAGGGTGTACACATGAGAGCCTGGAAGGAGACACAGAGGGGACATCTACAATCTGGGACTTGACGTTTCCTAAAAGTGGCAGCTGCTCAGAACCAGGGACTCAACCATCTGTACAGTGAATTTGCAGTTCAGTGCCAAAGGTACCACCGTGAACTGAGCACTGTGCCCCACTGACCTCGCCCCCTGCTGGCTGCCCCTCCCACTCTTTGTCTTTATTCTTCACAGCTGTCGGTGAGATATTAGCATCAGCCACTTTACAGGGTGTCATCTATAATACGGATTGTACAGGAAGGTCCCCTCTGCTGTCCCTCTGCCTGCTAATGACTCCTGTCCCAGGAGCCAAGATTGGGGGCTTCCCCGGGATGGGGGAAAAGGGAGGCGCCAGTAAGGCAAGAGGGGCAGCTCTGTTCCCCTGCCCGGAGCAGCTCCTCAGGGATGTCTGAGCAGGCGCCTCTTTTACACTGCTGATCTTTGGCTCAGGGTTCCCAATCCAGACAGGGTGAGACAGAAGAAGTGCAAATCTCTCTTTCTCCTTCTCCCCCTCTGCAGATCCCAGCCAGCGAGTTGGATGTTCTTGGATGCCTTTAAAGCCTAAAGATCTGAGGCTCTGGGAGGTCAGTCAGTACATTTGCTCAAGGTTACACTGTACAAAGACAGTGGACACTGGGCAGCTGTGGCCAAACCCAGGGGTAACCACCATGCTGAGGGTTTCTCCCTGTCTCCTGGGGCCCGCCCTGTCTTTGGACTGGCACTGAGTTCTCCAGGGCTTGTCAGGCTTAGGTCTCCATGGCAACCAAGACCTCCTTTATATGCAACTGCCCTGGAGAATTCAAAGTGCAAACAGCCCCTATCCCCCCACCGCCAGCACCTGCAGCCTAGCTCTCCCTCTCTCTACAGATTGGGAGAACTCATGGTCCTTCTGTGCCATGTCCAGGGGATCGAGGGCCACCCCTCTAGGGGACCTATGGGGGCCAGTGCCAAGGCTCCTCACCAACAGGGGTGTCCTCCGGGAGGCTGAATAAGGCCATGTTTCCATTAGTGCTGCCAACCCCGTTGTCGAAGAAGTGGGGGGCGAAGTTGACCTGGGCTAGGGAGAAAACAGACAGAACAAATGGACACCCAGAAACTTGAAAGGGCAATTTCGCGCCAGCATGATCTGATGTCTGGCCCCACTTCTGGGCAGGCTGGCACTCTCCTCTCCAAGCCTAGCAAACCCGTGGTTCGGCTGGGGAGCCTGGGAGAGGGTCCCTTAGCTCAGGCTTGTCAGGGACATGGACCATCTGGGGCCTTAGAACCCAGGCAGCTGCCAAACTCAGCTCATCAATACGCAGACGGCACCAGGAGCCAGAGAGGTACAGTGCCCTGGCCAAGGTCACACCAGGAGTGGGGGCGCTCTCCCCTGCCCCATGCATCCATTAGAGATGACGCCAATCCTCCTACCCTGTTTCTGAAAAAGAAGAGGTCAGCCGGGGTCCCGGCCCCAAATCCGGGGTTTCCAGAGTCCTTGCCTCTGGGGAAGCGCCCCGGGAACCCCGCTCCCAGCCAAGCCAGACAACTGGAAGAATCGCTCCCCTCCTTTCTGCTCCGGTCCCCATCGCCCAGCTGGAGTCTCTGTTCACTCTGGAAGTGAACAGTCCGGAGCTCTGTCTCTGTGTCCCTCCGGGTAGCGCCGGCACCCAGCCCTCGCCCCACCGGCGGCCACTCACCCAAGCAGAGGCGCAGCAGCCCCAGGGCTAGGGCGGCCTGCGGGTCGAGCCTCATGTCTCCGCGGGCGAGTAATGTCGCTCCTCGCAGACGAGGTCGGGCGTAGAAGCACAGAGCATGCCCCGGGCCGGGGGGAGCACAGAGGTGACAGTGGGGGTGGCGGCGGCGGCGGCAGGAGTGGGCACGGGGCGGGAGCGCTGGGTGGTATGAGGGCGCTAAGCGGATGACAAGGTTCGGATCTGCGCCGCGCAAGTGCTCCCGCGGCCGCCAAATGAGCCCAATTAGTGCGCTGTGAGCCGTGGGGACCCGCTCCAGCAGCGGGGGGGGGGGGGGGGGGGGGGGGGGGGACGGGGACGGGGGACTGGGACGGGGACGGGGACAAGGGCACTCTTCTCTCCTGCCACTCCTGCCACGCCCCTTCTCCCAGGTCTGGAACGCAGGAGCCAAGGAGACCCCAGGTCGCCCATAGGAGCACTGTGCAGTGGGCCAAGGGTCTTCCCCTAGGGTGCCCTCGTCAGAGCACTGGAAAATTGGGGCTTTTCGAGGTAAATAGGCTTGGGGAGGGCACTGCCTTCCAGGGCAGACATGTTCCAGAGATAGTTCTCTGAAGGCTATGGGGGTGAGATCAAAAGACAAAGAGGAGGGTTGTGGTCTGGAGAGGAACAGATGAGGGGTTATCAGTACTCCCTGTCCAGGACCTCAGCCTATTCTTGCAGTGCGTCCCAGGCAAGGCCAGCTCTCCCAGAGGGTCCAATCACTAGTCTGACCACCAGTGGGGGTCCACATGTGTGGTAGGCAGCAGGGGGTGTCTTCCAGTCTCCATAAAGGTGGGAAGCAGAAGTTGCCAGGTAGCAGGAGGCCCTCCCTGCCCATTCCCAGTAGCTATTTGGTGACCACAGAGAAGCAGCAGAGCCACTCAAGCCTTGCAAGGAACTGTTTGAAGACACATTCAAGCCCCATCCTGGGACAGATTTGCTGACAGCGCTGGCCAACACAGGTATGGACTCCCCCAAGAGGAGTGAGCTCTCTGTCCTTGGGAGGACATTTAGGAAAGCACACCACTGCTGTGGGGACCCTGGGTACTGACAACTAGGAGAAGCAGATGAGCTCAAAAGCCTTCCTTGTTGCTGGTAAATCTCCCTGGTCTGGACTTATTCTCTTGCTCTGACATTGGAGTTTGGTTGGAAAAGCAGTGGGGGGCACAGGGCAGTCACTTCAGGCCCAGTCTTGGTCACTTCTTAGATGCCCTTGGGAAGGTATGTCCACAGACAGAGGAGACGCCCTTGTGTGCTCCCTGGAGAGGTCTCTATGGCTGGGGCCTGTCCCCGGGGCCTTCCCAGGAGTAAAGCAGCCCCTGTCCCCAAGGCCAGCCCTCCTTGATCTACTGTTAGAAAGAGTTAGGGATTCAAGTCAAGGACGAGATGATTCAGTGGTTTCAGAGTGTTTGGCAGTTTTCAGACCCAATTAACCCAAACCTTTCTTGTTAAAGGGTCTGGTCCTTTGGCTAGAAAGATGCACTTTAAATCGCACAGACATTTGTGCATCTCTGTGTCACAGGAGGCTGAGACAAAGCCAAGGCAAGCATTCCTACATAGAGATGAGGAGATAGGCCTTCCCCGAGTCATCCAGTGTGCTGGAAGCAGAGCCAGGGTTTCCTGAGGCAAATGTCTTATCACTACGCTGGCAAGAGCCAGAGCGCCCTGCTCCTGTCTGCCCATCGGCACCAGGTGCTTCTGGGGCCTTTGACTTCTCTCTCCTCAGTTCACTCAGTCAACAGGCTTGCACTGGAGAGGGACAGAGAAGGAATGCCCCACACGTGTGTGCGCGCATGCCTGCTCGCGCCTATGTGTGTGTACTGTAACCCATATTACCTCATGTAACCAGTATATCCTTTCCTGGTAGGTAGGATGGTGTCCACTTCAGAAAGGAAGAAGTTAAGGCACAGAGAGAGTAAGTCACTTGCACAGGCTCACACAGCCAGTGAGGGACAGAGCCCGATTCAAATCCAGTTTGGGCTGCTTCCAAAAAACGTTGAGACTTTTCCATGGCGGAAGATGACTGTGAAGTTACTAACCCTTCAGCTCCGAGCCCCTTGCACACACATCCCTTCCATAGCACTCATTTTGTATTTGTAGTTTATGTTATTTTTTTCTTAAAGACATGACTCCCCTTCGATTGTACAGGTTCCAATCTGCTAGAGTGACTAACCATCTTGCTTTGCCTGGGATCGAGAGGGTTTCCAGGATGTGGGCCTTTCCATGCTAAAACCAGGAATGTCTGGGGTAAACTAGGATCAACTGCTCACCCTAGACCTGCCCCCGTCCTCAGAGCACCCGAGAACCTGGGAAAATAGCAGCTCTTCGTGGAGAGCTCATAGACACTGACCTTGACCTTGCAGCATGGAAGGTCTAGAAGCTACCGGAAGGGCTTGGTTTGTCATAACTGGTTTGTTCACTTGCCATGGAACATGGGGCTTGGCCCTCCCCCACAGACCCAGGGCAGCCTTGGGCACACCAGTTACCGTGTCCTCTACATGCCCATTACCCCTGCAGGGTGACGAGCTTCCTTTCCCCTACGGTCTCCTCGCCATGGCACATGCAGTGAAACATCAGATCAGGTCACCTCTAAGTCAGATCTGACAGCTCTTCCTCAGGTAGATTTATAACAGCTACTCCAGCTGTCAGTAAGTGAGAATTCGAGTGTCAGCTGCCAGTCTGAGCATGCATGTGTGACCCAGTTCCATCTGCCAACATAGCTGCCAAGGATCTGGTGAGCTCTCTGCCTACATCTGATTTATTTGAGTGTGCTAACCCATGCGTGCACAGACACATTCACACGGTTGCCCACAAAAACACATGAGTTCTAGTCCGATTTGCACTCAGATGCAATCACACCTATCTGCTTGTGAATCAGCTCGCATCTCCTTGTGTAAACACACGTGCCCAGCACGAGCATGCCCATCTGCACCAGGCTTCTTCTGGTGCTGAGCACTTAGTGAGTAGCCAGTGCCTGCTTTTCTGGCTCGTCTTCCTCAGGACCTGGCCAGGGAGGGGAAAGGGCTGTTCTCTAACGCCAGCTTCTCCCCACCGCTGTCTGGGATGAGACTGTCTGGGGGGCTGACCTCTGCCCCGGTACTTGGCATCCTGAGCTGTTCTGCCCAGTTGCTGAGTCCCAGAGAGGGATTTGGTACTGAGCGGGAAGGCACAGGGCCCGGGGATCCCAGTGAGCCTGGATGAACCCTCTCTGGACACGACACAACTATGAGGCCCCACCTATCTAAGCCCAGCTGAGGTCCTGAGAACTGTCCTCTGCAGATCTGGGCCAGGGCGTAACCACCTGGCAGGAAGTCGGGAGTCCCTTCCCACAGCAGTGAGCTCTGGGGTTAGTGGGTCAGCTGTGGGCTCAGCAGGCCAGAGAGCCCTGGACACTATCTACTCTGAAATGTGGCATCCCCTTCCCCTGGCTGTGGCCACACCAGGTGCAGGGTGGCTGCCTCAGTTTCCTCTGACATGCGGATGGTATCCCTCCCCTATCCGCCTGAGGTTCTGTCTTCACCGAGGCGGCCACCTGTTCCCCAGCCCCCATCCAGCTGGTATTAGTACCCACTGACTCAGACTTCCAGTTGTAAGGCTAGTTCTTGGTCACGGGAGCGTTCCCACAGGTGAGCAGAAGCTCCGTGGCCCGTTTTCACCCTGCAGTAGTCTCCTTTGCTATCTCCGCCTGCCACCTGGCTGAGCCTGCGTAGGAGACACACCCAAGAATGTCTTTTCCTCCAGAACATTTTTTTTCCTGGCATGCTTCTTCCCCCAAGCAGAACTGGTCCCTACTTGGGACTTTGATAGGTCCCTTGAAAGACTTTAGTGCCCTTATCTGCCTGTTGTGCTGCCTCCCCAGGGTGCTGTGAACCATTTAGGGAGGAGATCATGTTTCATGAACAGGCGGCTGCAGTATCAGCGCAGGGCCTGTGACACAGTAAGGTCTTCAAGGGGTAGTCATTCACTGGCTAAATGAATGACTGAATAAATGACTGACTGAATGAATGAATGAATGAATGCATGAAGAGGAACCTGACAATGTCATAAGTCTTGATACCTTGTCCTAGTCAACAAAGGACCTTCTGCAGTTTTTTTCTTTTTTTTTTTTTCTTTTCTATATGTAGCCATTTATTCAATTTGTTAAGTTCCAAAGCAGAGAATTCTTCTGAAAAGCCTATAATGCTGGAGTTCAGCAAATATGGATTCTATTACTACATGGAAATATTTAAAAATATATTTCTTTGTGCTTTTGTATTTCTGTAACTTTATGTTAACCTACCTGGAATGTTTATAAATTCTTTTATTTATTTATTTATTTATTTATTTATTTATTTATTTAATTAGTTTCAGGTGTACAAGACAAGGTAATACTTAGACGCCCACCATCTACATCCCTCACACTGTGAACCCCCCTCCCCCCACCCACCATCCCTCCGACCTCACACCCAGCCATCACATCACACACATAAAATTATAGTTGGCATTCATTAATGTTTAGCCTCTGGTGCACAACGCCACGATCAGGCATCCACACCATCCCTGAGGTGGACTCCCAAATAGGACGCATGCCCATCGCCTTCTGCAGTTTTTGACATGCTCCTTTTCCATCCACCCACCCATCCACCCACCCATCCATCCATAAAGTGATAGGCAGGAGTAGCCAAGCCAGTTTCATCAATGGAAATGCCAGGAAATGGGAATATGGAAATGGCTTAGTGAAACACAACAGGAAATGGTACAGGTTACTGTGCGTATGTAAGTGTTCAGATCAACAGCATTTTTAACCATTGAGTTAACAAGCAAAATGGTTGCATTCCAATGTAGAAAAGAACGTTTTCTGTTCTGACATTTTATTATTTGGCACCTCCCACCCTCTGGTTCACCCTTTACAAGTCCTGAGAGGAACAGTACAGTTTGACAGGTTAAACAGCAGATGAGCCAAAAACCTTTTCCAGGGATGAATATCAAGTCCGTCGATTGCCTCTAGAGCTGTCCGCAGGTTACCAGGCTGCTAGTAATCAGGCACGGGCCAGCCACCGCCTGGAGACCAGGCTGGAGCCCTGGACACACCCCGATCCTACAAGTTTTATGATGTTTTCAAGGCAGAGAAAATGGCTGCAGAATCAGAGAAGTTACCTGTAGGGTCCTTTGTTAGCACTACAGCCAGGGCATGGCCTGTGCAGGGCTCCAGAAAGTGGTTTACCTGGCACAGTTTGCCCAGAGATAAGCTCAGAGGTGAGTCAGCAAAGTGTAAATTGCATGGGCTGCACCCAACAGGAGGCGCTGTGATGGCTGGGGCTGACACTGCCCAAGAGGACCCCATCCTAAACGTGGCTGAGGAGGGGGATCGGCCTGGATCCATTTAGTTCCATGGGAGCACATCTGTGATGACCATTTGGTTTCTATTTCAGAGCAAAGCATTTCTCATGTTCTCATTTACTCTCCCTAACATCAATCTGTGATGGGCTGTCTCAGTCTCATTTTACAGATGGGGAACCTAAGGCTCTGAGAGGTTGCCTGCCCTCCCTAGTGTCACACAGTGGGCACGTGACAGAGCCATCATTTGAACCCAAGTCTGTCTGCGGAGTTTGTGCTTCATAAACTACCTCTGGTGTCCCATCAGTCCCTTTAGTTGCCATGGAGACAGCACACTTTCTCTAATGACACTATCATGACTTGTCAACATGTCTAGACTCTTCAAAGTGTCAGTTAGGGTAATATAAGAATTCCAGTTTTCAAATTTAAAGTCACTTCCAGATGCTTGGGTTTTCCTTGTAATCTCATAGCGTCCTCACCAGCCTTGAAGTCTTATGTAGAAGAGGCCCCTGTAAACTCAATCTACCCTTCAAGGGTGAAATTCTTCCACAAAGATTAAAAGCCCATGTGACAAGTTCTGGAGGGGGCATTCCCCAGGAGAGAAGGGGAAGGAATGCTCCCAGCATTGGTCCTCCTGCTCCACGTGGGCACCTCTGTTTGCTTGGGAATCAGCCTCACTCCTCAGAGGAAGGACGGATGGTGCAGGGTGGGCAAGCAGAGGCAGGGTCCTCAGCTCTTTCATGCTGCTCCCCCCCAATTAGCCTGGGCTGCTCTGAGGGGCTGGTGTCCCGAAGGACCCTCTGGGTCGCTGTCCATCCTGTTCAGGGGTGGGCCTTGCTGCACGTTTGCCTGGCCCTTGCTGTACCCCTACCCCCCCTCACACACACATGCACGCACACACACGCACACCTCTTCTCCAGCCGGAACTCTCCCATAACTCAGTTCAAGTGTCAGCTCCTTGTCATCTCAGTCCCTCTCCTACACCCGGCCCTCTTACCTCAGCGCTCACTTTGGGAAGCCATGATTGCTTCTTAGCCCTCAAAGACCATATTTGCTCATCCTTGAGCTCAGAACCTCGCACAGACTGACCATTACATACCCTGGGAAGGGATGAGTGAGTGAGTGAGAGAATGAGTGAGTGAACGCGTGAATGAGGCTTCTGAAAGGAAGTGAAAGGCCTGGCCTAGGACAAGGTAAGGACTTCAGGTGGCCTGGGACCACTGTCCCCAGAGCCCTCTGCCCATCAGCCTTGCACCTGGTGGGCCTGGCATTCTCAGACATAGCTGTTGGGATGATGTGCGGAGAGGCTTCTCACCTTGCTGGGAGAATCAGGTTAGCAGGGAGCTTTATTGAGAGATAAGCCTCTTAGACCTTGGCCATCTGTCCCCGCTGAGCCACAGCTCTGCAGCTCTGCATTCACTGTGGGCATAAACACTTCCCGCAGGGTGGGGGCAGGGACTTCCCCGAACCAAGCCCCTCTGTGAGCCAAGCCCTTTGTGGGTACTTTACATCCATCTCTGGGCTGGAGACACATGTCAGCCCTCCAAACAGGTGCTGCTCTCTCCATTCCACAGGAAAGGAAAACCCTGGGCAGCACTGGAATTTGAGTCTTGGCATGTTGGACCCAGACCCCTGCTATGGCTGCTGTTCCTCCCTCTCCCTTCCCATAGTTAGACATGCTGTGATGAAGGGGTGGCCTGTGGGAAAGCCTTCGGGGTCACGGGTTTCCTTTAGCAGAAAGCTATGGCTCAGGTTGTCAGCCATTTTCTCAGACAAGGATGTGCCATGTATTCTGTTTGTTTATTTATCGTTTGAATGTGCTTTCCAGAGGACTCCCGTCAGAAAGTCGGGGTTCCTTCAGGCTCTGTCAGATAAGGATGGTTAGGGCCTAGGGGTGCCAGGACTGCTAAGCCTCTTCAGTCCTGGCCAGCCTGTTACCCTGCACTCCAGCAGGCTCAGAAGCCTGAATTTATAGCTGCCACGGTCACAGTGGAATCTTAATTATCAGAGCTGGAGGGGCCAGGTGGGGCCTGAGGCCAGGTGGGCTGAGCCTGGCTCACAATAACTCTGAAGGTTGGTGGAATGACTGGGACCAGGACCTGGAGTTCCGGAACTTTTCCAGGGCCCTTGCTGCCTGAGATGAAGCTCTTCAACACCCCAGCTCACTGCCATGAAGGTTGAAAGGGGTGAATGAAGGCTGTAGGCGCCAGTGACTGAAAGACTTTCCCTGGACATTTTTTTTCTTGATGGATTTTATATCTCTCTCTGAGGCCACCATGAACCCAGAGGGGCTCGGTTACTTGTCCAATGCCACACAGCAGGTCAGGCACTCCAAGCTCTGTTGAATCCATGTTGTAGTTTTCAGATGATTCTGGTTCAGCCTTTTCTGAGAAGCAGCATAAGAACAGTCCAACGTTCCAGGCAAGAATTGTGTCTCTAAGAGAGGAGACTGCGGATTCATGGGCAGAGGCTTCCAAGGGCCAGCACCTGAGGAATCTCCCCAGTTTCTTGGGGAGAATCCTGGTGGAACCTGAGGCTTCCAGGTATGTCAGGGACCGAGCCTTGTGTTAGAAACACTATACCTGTGGGAGCGCTCCAGGCACCACCCAAAAGGGAGACTCGGGCTTGATCTTGCATGGTCTGCAGATTCTCCTGCGGCGTCCTGGGAAGGAGCAATAGGCAAACAAGACAAGACAAGTCACGACAAGAGGCAGAGAGGGAGGCAGAGCCAGGAGTGGAGAGAGGAGAAAACTCAGTTAAGATTCATTTCTAGAAACAAAGATTTTTTTAAAAAAACCTCAAAGCACGAATCAGATTTAACCCTTCTCCCTGGAGGCCCAGAAGGGGACTTTCCTGGCAGACATGACCTGCTCAGCCTACTTCAGTCTCGTCAGGGAGAAATTTGATTTACCGGCAGAAGACAGAGGGAAGGAAGCTTCTCTACTCAGCGGGAGCAGAGTTCCCCTAAAGTCGAGGGGTCTGGGTGGCCTGTTACTGACGGCAGGGGTAGGGGGATGCCCATGTGAACGTGCAGGCCCTGGGACCCGCAGGCTGTCTCCTTCCTGACAGGACTCAGGCAACGTGTGTCTCCAAGCTATGCTTGCGTCCTTCCGCAAAACAGCCCCATTTGTGGGAGGAATGATACACACACACACAAAAAGAAATAAAATAAAATAAAAAAGAAAAGAAAAAAATATGCCTGCATTAAACTATTCGTCATAGTTTTGTTTTTAATAATAGAAAATAAATTCCGGAAACAATCTGAGTACAGTAGAACATGATTAATTAGTAAAGGTACTTCATGATGACAGAAACGTTTAGTGGTGATAAAACCCTGTGATTATGAAGACTATGTAGCAACATGAAGAATGCGTATGATGTAATGTTAATTATAAAAATTAAAAAATGATCTACAATAAAAATAAAACTAGATCAACAATTTGCATGAAAAAAACAAAGGAAACACAATTGAGAAGGGTTATTAAGTTATGGTAATGAGAGTATTCTTTTTTCTCCTTGTTTCCAGATTATAACTATATGTGAGGCAGTGTGATAGTTAAGAACAGAATCTGGAGCCAGATTGTTTGATTTCAAAGCCCAATTTTATCATTTCCTAGCTGTGTGACCTTCAGCAAGTTACTTAACCTCTCTGTGCTTTGGCTCCTCATCTGTAAAAATGGGGATAGTAATTGTAACTAACTGTCAGGATTACTGTGAGGACTAAATGAATTAGCAGATGTAAGTGCTGCACAGTAATTGCTATATAACCACTAGCTATATAAAATATAAACTTTGTCATAATTCATCCATAGCCTCATGTCTTAATCTTAAATAAGTGCTAATATTGTTGTGGGTTTTTTTCTGTATTTTTTCCTATTTGAAAGTGCTTTTGTTTTCCCAGAATCATAGTCATATTAGTAATATACAGTGTAAACTATGCTTTTCTATTAATTTCATGCCATGAGAATTTTCCACCAGCATTTCTAATGGAGAACTGTAATTTCCTGACCACTGTACCCCTTCCATCTCCTGTCCTCACCCTCAGACTCTGACATTCTTCTCTGCTTCCTACAACAAACATTGTGGTTGACTGATTGAGAATATGATCATAATTCTCCACTCCTCCTTTGCAGTGTGACTTTGCAGCTTCTCCCATTAAGATACCGGGTCTGTTTCCCTGCTCCTTCAAGCTGAGTTGGCCTGGTGACTTGTTTTGGCTAATAGAATGCAGTGGAGATGAAGCTGGGCCAGTTCTGAAACCTCAAGAGGCCTTAGGTGCTTCTGCTCACAGAGGTGGGACCTTGCAGCCCCATGAGAACAAGTCTGGGTTTGCCTGCTGGAGGATGAGAGACCATGTGGAAGAGAGTCCAGTTGCCCAACTGAGGCCATCTAGACTTACAGACCACTAACCTCCAAACATGCAAGAGAGCCCAGACTAGATCAGTAGAACTGCCTATTTAACACTTGGAGGAGTGAATGAGCCCAGCCGAGACTAGAAGAACTGCCCAGCTGACTTGTATGTAGACAAACAGAAAATAATAAATATCACTGTTTCGGGCCACCAAAATTGGGAGTGTTTTCTTATGCAGCTATGGCTAATGAATATAATCACAAGGAGCAAGACCACTGATCTGAGCCCCTCAGATTGGTCCACTGGGCAGGATGGGCTGGCCACCCTCTCTACCTCCTCGCTTCCAGGGTCCATTGTACTGAGCCCTCGTGTCCACCTTGGCACCACCCAATGTTGCCAAAACCCTTAAGTCATCACTGTCATGGTCCTCAGTGGGTCACCCTTGTCTGTGCAGTCTGGGCCCTTCCTGAAGACAGGGAAAACCCCACGGAGGGGGAGGAATCTCTCTGTGTCCTTTACTCCCCCTGGCTCCCACCAGGGGTCAACTCATTTTGCTGGGCTTCAAAGCAGGGAGGGTGGCACAGAGCTCTCATGCACCGGGGATAGTCTGGGATGGGCAGGCACACGGTCAGGCTCCTCTCAAGACCTCCCAGCTTTCTCCAGGAGCTTCCTCATTGACAACCTCAGGACACCTGGAGGAGGGTGGCTTGACACAGGTCACAAACCTTCCTGGCTGCTGGGGCCTAACCATCTGTCAGTCTAACCCCAACCTAAGCCTGATGCCCTCAAGTGTTAACAGAGTCAACAAATTGAACACTGCTTTGAGTAACAATGCTGCTATACAGATTGCTAAAAACTTTTCAACTACTTGAGAGAACGCCTTTTTTAGTAAATTGGTAAATGCAGTCAATTCAGCAAACTGGCCACTCAGCACATTGATTTTTCTATGATGGTTTTTGTTGAATTGCCCCCGAATCCTGTGCCTGCCACTTCCTGTCACACACCCCACAGGCCTAGCACCGCACATATAAAACAATCCTTGGGAAAGACACTATAGATTGAGGAGTAGGTGACATCCAGCATGTGTGTGTCCCAATGGGTAATGTCAGCTCAGGGACATTCTCCAGGCAGCCCTAGGTTATTTGCTTTTGAAAGACAGGTACATGGACACTCGTATGTCAGTCAACCAGAGAACAGAGGCTGAATTCCCAGAGCCTGGCACACCAAGCACCCACGCTGATCACACAGCATTCAGGGAGCCCCAGAATCTGACCCAGAAGACTGGGTGGAGCCACCACGCCTGGGCAAGAATGTACTGGTTTGGGTTTTCAGTGTGGAAATCACCAGTTTCCTGACTCAGCTGCCCTGGCAGGGTTCAGACTTCCGGCATGTTTCCGGGGTACTCAGGGCCAGGCTCGTGCCTGGCTTCATCGGCAGGACCCCACTGCCTCCTCACCATAGCCCAGTGAGGTAGGCTCCATTTTCATAGCCTTTCCCAGATGAGGAGACTGAGGCTCAGCAGAGCTGGGTGACCTGCTCAAGGGCACACAGCCAGCAGCACGTGGTCGAGCTGAGATTCCAACCCAGGTGGTGCCTCCCTCCCGGGAAGCCTGCGGTCTCCCTCGGGCATACGCCTGTCTTCCTAAGTGTGCTGCCTGAGACCTGCTCGCTATCAGGAGGCAGTTTGTTGTAGTGGAAAGAGGTAGACAGACCAGGTTCCTGGCTGTGCCTCACATTCTTTCTGAGCTTAAGTTCCCTAATCTGTAAACAACTTCCCTAGGGTGGTTCCAAAGATTTAAATGAGATCGCACGATAAGGACCCAATAAAAATGTTTGTCTTGCTTTTCTTGTTCTAAGTAGTTTGTAAATTTCTGCAGTGGAATTTTTAAAACCTATATACTCAAAGAAATCCAGACCAAACCTGGGAGCCAGGCACCTGGATTATTCTAAAGCATTGTATAGTAACAGAACCCGCTCTCGCTCTCGTCCTGCGCACCAGGAGTTAACCTGGGTGTTTCCCATGAGCCCTGTGCCTGTGGGGTGCGGGGTACACACCCTTAACGTCTCTTTTCCTTACTGCCTCTGAGCAAGTGCATCCTGGGGAGTGGTTTGGGGGGAGGCGAGTTTGAGCACACCCTGCTCTTCTCTGCAGGCAGGGAATGGACTCGGCTTCTCTCTTCCTTAGATTTTTGCCTATTTCTTTCACAGAAACACTCCTTCCCTGCCAGGTTGGGGCCTCAGGTGCGAACAGAGTTGCAGGCAGTCAGTGTGTTCACCTTGCCCTGGCGGGTGCCTCACTCACATTCAATGTGTGAAAACTGGTTATTTTTACCCAGCTCCAGCTGGATGCGATGCCAGCTTGGAAGGAGGGGCTGTCACGTTCTCCAGAGAAGTGGCCTGAGGCTGAGCCATGCAGTCTCCCTCCCTCCATTTCCTTCACATCCAAGCTCCCCCTTGGTGCACAGGACACGTGGTAGCTGGGAGGGACGTGGAGGCTCCCGTTCTGGTCAGGGCCAGGGCCCCAGAGGAACCGGCAGGGCTGGGGCCTTTTCAGATCCCTGAGAAGGGAATTAGGCTACAGAGAGTGGGGGGCAGGAGCTCTGGGTTTGTGTCCAGCTGGGCTGGCTCCAGGCTCTGCAGCTTTCCCTTGGGGATTCCGCCTGTCCCGGGCCCTAGGGCCTTCCTACCAAAGGCTAGCAGAGACCCGGCAGTCCTATCCTCACACCCTGGGCCAGGCAACGCTTACGTGTCAGCCTAACCCTGGCCTGGAGCCCCAGTGCTGGGAGCTGGGTGCCTGCAGCCCTCCTTGGGCCTGCCGCCCTCATCACCCAGTGCCCCCCAGGCCTGTGAGAGAGGGCAGGCTTGCTCTGCCAGACCTCACCCTGGCATGGAGCCCAGCTCTGCCACTTGCTTGCACCTCTGGAACTCTCTGGACCTGTGTACCCCATCCACCTGCCAGTCATGCCTCTTCATGTGCCAGCTCACCAGGCTGGCCCTGCCTTGCTTTGCAGCTTGTGTGAGCACCTCCTGCCTCCCCATCCCTCTGTCTTCCATGCTGCCCTCTTGCCCATCTGAGGCCTCCATGTCTGCTGTTTCCCCTGCCTGCACCAATCTTTCCACCCTCCTTGTTCCCCGTACCATTTCCTACATGCATCCTGTTCTTTCCTTGGACAGAACATATTCAGTTCAAAATGATTGACTTGTTGACTTTTTTTGTGGGGTTAGTTTTCCCCACTGGACTGGAAGCTCCATGAGGCCGCGATCATATCTGCTGTGGTCCCTCCACACCAGCACCTGATGCCAGGCCCGAGTGGGAGCTGGTCCACGTATACAGCCTGACTCAGGGCCTCCTCAGAGCCTCTCCTCCATCTGTATAAGGTGCGGTGCTTACCGTTCTGGGTCCTCAGGACAGGGCTAGGATGCTCGGAACAGCAGAGCTTGCCTTTGAAGGGCTTGGCAGTATGCTTAGGATGCCGTTTTCCTGAGGGTAGACACAGAGGGGCAGAGACAGTTCCTTAGCATGTGTGGGGACATCATGAGGTTGGGGACACCATGGGGTGGGTTGGGACAGGAATGACTGGAGTGAACTTCAGCTCTCAAGGCTCAGGGTTCAGGAATATTTATTCACGAAAACTCAGGATGGGCCAGGTTATGGGAGGGACCAGGGAAAGTGTGGGCCTTGAGGTGAATTTATTTTTCAGAAATAACACAGTCAACATGGGGAGACACTCTGCTACCAGAATATGTCTCCTCATGTTCTTATTTAAGAAACAGTTCAGCATCATCACTCAGAAGTGTCTCTCCATTTTTACACAGCGATTTTCCCCTTGGTAATCCAGCCTAAGAAAATGTCCTAAAGATAGAAAATACTTTATGTACACATATTTTTTTGCCACATACTTAAAGTCGTGCAAAGTTGTGAGCAATCTAAATGTCCAAGCAAGTTCATCATAACATATTCACGCCATGGCACATTATACCTAAAAAATAGTAGTTGAATGTCATTGTTTTGGAAAATCTGCCAGAAATATTCCTAACTGGGTAGGAAACGTTGTGAGGAAAGATATTCATCTTCACTGAATTGTCATTAAACATTGGCAACCTCTAACAGGTCTGAAATTGAGATCTGTTAAGCATTGCTGTGGACTGAGTTGATGAGGGGGTCTAAGCACTGTTTGCCATCATATCTATGTGGCAATGTTCATTGCAGAAACTTTAGAAAACAAATACTTTCTCTAATCTTATTGTTCAGAGATTATTGCTGTTGACATTCTGGTGTAAATGATTCCAGCAGAATTCCAATCATAAGTATTTTTGGTGACTATCCTAACACAACAATAAATAAAAAAAGGTATGACATTCATTGATCATATAGAGATTTATCAATCACAGAAAAGGCACGCTTGCATGCAGTATGGAAAAGAAACAAAATGGTTAACATGGCTATTCTTGTGTCATGAAATTATGATTGTTTTTTACCCCTATATATATTTCTTTAACTCCAAACAATGTTAAAATAACTGTAACTGCTAAAATAAAGAATAAAAGTAGGCAGTTTCTAGAGGGTTAGACAAGAGACAACACTCAAAATACTCAGCTATCTGATCAAAAAAGGCAGGAGAGCTAAATATTCATATTCACAGAGGCGCAAGGACCATGTTCCCCACTTCTAAACACACACAGATGTGCCCCCACCACACAAAGTCTCATTCCATCTGTCACAGGGGTTGACTGTGCGTGAGTTTGGGGGATGTTTAGACTCAGATAGTCTGCTAATTAATGTATGCATTCACTCAACACAAATTTACTGTGCTCTAAGGGTGACACAAGACAACACAGTGGCTTTGGACTTTCTAGCTAGGTAGGACTTAGGTTCACAAAGCAATCTAGCGGGGAGGTTGCATGTTTGCATGGTAAGCACGCTGCTCCTCCAGAGTTAGGCGTGCATTTGGGGGAGCTGGGGCTGTGGGTGGAGACTGTGGGGTCAGTAGCTCCCAAGCCACCCTTGGTACTGCCACCATGGGTGGAGGGGCTACGTAGGTTCAGGGGTCTTTCGGGCGTAGGACGGCCTGCCAGGGGCCTGCCCTCCAATGTTTCGATTGCAACCTTCCCAGACACGAATCCGCTCTGGCCCCAGCAGCCCGGGGACAGACCTACCTTCCACGGATGAGATGGAGAAGCAGAGAATCAAGACACAGAGCAGGCTGGAGAGAACTAGAAACCTCATGGTGGCGGGCTGGGTCTCGTGTCCTGGGGAGGCAGCCGGAGCACAAGTCCTCCCTTGGGGCCACCCGGATAGGTATAGAGTGACGCGAGAGGTGTTTCCAGATGGGCAGGGCAGTGGCAACCTTGAAATTCTCATATAGGGTAGAGTCAGCCCCTCCCAAGAGGAAAAAAACAGCTTTTTGAGAAGTTGAGAACATTTCGTGAACTGTAACACAGAGCTGTAAAGGCCCAGCCCAGGGAGCTCCCAGCGCTGGCCTCTGTGGTCAGAACAGGAAACTCCTGCCAGGGAAGAGCCACTTCCCAGGGTTGAACGTTAACTTTTAGTGTCATAATATAATCCCATCAGTTACAAATCTACCTGCTCATTCCTTAGCTGTGGCAGGAGAAGGACCATAAAACGCTTTGGAAAGCCTTCGGGAAGAGTGTGGAGCAATGGGTGAAATGTAGGGAGCAGAGGGCTGGGAATCAGATGGCCTGGGTTTCAGTCCTTGTTCTGCCATGCATCAGCAGTATGACCTTGAACTTGCTGTTGAATGTCGGAGTCTGCTTCCCAGCTGTGAAGGGGGCACAGTGCTGCCTCTCTCAGTGAGAAGCCATCTGCAACAAGTCAGTCACTCATATGACTGTAAAGGAAGTGGGGCTGCAGCTGGACCCTGATGGGTGTTTAAGCTGAAATGAAAGCACTTCTGGTACAGGGTCAGTCTGAGCAAAGATACGGAGGATGGGTGCATCCTGCAAGGCCAAGCACGAGGAACAGTCTGGCGATGGGTGCAGAAGGCCCAGACATCACCTACTCACTGACACGGAAAATACTGCCTGGCTCCAAGGAGCTTCTGTTAGTGGCGGCACCCATGCTGATACATAGAATTTGTATTTGTCCTGTGATGTCATAGCCATCTGTCCTTTGCCGTAATAAATATGCTCTTCTAACCAAAGAATAGGCTCTATTCGAAGCCTCGAAGGGCACATGGGAAGATGGCAGTATCTGGTTCAGCTGTCCAGGGTCCCCCTGGTCCCTGGCAGCCAATTCAGACATTCCCTGCTGCCTGAGACTGACCACGGTGCCCTTCACTGGCCCTGCTCTGTTTCTGGAGATTAGAGAAACAATTTAGACCACAAACTCAGAAAGCTTGGAGAGCAAATCAGGGTCCAGGGAATAGCTTGACTGTCAGTCTGTATACTTTTATGCATTTATAAAACCTTTCAAACCAATCTACACGAAGAAACTGGTTGGGGCTGCTGGGCTTAGGGACCCAACATCAGGCGATGTTAGTCACACACCCAGCCCCAGCCTCATTCCCTTTCCAAGCTGTGCTGTGAATCCTGTTGGCTGTGCTGTGGGGCGTGGCCATCGCAGGGTGTGTCAGGAACACAGGGTCTCCCAGGGGCGACTCCAGACCTGGTGCCCTGGAGAGACTTGGGGGACCCCCTTGTCAGAAGGAGAGTCAGGAAGAGGGTGGAACTTGTCTTGAGGGTACATCTGCCAGCCAGTAGGCTGTCCTTAGTTAAACGGTAAGTTACAGGTCCATACACTCAGCAAAGCTTCCTAAAGATGCTTCCTGAGGTTAGGATTTACATTCATGGTTTATATCAAAGACTTTTACTATTATTTTATTAATTTTTATCTGGGATAGTTTGGGGTGCCACCACTGAGTTCTCTGGGCAACAGCATGCCTTAAGCTGCCACTCACCCATTACCTGTTGTAACAGGTACTCTTTGCATTGGCATGGTTCTCTTTTCCTTTAGGAAACCTTCATAGAGGGCAAAAGAACAATCTACCTGGCAGAGGGGGCAGAAATTAGGTCAAATCGCAAAGCTGAACTAAATTGCTCAGTGGTGGTGTAAAAATTAGCAGAGAATGGCTGGCTGGTAAAGAGAGATTCACCTGCAACCCGTGTCCAGCTAAGCTAGGACTTAGGCAATTTTCTCAGGACTTTCAGCCACTCCGCCATGAAATCAGAAATAGACGCCAGGTTTCCAACGCAGCTTGTTTTTTTCCCCTCACCACAGAACAGAGCCCCGAGGACACTGCACAGCTAAGAGCAGGAAGAACTGGCTATCTTGGGCTCTGTTCCTTACACACACATACTTGCACATACGGTTCACAGATCTATGGTATTTCTGGGAACATGTCTGACGGGAAGGATAGATTCAGATGCTAGGATTCCAACCTGCTTTGTAAATACTTTTGAAAAATGAGTGAAGCAATCTCTGACTGCCCTAAGTAACACAGGGTTTAAAGTACAAATTCTACCCCAAATCCCACTCCCCACATAACAACCCGTTCACAGATTTTCACCTGCTTTTTTAACATTTAAAGATAGTTGTCAATATCTTACTTTAAAAATGGAACAAACACCTCTTGCTCTTTAGAGTATTTGAAATCTCATGTTGAGCAGAGAAAGGTGAAAATGAGAAGCATTTTAACGAGAACACCTGTTAGTTTTAAGTATATGCATGCAGTTGGGGTACAAAAATAATCAAGTTTCAAGCTTTGAATAATTTCCAAAGATGATTTGGAATACTTGGCAGCCTTCCTGAGAAAAAAGTCTCCAGAGGCATACAGGGGAATTTACAGGGAAGAAAAAAGTTTTTCAAGTCAAATTTGTGATTTCTAAGTTCCATTAGGAAAATGCCTGAAGCATCCCCACCCTTACGGTTGGTTAGCGTTTTGGCCCGAGTCCCTCTCTTCCCTCATGGCCACCACACTCTTCTCCCCAGGCTGTTTTATGGACCCTGTAATTGATCCGAAATGAGTCTCCCTCCTATATTTGCTTAGCAAATTGCAGATCAGTTTATAATAGAAGAAGGGGTCGGACTCCGGTGATCACTCCAGTAATCCTTTAATTCTCTTCTCATTGAATTCTTCCCCAACCTCAGAGACGCAGGCATTTCATTTTCATCTTGGAACAAGGAAAAGTGAAGTTTCCTTCACCTCACAAAAAACGTCGTGGCAACTTCTCACTTGGGACCAGTTCTGACTCCAAAGCTGAGGCTGGTTTCACGAGATCTCATGAGTCATTAAAAATAACCTACAACATTGGTATTTAGTTGACACGCAACCCCAAAATTACACCCAAAACCCAATAGCTTCCTCTATTTTTTACAATTAATCAGAACTTCCTCATAAACCTCCAACCCACTGGGTTGTGGGTCTTGCCTGCCTCTGGCATGCTGCTGCTGGGGTCAAGGCTGATAAACCTGAGGTCACCTCCACTCCCTCCCCCCCCCACCCCCACCCCCCCCCGCCCTCCATGGCCCCTGGTTCTCACTGATGTTGTGCATACTCCCACTGTTACTCTTGTCTCTCTATCCCCGGCGGGGGCTGTCTGCCCACAACCATGCCTGTGGGCTATCTGCCTCACCATGGTGTCTGCCAGCAGGGCTGTAATTGATCCTGGAGGTTGTGCTGGACTGTGGCCACTCCATGTTGGTACTGGAGCACCTGCAAAGACACCATCTCTGAGCCCCTTGGCTTTCTGCTTTCTGCTCTTTCCCTGTGGAGTTCCTGGTCTTTGGCCACCACCACCCCACACACACCCCATGGTTTCAGCCTGGGCTGAGGGACTCAAGGCCCTTGTCTTTGCTTTCTCTCTCCCTACTTCTCTTACACTTGTTAAAAGCATAGACTCTAGAGCCACATGATCCAAGCTCTGACCAGAGCTCTGCCACGTTTTAGCTGTGTGACCCTGGACAAGTTGATCAACTTCTCTGTTTCTTGGTTTCTCTGTGAAACAGTAGCTGAAGCTGGAGAGGAACAGAGCCTTTCGATAAGAGAGTCATGCTAAAGCACTGTGCTACCTAAAAATAATTTTTTTTTGTTGTATTAGGTGGTCTATTGCTGGAAGTGGGGTGCATAGCTTTCCCTTTTTTCAACAAGAACCTCTCTTCAAAAAGTACCAATCTTCACTTGTGTTCAAGGATGTGTGGTGCTTCTTTAATGTGGAACAATGACTGTGTTTTCTTACCACAATTTGGGGCAAAGAAAAAACAAAAAAACCTCCCACTGAAATTCAGGTCTAAATGACTGACACCAGATCTATTCACAAATGTGGATTTTGATGGAGAAGGGAGGACCAGTAGAGCCAGTACGAGACTTGGGCAGTAAGAGAGAATGGGAATGCGAGGTTTTCTGCTTTTGTAAGCCAGCCCTCAGCGCTGCAGAACCACAGCGGGGATTGGATGGGTCCTGTTTGTCAGCATTTGTGCTGTGCCTTGCAGGTTTGGCAGCAGGCTTCCCAGAAAAAGAGTTGTCACCTTTCCTTATTATCACCTGATACCTAGCACCACCAGACAGGGTGGATGTGTGAGGCGTAGTCAGGGTTCTGAAGTCTCAGGGGAAACTTCAAGCCTGGTGTCATTGCAGACACAGCATGTCAGGGCTACAAGGAACCTGAGGGCTGAGGGTCCAGTTCCACTCAGAAATGAGACAAGGCCACAGGACAGATGTTCTGTTTTCCACTAAGTTCTTAAAATCTGAGACGTGTTTCAATTCTGAGTTCCAGATGTACTTTCCTTCGTAAAAAATGTCTCAGGGGCAGCTGGAACATCCTTAAAAAGATACCACACACTTCATTTACCTACCAAATGCCCATTTTTTTTCTGCCATCCAGAATTGACAACAGTGAAAATCTCACTTCTCCAACTTTGACTCTTCTACTTCAATGAGGTAGATGATCATATGCTCACCTTTTCTGAAGCACCCAGTACAGTAAGGGGGGCGTAAGTTGTGAACACACAGCAGAGTTACAAACACCTTTGGTTTCCAGTCAAGGCCGGGCCCTCTGCAAAGTAGGTCAGGATACTCTCCACGATGCTGCATGTGGGTGGTGCCCCCAGCATTTCCCTCCCCACCAAAGCAGGGAGCTCCCTTCTGTGCTAGTATGTGTAGGACACCTATCTATATTCCCACGGGCACTTGGCACAACTGTCCCCTTTCTCTGAACTCCTGCAGCAATTGTCTGGATGATGCTTTTGTAGTTTCTGGGTAACTACTTCACAATTACCTTTGGTCACCTGTTGCTATTTCTCACATTTCAATTACAAGGTACCTAAAAATAGTACCTAATACAGAGCCTGATCCCTACCTGTTGACTTGATCTCTTAAGTGATTTGTGAAGATCAATGCTGTTGAGTTCCGGTGCTAAATTCCCCACCTATAGTAGGGGCTTGTCTTCAGCATTCCTGCTGAAAGGGTAGCAGGACCTTGGTCTTCTCTACTCGCTCTCTCCTGGCTACCACCCACTGCCTTTGCCCATCAGATACTGTCTTCTAGACTGGCCTGTGTCTAACCAGGCTGTAATGGCAGGGAAGAAAGGGCTCATTCATCCTTGTTCTCCCTACAGTTGGTTGTAAGAGTTAATTCCTTCAAGGAGTATAAAACTGAACAAACCTAATAAATAAATCCCTTACTCCCGTTATGAATAGTCAGATCATACCAAATCACTATTGCTCTCTCTCTCAGCTTTCAATGGTCTTCCTGTTTGGGGAGTCATTCTGTATTCAACCTGTAGGAAGTACGTAACTGGGTGGGGCTAGGTTTGTACTTTCTCGTGGAACAGTCCCTTTGACTCATCAGTAAAATTTGCTATAGCTAATTATCACAAGAATCCTTCACATACCTGTTCTTACAGGACAATGAACTATCAGAAAAGTATGGGAAACAAACGACTGGAAAATACTGTATTTCCTCAATTCAAAAATGAGACGGATTTTAAGATATGATAGTTTCGCCAAAAAAAAAAAAAGAAATTGGATGTACATTTCAGAAGTGGGGGAAGTACTGCATCTTAGAATTGAGGTAACATGACTAATGAGTAAATGACATTAACACATGCAACACCCTGAAATCATCATCTGAATCTCATTTCACCGGGCTGCGATGCTGTGTACAAACACCCTGTGCATAGCAGAGCAGTCCCCAAGTTCCAGGCACGCAAGCCTGGAGGAATGACGGCCAGCTGATGCTGTACCTATAGGTGATCAGGCAGCTTTTACAAAGTGCTCCGTGGAAACCATTTGTTTTAAAGGTTTAAAAAATGTTTCTCAACTTGTGTGCCCAGTTGTGAGAATTAATGTCCGTTTTGATCCCGCCAGAAAGTATCAATTCTGTTTCTGGTGTGGCCACAGGAGACACGGAGGATTCCAACTGCATGCAATGACTTTGCGACACCCCCACCACCCATCAACCTCAGTTGAAGGTGTAAGGCTGAGGCCCCTTAGGACCCATAGCCCTCCCACAAGGTGAGGAACCAGTACAAGCTGAGGCAGAGAAGAGATTGTGCTGGACCTGCCCTCATCACCCTAAGCGGCCAAGCAGCCCGGGAGTCACTGGGCAGAACGTCCAGATTATGCCCTCCGCATCAAACCTCTAATTGGTTTCCTGTTTCTGGAACAAAATGTTCTTATTGCTGTTTTCAAGTGTTACTATTGAGGAAGCTTTCTCATTTTCCTGAACTGCTACACAAAAGACTAAGTTCTCAAGGTCATATAGCTTTCATATCTTTTCCTGAAAAACGGCCTCCATTTTGAGTGCTAGCTAAATTGAGTACATTTAAGGGGGAGTTCATCTTACTGATTACACTGACCTTAAAAAATGGTATGATTTGTAGCTTCAAATGAACTGGGAGTTTCTAGAACTTTATATAAGAAACAGAATCTGGGGAAGTAACATATGATTACCATTTGTCCTTCAGACAGAGGTCAATCCCTTTTGATAAACACTAAAATGATAATGTTTTCAGGTATGTTCAGCAGAATCTCAACCTATTTAATTTGTACAGTGCTTCTGATTCTCAGATGGGACTTGCGCCCTACGGCATTCATCACCAACTTCCCAGTATAACTGGTTGGGTTCATTTCTACCACTTTATTCTTCCCAGCCACGTGTTTATGACCTTGTGCAAAGATTGAACTTGCGGCTTTCATTTTACTCCTTTGCAAAGTGGGGATAGCAGTACCTAGCTTAAAGGAGTGTTATGATAGATACGTGCAAAGGGCTTAGTACACAGCATATAAAATAATCAGTTAAATCATTAGCTATTATCAGCCTTCCAGACCCTCCCACCTTACTGAAACAATACAGATCTTGGGTATTATTTAGTTTCAGGAACTTTAATGTGGACACATCACACCCAGATAAGTAATTTTAAGGGAAACATGTCTGCCTTTCTTCCCATGTTCTAACATTTTAAGTATACAAAAAATATCCAAGAGTTCAGGGCCTTCGGCACAGAACAGAAACCTGTTGTTAGCAGGAAATCCGGCTTCAAGGGAACTTTCACATTTCTTGCCATCTTTCTCCATATCCCTGTTCTTCCTCCACCATCCTTCTGCTGTGAAATGCCCCTATTTTATGTGCTATAAAACTACCATATTTATTCTTGAAGACTTCCTCCTGGGACACCTTGGAAACTTATTACTTTGTTCATTTCTCTTATGACACTCATCACAATGGACTAGGGTTGTGTTGACCTGGGGATGCTACTCTTTAGAAGGCAATTTTTTATTCATCATCTCTCCTGGGTCCAGGTAGCAATGGTGCCTGCATGCTACACTCATCATGTTTTCTGAGTGTTTGTTAGATGTCATTCTAACCAAACCAAAAGGGCCTGTATTTTTTTGTGATTATTTTTAACAACACATCACTCCAGAGGCTGTTTTAGAAAATGAGAAATGGATATTTTTCTTTCTTTTTTGCCTAAAACCTATCAACTCTCATGTCTTCACTCTTTCCTATGAGTGATGTGAGTGAGGGAAGTGGTATGGTAAGAGAGCCAAGGAACTTGGGATTTTTCTGTTATTACTTTAGATTTAGTATAAGTATTCACATTTTATATAACTCACTTTTTATACTGAAAAATCTTCATTGTCTTAGCAAAGTCAGAAGTTAAAATACTAAGTCATTAAATTAAACAAAACAAAAACAAAAACCTTGATTTTCTAGATAAGCTTCTGCCTGATACCCACTTAAAATTATTATTTTGTTTTTTGTGTGTGATACCATTCAAACATAAGGATATAAACTCCGAGTTCTAAAATGTGACTGAAGACAATAGGACCTTTACGATTTCACTTTAAGATCATACTGACATTGTACAGGGACTAACGTAGACAAAGGAAAAGATAGAAATTTGTCACCTAGATATTTCCTAGGGAAAAAAATCCCAAAACAAATCGGCACTAGCAGCTAAAGCTTAATAGTGCTTACTAAGTGCCAGCACATTTCACTTTAAACCTATGAGGTGTTATCATTTTCATTTTATAGATGAGGAAATGGGCAGAGAGGTTACATTAATTTGCCTAGGTCACATAAAAAGTGGAAGAGTTGGGGTTCAAAGAAAGGCAGTTTAGCTGTAAGTACCAGTCAGAATCATATTGTACTATATATACTATACTAGGTAAGAGACTAAGTTGCTTTCTTGAACAAATCCCCTGTTCAAATGGTATACATATGGATCAGCTGGAAAAATTATAGAGCGAACACCATCTGGCTGGAACCTTTATTATTTCAAAAATAGGCATCCTATGTAATTTGAGGTCGTTAGAAGTTATTTCAGCAAATGCTCATCAAAAACAATAATCATCTCAATAACCATATACACTTACTTCATTCATTAGGTACTTCCAAAACTCTTCTGTTATCAAAAAACTTACAAATGTCACAAGAGAGTAAAGTAATGGTCTACGCAGGAGAGAAGGAAAATTCAGCTAGGGGACACACCAAGGAAGCATTCTGCCCATTACATTTTTGATCGATGCAGTTCATGAAGAATGACTCATTTTTCCTAGTGCTTAGTCTGAGAGGAAATGCAAGAAACCAAGTCTTAAGAGAAAAACTGTTTTCATAATCTCAAGTGTAAGTCATAAATTGGATTTTCTAATAAAAGCTTCAAAGCTTGCAGAGATGAGAAAGGCAAATGTGTACTCTATTAAGCATTTCAATAAATATGCAAAAAATTCAGCAATTATGGACATATTGTTTGTATACTAGAAAGTACAAGTTTCCATGGTTTGAATATTTTATCCTGAGAAGCTATTTTAAGGATGTTTTGTGCTAGAAGACTCAAAAATTAAATCTTAATCAAAAATTAAACTTACACACACACACACACGTTATATATAAGGAATTCTCCATATGAATGGAATTCTGGACTGTCAGAACAATGTCAAACAATGAGAAGCCAAACATGATCCCACGTACGTTATAAAGAGAGCACTACAAGGAACAGTAGGAAAATGCATCACCTACGTCTTTGTTTTATGCTCTTTTGATAAGTTCAGCGAATGAGCCGTCTCACTGGCTCACCACCACTGACACAATTCCTAAGTACTATGTAGTCACAGAAGGCCTGTAGGTGACGCTGTACTTCCCCTGACCCCCTCACCAAACCTCTATGTTACTCATGACATTACTTGTTAACATTGTGCATTCCACAATAAATGCAGGTAAATAGAAGTTTGTTAATTTTTATAATACTTAACCAAATCAATTTAAAAATAGATAAAACACTTAAATTCTCACAACACAAATCTGTTTTCACATTCATTGAAATATTTCAGAATCACTCAAACATGAGCATTGGACATGTGTATGCTTATTTAGAAGAGAACTACTGAATTTATTCTCCAGAAGAAAAGGCAGACCTGAAGCATCAACATTACTGGAACATTTGAAACATGATGATAACTTCTTATCTTCTAAACTTCAACGAAAGTTGCTTGAACAAACTATTTAATGAATACCTGCCTCTATTAAACAAGAAAGATAGCTGATGCCTTAAAGAAGTCAGAGGCTGAGTCACTTTACTTCTTTCTGTTGCCTCCAGTTGCTAGCATAGTGGCAACCCGCATAAATATATTTAATGTATCCATGTAGATTCCCAGCATCCTAGAAAAGAAAACAATTCCCGTTAAATATGATCTAATTCTAATAACAATGATAAAGGCTATTTCTTTTTCTTTTTTTTTAAGGAGGGCGCAGCTCACAGTGGCCCATATGGAGATTGAACCGGCAACCTTAGTGCTATCAGCACCACACTCTAAACAACTGAGCTAACAGGCCACCCGATAAAGGCTTTTTCTTAATCTAGAAAAGAAGAAAAGCAGTACTGATTGTCTGTCCTAAGTATATAAGATGGACATTTTTAAAAAGATGCCAACAAAGAAGTCCGAGGCTAGAAAACAGCCAAGATTTTCTTCTGGCAGATTAATCTTTTAAATGTTGAAAGTTTAAACATTTTAAAAAACATTATTTTATCCTCTAACACTCTGAGTACAGTTATCTTGTGGGGGGAAAAAGGGGTGATAGACAATAAAATCAGAACAAAACCAAAGAAACACCTTTACAAAAATGTGTTAGACGCCAAATATGGCATTTTAAAATATAATATACCCCCGTAACACTCCACCCCCTTCACCCAAATAAAGAAACTGTTAAATCTGTAAGCATTATAAGTAGCATTTAAAAAAAAATTATATTTTTAGCTTTAAAGAAAAAAATAAATTCCTTTCAAAAATGTGATGATACCATGAAACTCAAGAAAATTTAAATAAAATACCCAACTTAGGTGGAGAGGCCAAGAAAATGACAAAGCATTATTATATTAAAACACTTAATATCAGCTAAATTTGAATATCTCCAAAATAAAATTTTCAAACTGAGGTGTTTTCCAATTTTTAATAAAATAGGCTTTTGTATTAAACATTTCAAGTCAATTATGTACACTTTCCAACAACTAATATTTGACTGTACATCTTTTCTTCAGTTCTAAAGTTTGTTAAATATAAAATTGACCAACAAGAGCACCATAAGGCTAATTAACAAAAATAGGTAAAATACTTTTCATTAACTGAATACTTAAATATACTTAGTTGTAAGACAATCAAACTTCTGTGGATACATAGCTTATTAGAGAGAGAACAGACCCAACAGCAACAGAAATAAAATAGTAAAACATGCCAAGACCAGTGTTGTGGGTTGAATTCACAGATATGTTGAAGTCCTAACCCTTGGTCATCTGTGAAGGTGACCTTATTTGGGAACAGGGTCTTTGCAAATGTAATGAAGATGTGGGTCAAGATGAATTAACTCTGGAGTAGGGTGGGCCTTATCTAATCTGACTCCTGTCCTAAGAAGCGAAGGGACAGAGACGGACACAGAAGAGCACCATGTGAAGACAGAGGCAGGGACCGAGCGACGTATGGGCCAGTGAGGACTGCTGGCTGTCAGGAAGCCAGGAGAGGGATTCACGTTTCCCTGGGAACCCTCTGACTGCACCAACCCTCATGACACCTGGATTTCAGATGTCTAGCCTCCAGAACTGCGAGAGAATAAATTTCTGTTGTTTTAAACCATCCAGTTTGTATAATTTTTACAGCAGCCCTAGGAAATGAATACAGCCATAAAACAAAATAGGATAAAATAACTCCGCTGTTTTTATGTGACAGGGGAAGGCATCAAAGACTACTTACGAATTGATGGGATCGTATTTTTGAACTCCATACACTGGTACTATTTCTGCACGCTTGATTACTTTCTGTGTGTCATACAGAAGGAACATGCTGAAAAGAGCTAATCCACCATAAATTGCCACTGAGTACAGAGTGGCACCAGCCACAGTGGTAGGTGGAAGAAACATAGATCCTGAAATCAAAATGGGAAAAAAGTTTTGTTGTTTTTTTTTTTAAGAAAGGACTTTTCTATAACTGGGTTTATAATTAACATTGCTTAAACAAATGTTCTTTGGTATACTGCACAGATAACATCTGAGTATAAGCACCATCTAATGTTACGTACATTCAGTTCAAAACCCATGATACTCATTCCTTCAAAGGGTCACTGGCCCACATTATAGAAAGATTCTTGCATCAGAGCAATTTTCATGTTTGCAGACTACCTCTGCCATCTTAGACGTATTTGGTAAAACCAATACTAATGGTTTACTATGATGCCAAATAAGAAAATTCAGTCAAATTAGCATGTATTTTTTAAACAACTTTTAAAAATGACTAAATATATTGCCTCCAGTAGAATACCTAATTACGTAAGATTATTTGGGGACATCATGAACCAAGAACCAAGTGTCAAGGCACAGGGGCTTACCCAGTGAGGAAACGAAGACGAGACCTAGGCCCACGCCCAGGGGAGCGCCCATGTTCAGAAACTTCTCACTGGGTGCACACATGGCCACAGTGGAGAGGCCTCCCACGATGCCGGCTGTGTACCACGCAGCTCTGATGAGAAGAGGGCCCCCGAATATTGTCAGAGGAGCCACCACTGCTCCCATCACACCTGGGGGAAGAGCAAGTGGACCCTTCAGTAGTTACTAAGTAACAGCCAAGGGGCAAGTGCCACTGCTAACTAACATGCCATTTGAACACATTATATACCTGACCGTTAAACAGTATGATTAGAGAAAGCCTTTTCCTGACTTACGTTATACTACCCCCCAAATTCCACAACCAAACCTTGTGGCTATCCAAATTCTAAATCATAGCAGTAACATTATTTCTAGTCAAATAGGCACAGCTCACAAGTACAAACACTAATTGAAATTTTTAGTAACTTTGTCAAATTCTGTGTAGTTCATTATTTGGATCTGAATCTAATACTAATCTTTATAATAACATTCATATATGTAAGAATTGAGATAAAATGGCTTAAAGTAAGTCAAAGTCAAACCTACTGCTGCCAAGAGGAAACAAAGTAAAATGAGAGAATGAGTACATGCTAATCTAAAAATACAGAAACTTCAAGGAAAGACACTGCTGTTACCTTGCACAGTAGGGAATGTTATCACAGCTTATAAAAAATAATTTGTCAGATATTTATAAACATCTTCATAAAAATTATCAATATAATGAAGCAAAGGAAATGAAGCTAAGCTCAATAAAAAAAATCTTAGGCAAGGCATTACTTCAGTAGTGCGCAGAACAAGTTAATCCTTTACTTAAACATTAGTTTAATTCACAAATAGGCACAAAGCTATCATCATACTGAAATTTCAATACCAGTGTATTTCTTTTGCAAGAATAACATTTTCTAAATCAAGTCATAAGGTAATTGTATTTCATGATGGTGAATAATTAAAAAAAAATTTTTTTGCTCTAGGAAAGACATGGGATAAAAATTCCATCAATTTTGCAATTGACAGCAAAACTTTTAAGGAGATTATTCAGAGACGTTTCAATGATACTTTCTGGTAAAAGTCTTAAATGGTAATAGACGTTTTGCTGCTTAAGGACAAATCAACTACAAATCTAATAAGGATAACTCAGCATTATTATTGTGAATGAAAAGTGGCATTCAGCAAATTGGTACAGCCACTATAGAGAACAAATACGGAGGTTCTTTAAAAAAAATCCCAGCTAGAACTGCCATGTGATCCAGCAACACCACTTCTGGGTTTATAGCAAAGGAATTGAAATCAGGATCTTAATTGTTCATTGCAGCATTAGTCACAATAGCCGATATGAAAACAACCGAAGTGTCCATCAATGGATAAATGAATAAAGAAGAGGTGGTACATATATACCATGAAATATTATTCAGCCATAAAAAAGAATGAAACCTTGCCATTTTTGACAACGTGGACAGACCTTGAAGGCATTATGCTAAGTGAAATAAGTCAGACAGAGAAAGTCAAATACCGTATGATCTCACCTATATGTGGAAGCTAAAAAAAGTCAAACTCAGAGAAACAGAGAGTGGAGTAGTGGTTACTAGGAGTTGGGTAGAGGGGAATGGTGAGCACTGGTATAAAATTCCAGTTATAAGACTAACAAGGTATAAAATTCCAGTTATAAGACTAACAAGTTTGGGGATCTAATATATAGCACGATGTCGTTAAAATAAAAAACAAACGAAGAGCAGCCTTAAACATTCCCTGGGCAGAGAAAACCAGTTTAGTCATACAAATAAAGCTTAGTTTAGCTTATTTTGTACAACTAGCTTACCCTACCTGGGTCATTTCTTGCTAATGCCTTTGGAAATTCTAAGGAAAACCTAATCTGTTTCCCAAGGTTGGTGTGAGATAACCACAGAAAATCACTATAAAGAACAGTCACTGCTTTCTCACTACGTAAGCTGCTTTATAATAATATACCCCTGAGCCAGCCCCATTTCATATTTTCGGTTGAGTGTTCCTGGTTTGCAAACTGTCATTTTGGTGTGTGCACAATAAAGTTTTACTAATTACTATTTCGATACTACATTGGTTTTACTTCAGTTATTTCTGAACTTTTGACAGATAACACTGTATCACACACTTTCATGTTGCTAAGGGAGTACATCTTTAATGTCCTCACCACAAAAAATGAATGGTAAATATGGAACGGAGGTGTTAGCTAATGCAGTGGTGGCCATCATTTTGCAACTGTGCTGTATCAAATCAACATGCTGTATACTTTAAACTCACACAACGTTAGGTATCAATTATATCTCAATAAAGCAGGGGAATAACAATTACAATAGTTTTTCAATGAAAATTTCAGTAATTCCGGCAAATTATCGCTTAGTCCTGATTGAGACCACAGCTGTGTCTACATGGTGGTGCTAAACATCTGGATAAAAAACGAAAATGGAATGTATCTGGATGTTACTAGTAGGTCAAAAGCCAGCTCTGATGTCCCTTAGATGCTGCGAGTGGTTGCCGTTGGGTCATCCAAACCCATCATGCTAGGGAATGAAGAAATGGACAGTGTGGGTCTTGAAGAAATATGGTTGGGATGCTAGCCTTGATTTCGGCGCTTCCTGGAGTGTGACCTCACCCACCCTCAGCTTCCTTATCTATGAAATGAACATGCTAATGTATGTACAGATTCTGAAGATATTTATGAAGAATAAAGCATATTTTGAACAACAAAAAAAGAAAGAAAAAAACTGGCCTTCATATTGTGCAAGAATGGGTTGACACAGCAGGCCTAAGGCTATCTTTACAAAAGCCTCCTTGCAAGGTTAGTCCTTGACGGATATCTGAGAACTTGGCACTTGAGCCACTCTCTAACCGAAATGGTTATACTACTTGTGTTAACACTGAATTATGCTTTAGGCCTGCTTTCCTTCTCGGAGTCTGGCTTTTGATACTTGCTAGGAGGGTGCCTAAATGATCAACCCTCAATAAAAACCTTGGACACTGAGTCTCTAAGGGGCTTCCCTGGGTAGAAACAATGCACGTTATTGCACTTTTCACATTCTTGGTGTGTCCCTTCACAGAAGGAGAGAGCACAGAGAGACTGTGTGTTTTTCCAGACTCTGCCTGCATCTTTTCCCCTTGCTGTTCCTGTCATGCATCCTTCTGTTGTAATAAACCTTAGCTCTGAGGACAACTATATGCTGAGTCCTGTGACTCCTAACAAATCAAACACTGAATGAATGGGTGGAAAGTCAATGGAATTGTAACCGCTATATACGATGTCAGAGGGGTAGTAGATTGGTGCATGGGGGTTATCACTTTGTGAGGGGTGTGAATGTCTATTACATTGTTTTGTACAACTGAAAATAACAAAAAAGACACACAACACATAGCTATTATAATTCAGTTCGGTAAGTATAAGTGTCTACTATTTATCAGAGATAAAAAGACACTGAATTTGTTTTCTCAGGAACTCAGTGTCTAAAATGGGAAACAGGTGCAGAACTCTATTCACTGGCCAAAATACTACAATAGAGATTCAGAAACATAAATATGAAAATTCAGATGGTGAGGAATTTTGTGTTTCAATGAAAGGATACATAGTTAGCAAATGCACATACTATGTTTTGAATAATTACTTTTCTTAAAAGTAGGTTATTGGTACTGGAAGATAATATTCCACCTCCCCCCCATTCTCAAATGTTTTGTCCTACAGTGTTTCCCCGAAAATAAGACCTAGCCAGACAATCAGCTGTAATATGTCTTTTGGAGCAAACATTAATATAAAACCCGGTCTTACTTTACTTTACTTTATACTATACTATACCGCACCACACTATACTATACTATAACACAATATCAAGTCTTATATTAGTGTTTGCTCCAAAAGACACATTACAGCTGACTGTCTGGATAGGTCTTATTTTCGGGGAAACAGGATATAAAGCTCCATGGAGATTATCTATGATTGAATAAACTAATAATCAATAGAAGACAGACTTGAAAACCAAGATTGGGAAATCATGCTGTCTCACACACATTTCCCAAAATAAAGATAGCACGTGAAGAAGATAAATGACTTATTTCACATCACAAATTTGTCAATATTGAGTGCCAAAAACCGAATTTCCATTTACTAATCATATTAAAACATCTCAGAGCCTGTCTCCCTCGAAGCTTCAGAAAAATACTTATGTCTTGCATTGTGGTAGAGAACATGCATTTAAGGAGTGTTTCTGTTTCTGGGTCTCGTTGGTTCTTTATTTAACCCAGAGACAGAATATCCTGGGGTACTTGAAGTGGAAAACACTTTGTCTAAACTTTAAAATATTTGCATTAAGGGAGCTATCACAACCTATACCTAAAATGATACTAAAACTGTCCTGCAATACATGGATGAACAGCCTTTGCCCCGGCTCGTGGTAACTTTGGGCCAAGAACTATCTCATTACAGACCCAGCTAAGTGTATCAAACACAAATGTGCATTTCTGAAGATTGCCCCCCCACCCCAAAGCACTGCTTTTTCTCCAATGCTCCACTGCAAAAATTTCCTACTCTTTCATGTGTCTTACCTCTTCCTTCTCTTCACCCTGCTTTTTATTTTTTTAAAGATACACAACAAAAACAATTCTCAAGTGATGTTTATCAGATTTTAAATATTCCTGGTATTAGACAAAATACACAAAAAGAAATCTCGACATATACTATTACAGACTACTATAGACTATTATAGACACAGAAGGCAAGTGTAATATTGGGGATGCCCATGGTTTTAGAACCAGTATCAGAATCATTAACTGTTTTCTAAACATGAGGCTTAATTACATTACGTACAAATCATTTATGGTTGTGAAGAGCCACCGAAAATACAGTATTAAAGACTGCTTAATAACAATTGAAAATCAGAACATACCAGAATGTAGTAGCCAAGCAAGATGCTTTGGGCCTGGGCTCTGGTCATATGGTATTGACTGTACCAGCATTCCAGCTCCAATCATGGCTGCAAAGGTTGCACCAATTGCCTGAAAGACACATATTACTAAGAAAAAACGATTCTTATACAACAACAAAGTAGAAACCAACGAGTTTTAAGTTCAGTTAGTCCCTCCAATAAAGCATGTTTACAAAACCGAAGGATAATAAATAAAATCCTGTATTTTTCTAGCACATTAAAGACCTTGGGTTTATTTCAATTTGGTCAGCTTAGCAAGAGCGCCCCCTACTGCCATACCTCAAGTTTTGCAGACACCTTCAAGTGAATGAGTTAGGCTTTGACTGACAGCACCATCTTTTACAAATTTCCTTCTCATTCGAGGTTTAACAAAATCCCTTTAACAATCCCAGAATAAATATTTTTAATTATATTGATTTTGACAGTACAAGAAGCATTTAAAAAACTTAGTCATGATATACCAATTTGAATATATACGGAGGGTGCCAAAAAAATGTGTACACATTTTAAGAAAGGAAAAAGCTGCATTAAAATTGTAACTCAATATATACCGATAACAAAAGATGAGTGCAAGTCAGCTGTATACATTTTTTTTGGCACCCCTCTTATATAGCATACTGATATATACATATATCTATATCACACTGCATGAACTCCGCATTTACCAAAATGAAAACCTGAAAAATAGAAGCACATGGGAAAGATGGGAAATAAGATTCAACGTTTCTAACCTCCTAGTTTTCTGGCTGATTTGGTCCTCTCCCCTTTTCTTTGCCTGTTTTAGACTTCCATTGTTATGACATTTAAATATTCCTTGTGCATAAATAACAAGGAAGAAATGTAGATAACGTAAGAAAGACAATAATGAATCTTTAGGAAATTTAAAGCAGTGACTGCAAACTTGCAGCCTTTGGACAGAAGCAGGCAGCAGGTATTTTGTTTTGGCCAACTACTCAAACAATTGAAGTGAATGCTGTCAGTGGGGAAGGCTTTTCTCTAGATGCCAATAATCCCCTTTGACAAAGCAGCCCTGCCTCACTGACCTACATGTCTGACACCCAGACACCTGAATGGGCAACCTCTGATGCAAAGGACAGGTAAACAGAACATCTATTTTTGCCGAGAATGGGAAAGACTTCACTCATATTGATACAGAAAGCACACTGGGTTCTGCTCTCCCATTTTCCAAGGAGGAAACACTTACTAAAAACTACTTCATACATCTCGGTGCAAAGCATTTTCAGGATATTTATCACAATTGTTTTTCTTTTAAGGTACTTCATGATTCAGTTCCATTTTTTTGGCTCTTACCTTTCCATTGTCCATGCTCCAGCTACACTGAATGGGTAGGGCTGCAAGCATGCCCCAGGTTCATGCCTCTCTGTTTGTTGTGCCTATTTCCTTCCTATTTGTCTGACTTACTCAAGGATTACTGTCGGAAGCCATAGAAATCCCCAGGCCTTGCCTAGGCAGAACTTCCTGGTCACAAAACCCAAAGCCCGCGCGCGCCAAACCCAGAGCCCGCGCGCGCCAAACCCAGAGCCCGCGCGCGCCAAACCCAGAGCCTGCCCATTTCCTTGTACCTCATATGGCATCGCCCTGTCCTAGCCTATCAGCCCGCGACAAGTACCTCGCCACCCTATGACATAGCATATCCCACCCCCATCTGACATAGCTATATATATAACCCGCCATCGTAATAAAATTTTGAGGCTTGATCAGATCCCTGTCTTGCCTCCATTCTTCGCGTCTCCTGTCTCCCCTTTTTTTTTCATCCTCAACAGGTTTCTTCCCCTCGTCCCACGTTGCATTGTCCTGCCGGTAGGGACATTTTGGCGCCCAACGTGGGGCCCGAGGTACGAAGATTCTATGAGGACACCTACTCTGGAAACCGCCGCGGCCCCCCCCCCCTCCCTGAGCCTCCACGGGCTGGCTTCTTTCGAGCCCACGCAGTTTTCACTCGTGGGACAAGACTCGAGGGCCTCCCCGGCGCGAGTGTGGCTTGTTTCGAGCCCGTAAGGGACAAGACTCGACAGCCCCCTCGGCAGTAAAAAGGCTCGTTTGGAGTTCACGAGGTATTCACCCGTAAGAAAAGACTCCAAGTTTGCCCGACGTTGGAGTAGCCGCCCAGCGAAGGACGAGAGATTGGTGAGTAGGTGATTGACATGGGACAGGAGTTGAGTTCACATGAACTCTTCCTTAAGGGTATTAAGGAATCTCTCAAGATGCGGAGAGTTAAGGCTAGAAAAAAAGATTTACGTGAGTTTTTCAGTTTTGTCTCTGATATCTGCCCCTGGTTCCCCCAAGAAGGAACGATTGATCAAAAATATTGGAAGAGAGTTGGAGACTGTTTTAATGATTACTATCGGGTTTTTGGACCCAACAAGGTCCCTGTATCGGCATTCTCATATTGGAATCTGATTAATGATATCCTAAAAATACGTTCCTCAGACCCAGATGTTAGAGAGATCTTACAGACAGGGGAAACAGTCCTAAAAGAGAGTTCCCGCCCCCCTTCTGTCTGCCAATCTGTTTCAATAGACATGCCAGAGGAACCTAAAAAACAAGCTGATAATCAGGAAGCCTCTGCCTTAGAGAATCACCCATTAAAAGACCCCCCTAAAATCTACCCTTCCCTTTTGGCCTTTAATAATCAGGACCAGCTCTCCCCAAGAGACCAGATAGATTTAGAGGAACAAGCTGCCCGCTATAATAAAAAAGAAGATCCCTGGGGCCTCGCCGCGCCAACCTTGCGCGCCCCTTCACAAAAAATACATACCCCTCCCCCTTATGTCCCCCCTCAGGAACTCCCAACATTCTATAACCCAGTCTTAAACCCAAACCCACCCCTATTCCCTCAAGACACCCTAGTTCAAAACACCCCATCCTTAACCGATCCCATTAGGCAGGCAAAAATATCTTTAACCCAAGAAATTTCTTCTCTTAGAGAGACACTCCAACAAAAACGCGAACATATGCAACTCCTAAAGGAGCTGCATGCCCTTGAAAAAGAACTTAAAACCTTAATGCCTAACCAAAACCCTGAAAAACCTCAAAAAGGCCCAATACTTAATAAAAAGACCCTAATGACCTTTCCAGTTACCCGCAGCCAAAACCGTGGCCCACCCTCTCAAGAGGATACAATGGAAGAGACTGACAATGAACCCCCCGACTCTCATAATCCCCCCTCGGCCGATGAGGCCTCTGACACAGAAGACCCAGAAGATAACACTCCCAACTCCAATGATCCCACTGGCCAAAAATATCACCGGCTAGGCATCAAACATATTAAAGATTTAAAAGGTGCAGTAAGCTCTTATGGCCCGACAGCGCCCTACACCTTGGCAATTCTTGAAGGTCTCAGTGACCGTTGGCTCACACCCAATGATTGGTTTAAATTAGCTCGTGCCACCCTTTCTGGGGGGGACCACGTCCTCTGGCACACAGAGTTTAAAGAAAACTGCCGAGAGATAGCACAGCGCAATAGTGAAAATAGAACAACAAGATCATGGACTCGGGATAAATTACTAGGAGAAAAACCCTATCATACCAATGAAATCCAGGCAACTTTTCCCCCGGGGCTGTTAGCTCAAATTCAGAACGCTGGTCTCAAGGCGTGGCGCCGCCTACCTCCAAGAGGCTCCGCTACCACCTCCCTGGCAAAGATTCGTCAGGGCCCCGAGGAGCCATATTGTGAGTTTATCAGCAGACTCACCGACGCCGCCGAACGGTTGGTCGGAGAAGGCGAGAACGATAGCGCCTTTGTTAAACATTTAGCCTATGAAAATGCTAACCCCACTTGCCAGGCAACCATTCGCCCCCACCGTGGAGGCAACCTTGCTGACTACATTAAACTATGCTCAGGGGTTGGAGCCTCCCATACCTTGGGACTCGCTATCGGAGCCGCCCTCCGAGACTTTGCCTCAAACAAGCCTCCTAATCAACAATCTAGATTATGTTTCTCCTGTAAACAACCTGGACACTTTAGTCGAGATTGCCCAATAAAAAATAGAGGTCCACAACCCCAAAATTCATCACAGCCCCCACCGACACCCTCCAGACCAATGCCTTCCACCGTGTGCCCAAGATGTCGACGGGGCAAACATTGGGCCTCTGATTGTTATTCTAAAACAGATATTGAAGGTATCCCCCTTTCCAGGAAACCGGGAAACCCCAGTCGGGGCCAGCCCCTGGCCCCTCCATAGGGACACAACCTAGGGGCTGTCAGGTTTGTTCCCCAACAACCAAGTCCTCAGATCCTCCCAGCTCAAGTGTCGGTTCCCTCCACCGGGCTACCCCCGGAAGCGCAGGACTGGACCTCTGTGCCGCCGCCGACTCGATACTAACCCCAGACCAAGGGGTCCAACTCGTTCCCACCACCACGACGGGACCTATGCCCCCGGAAACATTTGGACTTATATTGGGACGGGGCAGCTCTTCCCTCGCCGGCCTGAATATAATCCCAGGAGTCATAGATAATGATTATACAGGACTCATACAACTCTTAGCCTCGGCCCCTCTGGGCCCTGTATCCATAGTAAAAGGCCAAAGGATAGCACAGCTTGTGCTTCTCCCATTAGACACCTCTAATAAACAATATCTGACACCAAAGAGACGGGAGTCCGCCTTCGGCTCCTCAGATGCCTATTGGATACAACAGGTCACTTTAGAGAGGCCACTTTTAACCCTGTACTTAGATGGAAAAAAATTTCAAGGTTTAATAGACACGGGAGCGGACGCAACAGTCATCTCAGATAGATACTGGCCTTCAACATGGCCCTCTAAAGCCTCATATACCCATCTACAGGGCATAGGACAATCAGCCAATCCCAGACAAAGCTCTAAAATACTCTCATGGGAAGACGAAGAGGGCAATACTGGTAAGGTCCAGCCATATATTATTTCTGGAATTCCCATTAATCTGTGGGGCCGTGATATCCTATCACAACTCAAACTTATCATGTGCAGCCCCAACGAAATAGTTGCTCAACAGATGCTTAACCAAGGCTATCTCCCTGGACAGGGACTGGGAAAAGCTGGTCAAGGGATAAAAAATCCCCTTTCTATAAAGCCCAACCCTAACCGACAAGGATTAGGCAGTCAGGATTTTTCCTAGCGGCCATTGATCCTCCTGCACCCCATGCGGAGAAGATAAAATGGAAAGATAATTCCCCCGTTTGGGTGGACCAATGGCCACTACCTGAGGAAAAGTTGTCCGCAGCTTCTCGGTTAGTGCAGGAACAATTAGCGGCAGGACATATAGAACCAACTACTTCGCCATGGAATACACCCATTTTTGTTATTAAAAAGAAGTCTGGGTCTTGGCGCCTCCTTCAGGATCTCAGAGAAATTAATAAAACCATGTTCTCCATGGGAGCCCTCCAACCAGGCCTCCCTTCCCCGACAGCTATCCCAGCTAACTATCACAAGATTATTATAGACCTTAAAGATTGTTTCTTTACCATTCCTTTACACCCCCTGGACAGAGAGCGTTTCGCATTTAGCCTGCCTGTAACCAACTTCAAGGGTCCTATGCAGCGCTTTCAGTGGAAAGTCCTCCCACAAGGCATGGCCAATAGTCCCACCCTATGCCAAAAATTTGTGGCACAAGCTGTGGATCCTGTTAGAACACAATGGCCCACTATTTATATTATTCATTATATGGACGATATCCTTCTAGCAGGAAAGACCACCACAGAGGTACTCCAATGCTGCCAACACTTAACTCACAATCTTACCACTTATGGACTCCAACTTGCCCCCAATAAGATCCAGCTCAAAGACCCCTACTACTATCTGGGATTTGAGCTACATAATCAGTCCATAACCACCCAAAAAGTCCAACTTAAAACTAGTCATTTATACACTTTACATGACTTTCAAAAATTTTTGGGAGATATTAACTGGCTTCGACCATACTTAAGGCTCACTACAGGAGACCTCAAGCCCCTCTTTGATATTCTTCAGGGAGACTCAGACCCTCTCTCCCCTCGAGAGCTGTCGCCTGAGGCAAAGGGCTCTCTTCAATTACTAGAAAAGGCAATTCAACAACAACAAGTCACCTTTCTATCATACAAACAGCCCTTCTCCCTCATTATTTGTGCAACCCCTCATACACCTACTGGGGTCTTATGGCAAGATAATCCCCTCTTCTGGGTTCATTTACCCTCCTCCCCGTCTAAGGTCCTAGTCACATACCCATCCCTGGTAGTCAAACTTATTAAGATAGGAAGAGAAAAAAGCCGACAACACTTTGGCAGGGACCCTGATCAGCTCATTCTCCCCTACACTAAAGAACAGCTTAATTGGCTAACCCAAAATAACGATGACTGGATCATTTCCCTTACATCATTTCAGGGCAAGATAGATAATCATTATCCCCCTAATAAACTCCTACAGTTCTCCAGACTACATCCCTTTGTTTTTCCAAAGATAACAGCCACTAAACCATTACAAAATGCCGCCTTGGTTTTCACGGATGGGTCTTCTTCTGGCGTAGCAGCATATGTCATTAACTCACAAAGATTTCAGGTGCAGTCTCCATTTCAGTCTGCCCAACTTGTTGAACTTTATGCCGTTATAAAAGTGTTTAAAAAACTACAGGAGTCACCCTTTAACTTGTACACTGATAGTGCCTATATCGCCCTGTCTGTGCCCCAACTAGAAACAGTGCCATATATCAAGCCCTCTACCAGCGCTGCCAAACTTTTTCAACAACTACAACATCTCATACTACAAAGACAGACCCCATTTTTCCTTAGTCATCTTCGGGCTCATACTGACCTCCCTGGACCCCTTTCACAGGGCAATGCTATAGCAGACAATCATACCCGCTTAGTATGTCCCTTAACCTTAGATCCTATAACGCGAGCCACCCAATTCCACAACTTACATCATGTCAATGCCCACACACTTCGCTTGTTATTCAAAATTACCCGAGATCAGGCTAGACACATTGTTAAAAGTTGCTCAGGGTGCATAACCTTTCTGCCTCTTCCTCACCTAGGAGTTAACCCAAGGGGCTTACTCCCTGGACAAATCTGGCAGATGGACATTACACATATTCCTGAATTCGGCCATTTAAAGTATGTACACGTAACTATAGATACCTTCAGCGGCTTCATGGTTGCCACCCTTCATGGGGGCGAGGCTACAAAAAACATCATAGCCCATACCCTCCAATGCCTTACCACACTAGGAAAACCTCAAACTATAAAAACAGACAATGGACCAGGGTATACCTCCCAGGCATTTCAAGCCTTTTGTGCTCAATTCCAAATCAAACACGTCACTGGCATCCCTTACAATCCCCAAGGCCAGGGCATTGTAGAGCGAGCCCACCAGACACTCAAAAACACCATCAACAAGTTAAAAACCACCACTGCCTATCCGACCAAAGGATCTCCTCGTAATGTTCTCAGCCATGCATTATTTACCCTTAATTTCCTACAACTTGACGCTCAGGGAAAATCGGCTGCCGATCGCTTCTGGCACCAAGAAACAAAAAAATAAAAATGTTACAGTTATGTGGAAAGATCCATTAACCTCCAAATGGAACGGCCCCGATCCAGTCCTCATTTGGGGACGTGGGTCAGCCTGCATTTATGATTCTCAGGAAGGCGGCGCGCGATGGCTGCCAGAGCGTCTCGTTAAGCCTGTCAACACCCCAAATCCAAATAACACATAAAGACTCCAGGGATATCTTCCCTGAGAAAATCTCTCTCTTTTCACAGGACATAAAGTTCTTCATGGAGTCCTTCACTTTGACACTCTTCACATTCCTCATCATCCCCGTTTACGGAGGGTTTGGGCCCCCCGTAAGCCGCGAGCAGCTATACAGACAGCTCTATGGCAACCCATGTGACTGCCCGGGAGGCACAGTGCCCAGTGGATACCTCCGTGCCCACACCGAGGAGCCAGCCCCACAAGGACAGGTAGATTTAGCATACTTAGCATCCACTGATTGCGGTAATAAAGTAGCCTACCTCGCCTATAATCCTAATATAAAGGGGGGATTCGGACTAGGAATAGATGAAACACAATGGACCTGTACCAATAAGCCCCGCATTATTCCCCCCATTGCAGGACTACCACCGCCCTGCCCCAGCGAATGCAGCTATTTTGATCAAATGCATTCTTCCTGCTACACAACCACCCAAATTTGTACTGGCTCAGACAACCAAACTTATCTCACAGCCATGTTATTGAGACGTAGGTCCGCCACATTCGGAGGCGATTGGGACTCCACCTCCCTCTCTGACAATAACAAATATAGTCAGGCGGGCTGCAGTGGTACAATTGGAAATAAAGTCTGTTGGCCAACTAAAATGCCTGTCCACATTTCAGATGGCGGAGGGCCAAATGACATATTAAAAGAGACTCTTGTCACTGAGCACATTCAAAAAATACTCCACCACCTATTCCCCCCTTTAACTTACCACCCCTTGGCTCTCCCAAAATCCCGGGATATGGATTTAGACACACAAACCAACAACATTCTCGAATCCACCTTCTGGGCCTTAAATCATTCCAACCCTTCTCTTGCCCAGGACTGCTGGCTTTGCATGACTATGGGAACTCCCATACCTACTGCAATCCCCTCCAATATCACAGTAAACACACAAATCTCTAACTGTTCCCGTCTCTCCCTTCCTCTTAGAGTTCAACCTGTAGGATTTAATACCTCCCCCTGCTATCAGGGACGATTTCAAAACAACACTTTTGATGTAGATCTAGGGTTTGTCACTTTTACTAACTGTTCTAACATCATTCAAGTTAACGGAACCTTGTGTTCTAGCCCTGGACAAGTTTTCATATGTGGGAACAGCCTCGCTTACACCATGTTACCCACCAACTGGACTGGACTTTGTGTCTCAGCTAGTCTCCTCCCTGATATCTCTATTATCCCAGGAGACACACCTGTCCCTCTCCCCAGCCTAGAATTTGCCACCGGGCGCCACAAGCGTGCTATTACAGCCATTCCCTTACTCGTAGGGCTAGGAATTACTGCTGGAATAGCCTCGGGTACCGCGGGAGTAGGTGTTGCAGTCCAGTCCTACAATAAACTATCACGCCAGCTGATAGATGATGTCCAAACACTTTCTGGGACCATCAATGATCTCCAAGATCAGATTGACTCTTTAGCTGAAGTAGTCTTACAAAACCGTCGAGGCCTAGATCTTCTCACTGCAGAACAGGGAGGTATCTGCTTAGCTTTACAGGAACGCTGCTGCTTCTATGCTAACAAGTCTGGGATCGTCCGAGACAAGATCAAAAAACTACAAGAGGACCTAGTAAAAAGACGCAAAGAACTCTTCGAAAACCCACTCTGGACGGGTCTCAACGGACTTCTCCCCTACCTGCTCCCCACCCTTGGCCCCCTCCTATGCATCCTTCTCTTAATAGCCTTCGGGCCATGGGCTTTTAGGCGCATTACTGACCTCATTAAAAACCAAATCGATGCTGTTTTGGCCAAACCAATCCAAATCCATTATCAGCGGCTAGCAACAGGGGACGGCCTCGAAGAAGGCTATCTTGGCTTCCTCCCCACGGGGACGACATAATACTAAGGGTATGTCTACTCCCCCCACGAGTTGGGGAGGGGTATGGGCACCGAGGTGAGTGCAAAGCAAAGCATTTGCAAGGAAAGGGCTCGACTCACAACGGTCGGCTCCCTTTAACTTTCCTGAGAACATACCTGGTTTGCATAGAGGTTGGTATCAAAAAATCTCTACCTCTCCTCCACAAAAGATACCCAAAACCATCCAATAACGAGCTCTGCTCGTTGGAGGAACCAGGCCTCTGTTCCCTCACTCGGTCAAGGCCCACCTCCTTAAAACAAACAAAAAGGGAGGAGATGTCGGAAGCCATAGAAATCCCCAGGCCTTGCCTAGGCAGAACTTCCTGGTCACAAAACCCAAAGCCCGCGCGCGCCAAACCCAGAGCCCGCGCGCGCCAAACCCAGAGCCTGCCCATTTCCTTGTACCTCATATGGCATCGCCCTGTCCTAGCCTATCAGCCCGCGACAAGTACCTCGCCACCCTATGACATAGCATATCCCACCCCCATCTGACATAGCTATATATATAACCCGCCATCGTAATAAAATTTTGAGGCTTGATCAGATCCCTGTCTTGCCTCCATTCTTCGCGTCTCCTGTCTCCCCTTTTTTTTTCATCCTCAACAGGTTTCTTCCCCTCGTCCCACGTTGCATTGTCCTGCCGGTCGGGACAGATTACCTCCTCGTCTGGGAAGGTTTACTGGTAGGTCCCTTGGCTGCCATGAGAGGTGTCAGATGCCTCTCCTCTGTTCCAAAAGCACTTGGTACCACCGCTGACATTATCTGTATGTGTCTGCACCCCTCCAAAGGCCACATATTCACCTCTGTAACACCTGTCTGGCTTTCCAAACTATTTTACTTAAGCCCTCACAGGAGGTGAAAATGATCTTACACCCACAGGGGGTTGAGAACATGGCCCAAGCACAACACTTCTCTGAAGTCTTATTTTAGGGGCTAAACTCTTTTGCATATTTTAATCTTCCTCAATAAGCCATGTTTGCTTTATCACAAAAACAACTACTTTAAATTATTTACCTTTGATTAAAACTGAATAAGCACCATGCTTATTCTGTGCCTTCAACAACCTCTAGGCTAGGCAATACATGACAAGATCTGAGACACAATATCCTAAGAATATCAGACTATCCAAACAGCAATACTACTGTTAAATGGTTCTCCTGAAACGTGTAGTATGCTGAAAGTATTATGGATTTGGAAATTAGATGGGGTTTGGATTACGTATGGGGAGAACCAGTTTGCAAGGGAAAGCTGTACGTATTACAGAAACTCTCCCATTTTCCCCCCCATTTTCTCGTCCAGCCTCTCTTATTGCTCTAGTTCCCATTATCATGCCTCATTCCAGATCTTACAAAGGCATAACTAGTACACCTACTTGTCTCTTCCACCTTAGCTTTATATACTCAAATGCACACCAGAGTTTTGCTGTTCCAGAATCTGCAATGGGCTCTCACTGCTTAGGCACTCTCCTCAGCTTGGCAAACATTCCCTAATTATCTTCTTTACACTCCAGACCTCAAATACTTGAACTTCACTCTAACGGGATTGCAAAGTACTTTTACTGACTACCTTCTTTGCTCAAGCTGTTCTGCCAACTTGGACTACCCTTGTCCTCTCCCAAAATAGAAAATGCTAGGCTTTAATAGCCCTGATGAAATAAATGTCTCCTTCATGGAATTTCCTTACTAGTCCAAAACAAAAACAGTGATTCAACTGATTTTACTTTCTACTTCTTATTGTATATCCTTCAACACTTACTACAATTCATCTCCTCAACTAGATAGTAGGAAAAAAGGCACCACATTTGAAATCCTTTTTTGGTATCTAGCAAAACATCAAATACTCAAGAAACATTCCTTGAATACATAACTTATACAGGGTCAAAAAAATGCAGAATAGTTGCAGCACTGTTTTACTCTCAGTAGTAGAGAATGCTTGTTGGGTTTTTGTGACAGGTATTTTCCACTGACCTCTACAATGGTTTTGGGTCTGCCTTATTTTTTAGTAAATTGCTATAAAATAGAAGCTGTTTGGTATCTGCTGCTAGGTAAGTAGGACAAGCCTGTAAATTCGGTTTCAAACCCCTTTGCTGCTATAAAATACATATGCAACAAAGAAAAGCTTACCTCATAAAGTACTTCCTACTTTGTCTCAGTTGCACTTGTTCAATGCAGTAAGGTATTCTTTCCATTTAACATCCCTCCCTCAATTTGTTGTCTTTTGATATGTAGTGGAAAAGGAAAACAAAAACAGACTGACTTACCACCCAAGAGCCTCTCATCATGAAGTTCATGAGAATAGGAGTTCTGCTCACTGCCAGGGCAGACAAAGCTGTTAAACCAATACTTCCTGCTAAATACATATAGGTAGAATGAATTCTATCCTTCACATACTGAGGCCAAATTCTGCAAAAAACACAACATGGTTAATTTATAAGATTATAGATATGAATTTTGGTTGAATCATTTACTAGCTGGGAGGCCTTGAGAAATACTACTTTACTGCTCTAAATCTTATTCACTCATTTATCATGAAAATGATGATGCATATGTTGACTTTACCGTAAAAAGTAAATAGCAGGGGGTGGGGGGAGGGAGATGAGGGTAAGGGGGATCAAATGTATGGTGATGGAAGGAGAACTGACTCGGGGTGGTGAACACACAATGTGATTTATAGATGATGTAATACAGAATTGTACACCTGGAATTATGTAATTTCATTAACAATTGTCACCCCAATAAATAAATTTAAAAAAGAAAAAAGAAAAAAAAGTAAATGGCGAAAAACATAAGCACTTGGCTCATACATAAAGCAACACATTTCCTCCTTGCTTGAACACATATAACCTTGGGAAAAGATTTTATTTAGGTTTGGATAAATTTATGTCAGGGAAACAAGAGATTCTATTTTTCATGTATATTTCTACATAGTTGGAAGATTAGACATTAAACACTGCAGAAGTGGCAAAAGGTAAAGATGACGAGAAAACTGGAAACTTTTAAGGCTAGAACAGTTTGGGAACAATTTACTTACACAGCCTTTTCAATAGCTCCAATCTCATTAGACATTCCCAAGCCATAGTAGCACAATGCTCCAAGACCAACAGCAGCCCCTCCAGCAATAAACCATCTTCCCATCTGATCAACTATAGAACACAGGAGGAAATTCAGGTTAATACTGTCATGTCTTGACTAAATTAAAATGCTGGTGGTTAAACCCTGCTCAATGTTTAGAAGATGGAAATAAAACATGTGCCATACTTCTTTGTAACAGCTGTAATTTGCACATGTGGGGACATAGAAATGGCCTTAAGACAAGGCGTCTAGTAAAAACAGTTGTAATAGTACAAAATAGATCAGACTTGATTAACCTTTAATCTCACTCTAACAAAACTGGAGGAGGCAGTGTGTCTGTATATGTGGGGGGACTTCAGTGATATGTTTTATTGATAAAAGTCTGGGGTATGTTCTCATGACACTTAGAAAATAAAGATGAGAAAGAAATGTTAACAGTCGTTACCACACTATGTCTAAAGTGCTATTAGCAAATATGGTCCTTTAAGTGGAGTCAAGAAAAAAAGAAACCAAAGAAAAATGCAATCAGTGTTTATGCAGCAGCATCAAGGGAGAGGGTACTCTTGTTTTAGAGTACTGAGAAACAAGCTCACCAACTTTAACTGGATAAAGGTATTCATAAAGACCATCTTATTCCCTTTAGTCTAAATTTGTTCACTAAGAATGTTACTATTCTGTCGCTATGATTCATATAATTTGGTTTCTAGAGCCAACCTATTGATCAGAAATGCCCTGAGGGATACCAATTAGGGCTCTCTCCCACTCTAATATATTGACATTTTGCTAGGTTAAGGAGCAGTAGCGTTCTTTGACTGGCTTTGGGTAGATTAATAATCTAGTTTCTGAACTTGCACAGCTGAAATGCAAACTGGGAACCAAACTGACTTCATGAAGGTATTATTTCCTGAGAAGCCCTATACGGGCAGCCAGTTAAGAGGACCCTTCCTGAACAGTTAGGCTTTTAACACCTATGTTTTGGTGACAAACTCTTGACCTAAAACATACAGATATTATATGCTTGAATGAAGATTCTATGCAACTTCAAATGAACTTCCATAAAGGATAATACCTTTTAGATTATGGCATATTAACTAACAATCCTTAAAAACGTAACGATGAAAGCAAAATTTTTCTCTGGAAGAACTATGACTGGGAACCACTGAAACCAGTTTGAAGTACCAATCTTTTCTGCATCATTAGATCCCTGAAAATGATAAAAATGATTGCCTTTCTTCCCAGAAAATGCACATGTACACAATTTGCACATTTTTAGGAAACTGTTGATAGACCTAATTTAAAAACTAAAGACTGACACCTACTTTTAAATATTTTTTCCATTGATGGTTCCAATGCTGCCTCTTTGAGTTCTTGGCCAGTTTTCCCACGCCGGATCCCAATTCTTGTCTTGGTGGCATATTCCTGACATACATGAAAACAAAGACACACACCACCCACACCAAAACAGAATGTTAACAATAAAATGAAACGAAGGATCTTGTTACACTAGAAAACTATATATAAAGTAATATGGTATTTTCCATGTACGTAACTGCACTATGAAAGTATGTTAGCCAATCTAAGAAACTAAATGGAGACCCTATTTGTGCTCTATGTTCAAAGTGACTCACTAATTCATTACAACTTAACTTCTTAGGTTAAGTTTCAGAATAATTGTCCATTTCATAACTTACAGATTTTATTTATATCTCGAGAATTATATTTTAAATGCTAACTTTTCAAAAACATGCATTCAGTATTAGCTGTATTTTTTCATCTGCGAAATGGGCTCAAGAAAGGTATCTTTCATTAACAGAAAGCCAAAGCGAGGGATGACTACTACCTTTAGTTTTAGTTCCTTTTCAACAGTCGAACAGTTAATTTAAGAGGAAAAACGTTGTCTCCTTTTAAATTCTGTATATTTCCTTATCTACCTCACATTTCAAAATTTATACTTCTACTTTGACTACTAGAGGGGAAATCTATTATTAAAGGAAATGGGTTTCTCTCACCTGACAGATTTTATTTAATCATTCTCTGAACAAGAGCTGAAATGACATATTTAGTAATGTCTTAAAGCTATTGGCCAACTGGTAACATTCCTAGGTTCTTAAGCTTTTGATATCGTGATTATAGCACGATCTCTATGCTGTACTGTATAGCTCTCAAGCCTTCCAATTACTCTAAATGAGAAACTCGAGAACTGTAAGTAAAGGAACAGTTATAGGAGTTCTGTTTTATATGAGATAAGGGATACCATCAGGGCTGTTTCAGTAAATGACTAATGGTAGAGCAGGGAGCTTCATACTATCAAAAAAAATAAAAAAATAAAAAGTTCCCGGGGCGCAGAGAGACAGACAGACAATGTAAAAACATTCAGATTATCTTTACCCTGCTGGGTGTTAAGAGCCATTGATTCTTCGTGAGGGAATTCTTCACAACAGGAGATGCCTTGGTGAAAGTTGGGTGGAAAACCCTGGAAGGTAGTGTCCGGAGACACACAAGTCTTGCGGCCAGCATGGTGGTGGTACACCAGGTTTACCAAGCAGATCTAAAATGCTAGAGACACACAAAAATAACCCATTAACCAATTGAGGAAAGGACATAGGGGTTCCAAAGACAGGAAGAAACCAACCATATTTTAGTACAAAAGATGGAATAAAGTGACCTTTTTGAATGTTAATGATGAATCCTCTGCTTGTCCCTGGTTAATTCAAGAAATCCATTTCACAAAACCCAGTTTGAGATGGATCACCAAATCAGGATTAAATCACAGTTTGAACAGTAACAAAATGTATGACGCTGTACGAGACATGTGGCTAATACAGAGTGGAGGTTAGTATCTTAAGAAAACTTACAGGGTGTACGATGGCTTTTGTAAACGTGGCTTTGACTTAAAATTTATACCAGCATTTAATGGGAAAATTTAAAAAGAACACTCTATAACTTTTGAGCAGAGGAAGAATGTCATCCAAGGAAGAGATGAATCATCCTTGAAGGTCATACTGCATTGCAAGACTGTACGACGTCAATGGAAGCCGAACAGTATTAAACTTCTGCCAAATATTATTTCCCTGAAGAATATGATATAAAGACATTCAAGGCATTGAAAGCACCTGAGATGTAGCTTAAAGTGTAGACTCCCGGGCCTTACTCTGGTCCTACCGACTCCACCTCCAGGAACGGAACACAGGAGGACGTTTCACCCAGCCCCACCGCACACAAGACTCCTTGCTGAAGACACCCGTCCTAGCATGCTTCCAGCTCGGTCACCAGCTCTGTGTCCACCGGGTGCACATAGCTGGGCACGTCCTTTGGGAAAACACCCGGTTCTTCTAGCACCCTCACACCACTGCATCAGCTCAGCCTGCAGCGGAGCTCCCTTAGTCCTCAACCCACCCACTGGGAACGAGGCCCACGGAGGTCAGCGCGGCCTCCCTGCCGCGTAACAACAGGACGGGAATCCTGCTTCTGCCTCATGCCAGGAGTGACCTCGCGCGCGAATGTTTCACTCCTGAGCCTCACGTTCCTCAGCTACGAAACACCAACCCCGTCGGCTGCTGTAAGCATGGGTGAGCCCCGGCGCCTGATCCTGGACAAAGTCCCCAGCTCACTGATTCTGCCAGGGCGCCGGCAGCCGGCCTCCGGCCTCCCCAAGTCGGCTCCACACGCCCTGCTTCACGTACCCCGTTATCCGCCCGGGCGGCGGCTACGCGGCCCGCCAGCCGGGATGATTCAGCACCTCAACAGCAAGCGCGAGCCCCTGCCCGCGCACCCAGCCCCGGCCCCGCAGTCGCCTCCCCCACGCCCGGGGTCACCCGCAGGACGATTCTCACGCGCCGCCAGGCTGTGACGCAGCAAGCTGCGCCGCTACTTCCAGCCCTCCCGAGAAGCACCCAGCGGCCCCGCGGGGCCGGCGGGAAGGGTACGCTGAACCTCGGATGCCTGTCATCCCCGCGGAGCAGTACCTCAGTCCCCGGTCACCTCAACCGCGCAGCTCCCCTTCCGGGGCAGCGAAACACAGAAGCGTACACCGCGGTCGTACACCCACCCCTTACTGTCTGTGCGCGTAGTTCCTCCGGTTCACTGCGTCACGTCACATCCGGAGAAGCGGCGAACACTAAGAACAGCCAATCACGAGCAGCTCTCTGACAGAAGGGCGGGCACAGTAGGGAGGAGGGTTTCCGGGCTGGGGGGTGGGGCCAGTGGAGGATTGTTGGGGGCGTTGCAGTCAACGTCCATTGTGGATGTGGGCAGAGAAGGCACTAGGCCATTTTAGCTACGGGTGGCCGAGTTCGTCTTCCGTTTAGCATTGTTTCACTCGCAGCTGTTACAAAAATCATTTTAAAATTGAAAGAGAATGGTGTGAGAATTAAAAATTCTTCCGTTGCCCTGTTCCTTTACTATTGTCGCATTTTGTGCCTTTTCAACAATGTAGTGAGAGAAATAGTGTGCTAACTGGCAGTTTCAGACAGGAGCCAATGTGCTCCTTGGGTCTAATGCCAAAGATTGGTTCTATGGATTTCTATGGATTTCATCATAGAAAACGAAGTAAGACACACGAGGTCAAAGGGAGACGTGGCAGGATTTTAGGAGTGGTTTCATTGCTCTGTGACCTCCCCATGGCTCATTTTCAGGCGCCAGTATATACTTGTATAATAGGGCTGATGGGAAGAATTTGCCTCTTACCCAGGGTTGTTCTGAGGACTGACTAGTCAAGATGTTTTCTTTTCTTCTTGTTTTAGAAGTTTCAAACACCCATTTATTATTACCTCACATTTTCTGTAGTTTACACGTATAGGCATGGCTTACATGGATTCTGTGCTTAGAATCTCAAAGGGTGAAATTAAAGTGTTGTCCTGGCTGAGTTACTTCTGGAACTCAGTGGTCTCTTCCAAGCTCATGGGGTTGGTGGCAGAATTTGTTCCTTGTGCTTGCAGGGCTGAGATCCCCGCTTTCTTGCCGGCTGTAAAGCAGGGGTCACGATTGGTTCCAAGAGGCTCTATAGTTCCTTGCTATGTGGCCATCTCACAGCATGGCAGCCTGGTTTTTCAAAGCCAGCAGGAGACTCTCCTGTTCCAGTTAGCTGAGGTGCGTCGTATATTGCACTGCAATCGAGAAGTGACCATCCCATCACCTTTGCCATATTTTGTGGTCTAGACGCAAGTGATAAGTTCTACCCCCGACTCGGGAGGAGATTCTGCAAAGGTCCAGATGTTTTCATTGCACATAATTTGTAGAGTGAAAAGTCGTTTCTCTGCTATGTGAGGAAGGTTTTTTGTTTTAGTTTTATTTCACTCTTTTACCCAGTACATATTTAATGAGGCTCATTTTACACCAAGCACTGTCCTATAGGGATATAGAGTAATCCCCCCCCCTACACCCACCCGTCCGTGGTTTTGTTTTTCACAATTTGTTACTTGTGGTCAAACTTGGATCTGAATATATTAAATAGAAAATTCCAGAAATAAACAATTCATAAATTTCAACTTGCACGCTATTCTGAGTAGCCTGAAGAAATCTTTCACTGTCCTGCCCAGGATGTGAATCATCTCTTTAATCCCATGTATCTGACCCTTCTGGGTCAGGGACCCAAACCAAGGTCCTTCTTCCAGTGCCTACCATTTGCGCCAATATTAGGAGACTGAGTTCAGTAAAGCAGAGCAAAAACTTGATCCTTCGATTGAGGAACGGAGGAGAGTGAGCTTAGGCTCTTACAGCACCTTCTCCCTGACTGGGAGACTTCTGTATTTATGGGCTGTGGCCTGGAGTGATTATTTTAGCTGTGCATAGTTACTCCTCTGTTGCACTAAGCCCTTTTGCATATGGTTCTTTTTTGCATACGATGCCTCACCACCATCTTGTTTTTTGTGCTCTACACGTTGGTCTTTGTAGTCGTGAATTCTTTTCAATTCCTGTAAGCAAGCATAGCTCATGACATAGTTTAGGTATTGAGAAATGTTAGGTTCTTTTGGATGATAGCCCAGTGACATGTCTATGTTGTCTTGGTTACCAGATATTTTGGGAGAGAAAGGAAGACCATATTCACATAATTTTTATTACACTATATTGTTATAATTGTTCTATTTTATTAATTATTGTTGCTAATTTCTTACTGTGCTTAATTTATAAATGAAACTATCATTGGTACGTATGTATAGAAAAAACATTGTATTTGTTTTTTGGTACTATCAGGCATCCACTGGGGGTCTTGTCTATTCCCCAAGGATAAGTGTGGATGCCCCTAAACCAAATGAATATAACACACATATTACCATTGTCTTGGCAAAACAGAATCCTTGTCCTTAAGGTGTTTACTTTCTGGTTGAGACAAAAAACAGACAAAATGCTTGGTGATGATAAGTAGATAAAAAAATAAAAAGAAAAACAAAGCTGTGTAAAAAGAACCTAAGCTATTGTTAATTGTGATTTATGATAATCCTCTAACCTTGTAAATCTTGACAAACATAAAGGTTTGCATTTTATGTGGGTAATAAAACAGTTTGGCAGCACTCAGTTCTTATTTCTTTACTCTGAAAATGGCAGGAAAACACTATAGAGAAATCTGTCACTTAAGATAGTGAGCAGATCTAGCATGATCAATTTATCTTACTTTAGATCTTCACCCAATTTGGTTAGCTAGCAAATAGGTTCTCTGTTTAGCTCCCCCCTCAGTGATAATGTTTCTCCCCTAGAGAGTCTGTAATTTTTAGCAAAGCTAAAGGATTCACAACACAGTACCCAAGTAAACAAAATACCTGTTTAAGCTCAAGTGATTTGTTTCAAGATTCTCATTAGTTAAAGCTTATTCTCTTCTTAAGGGAAGAAAATTCTGATTTCATATTATCTTTTCTCAAGTATGGGGCTTGTATTGTTTTCACAGACGTCAAATGTTTTGAGGCAGAAAAATTACCTGGTCCCATTGTTGGGAACATATGCTCAGTGTGGGGTAAGGAGAGGTTTCATTGACTGAGAATCCAATTAGGAATTTATTGCAATTGTTCAAGCAAAAGGTGACAAAGGCTGCAATCAAGACAGTAGAGGGACATAGAGAAGCTTTATGACAGAGATATATGACTGAGGAAGAATTCACAGGATTTAATGACTGATTTAATGTAGCTGATAGGGATGAGGGAAGCACCCAGGATAATCCCTCTGTTCTGAACTGAGTGAAATTGGGTGGATAATTACACCATTAATTTAGAGATAGGATACAGGAAGAGGTATAGACGACGGGGAAATAGATAAATAAAACTCAGTACGATGTGTTAAATCATCAGTTCTCTGCTTCTAAGGCCTTGGAGCATAGGATAGGTAACAGAAAAAGACATGAATCATGAATCCTAATGCTGTATATGCACCACATTTTTTATAAAGGCTGCTGATTGGTTCTTTATCCTCCACATGCTGAGTAAGTGGAAAGTTCTGGATCATAGAGGAGAAAGAGCCAAGGACTAAAGAGAAAATATTTTATTTCTTTTGTCGATGTAAAAATGTCCCAACCTGTACAAAATTTTTATGAGTTTAGTTGAGCCAACTGACAATTGCTGGAAAGGAAGGTCCCAAATACTCTGGAGAATCTTTCTTTTATGCATTTGAAATTAAGGAGGGAACCTAAGGAAGATTACTTGAAGGTGGGAGAAAGCAAGGCAAGGATTGGATTACAGGATAGTTAATAAGAGTATGTGCTCTCTTGAGGGTGGTTACCCTATTTCAAAGATGCATTAACCTAGATACAAAAAAAGCAATTAACAGGGCTTGCTTAAGGCAAAGATAAACCTTTTACTAAAACTTTATATGCCTGGCGTGTGACTACCCACCATGGCCTGCCTGGTTAGGAATTTATGATAATATCACACTGTAAAGTTGCTTTTCTATGGAATCCCTTATTTTGTCCACACTTTTAGTTAAAATAAATGCCCCACCCTCGCCCACTACACTCTTTCATCAAATGTGGTGTGGGTGAAAAAGAGTTGAAAAGGGAGTTTTTGAGGTCTTTATTCTTTGCTCTCCCCAGTGGGGTCTTATGTGCTCATGTGTCTCCCAATGATAAAGGAAATTTCTGTGTGTGCCGAGATCGTCGTCTTGTGAAAACCAAGAATGGAAGTATGGACTAAGGAGAGACGAGGAGTTGTAAAAGAGGATAGTTTATTGAAAGCAACGTGTCACAGCTACCGAGTGGGAGGGGGTCTCGAATGAGGTGCCCAAAGTGGGGCAAAAACTCTTATTTTTATATCTTGCCTGTTTGAAGAAGGGAGCTGGTGCCTTCTAATAGAATTCATCTATCAGGTTTGTTCTGTTTGCCCATCCTGAAGGGATTAACAAAATAACCCATTCTTATTTATCAGATCTCTTCAGTTTGTCTGCCCAAAAGGGATTTACAAGATAAGTTATTAACCTCAGGGCACCCGTTATGTTTTGTCTTGGAGTGAATGAGCTACTTCAGAACCTGGAGTTTCAGGATGTGGCTGCCTTTTGTTTGTTCCACCAGGAACATTCCTGTCTACCAAACAACATGCTAACTAATCTGTCTCACCAACAAAAGGAGGGTGTTCCTTCCTGAGAGGCTGGTGATATTTCTGAATTTAGGGGACCAAGTGTTAACTGTTTCTCATACTATGTTCATTAAGTGGCAGTAAACAAATCAGATAGGAAGGAGAGAAGATCTTTCCTGTCTTGTTTTCTCTTGGATTTAAAGCATGCCATGTCAGAAATTCCTAGAATCCCTGAGGCCTGGATAAACCAAGACTATATCTGTAAGCATTTGGCAGCTTATTTGCACCCTTCTATACACCATCCAGTAGTGAGGGGAACACCAGAAGTATGCATGGGCAAGATGCCCAGATGGGCACCAATAGACGGTGTGGTGTTGTGGGGACAGAGCCAGGAGTGCAGTTTCCAGGCTCTCGACCTCACGTGGAAAGGTGCTGGCTCAGGCAGTAAATGGCCATCAACTGTGATTGGATGGCCATCAGCTGTGGCTAGTTGGCCGTCAGCTGTAACCAGTGAGCCATTGGCCACTAATATAACTGCCATGGCTACACTAGCAGAAAAATGGGAGCTAGCAAGAAGATGATGGCTGAGCTAGCAAGCACAGATTGCAGCTAGAAAGCGCAGAGTGTAGTGGAGTGTGGATTGCGGATCATGTGCCGAGGAGAGTGGAGGAGAGTGAAGGAGAGTAGAGGAGAGTAATATAGTGGTGTGACTCCCCTATCTATGGCTCCGTGGGTGTTTCTTTTTGGCCTCACCATGTCCTGCGTTCTTATGCGGGGAGCGGGAGCTGGGACCCTGCATGACATCCTGCATGACAGGTGTGCTACACAATAGAGCCAGCATCTGACTCTGTCTAGGTGAGAGACCAACCTGTGTAAACCCCAACAGTTAAATCCTTCCAGGAACTGAAGGAAAATGAAGCCATGACTGAGAAGGGGGCTGTTTCCTCTGGGTCCTGCTGAAGGCATTACCTGGGAGCGACTGCACTGACCAAGAAGTAGAGCGGAGGGATAGAAAGCAGGCCAGACCCTTTTCCTCTTGTTTAATGTGAATATTTCGAATCTACATGGGGCTCAGGAGAGGGGAAAGCGCTTTGAACTTATAAAAATAAATAGAGCCCTTCTATCATGTGAGGACACAGCCGTCTATGAACCAGAAAGTGGTCCTCATCAGAAACCAAATCTGCCTGCAGTTTGACCTTGTACTTCACAATCTCCAGAACTGTGAGAAATAAATGCTTGTTGCTTAAGCTAAAACAAACAGAAGGCTCATTTATAATGAAATTGGGAGGCCAGAAGGGGGAGCTCTGATGCCCTATGTGGATCATGGAACCCAACAAGAATTCTTTGTTTATAATAGCTCTCCCAACTTCCTCTCCTCTATAAAAGAGGTTGTTCTGATTTGTTTCTCTGGATTTGTGTGTGGTTTGCCATTAGACTGCATGTCCTGAATTGCAATTCTTCGTTGCTTCCAAATAAACCCAATTTTTCTGGAGAAATATCTGGTTGTCTATTTGTTTAAGGTCAACAAACTCCAAGGTGACTGATGATATTAAGTCCTAAACCTGACTGACAAATTGTCAGACTGTCCTGAGCTTGCCAGAATGGAATAAAATAACCTATCTGCTTTAGGCTGACTGGGGTCTCAAAAGTAATATTGGTGCCAGGATAAGGGAAAATGTAGTTTCATTTTGTACTCATTTTAGTGGCAATTTTTCAGTGTATACCTCTCACAGAGATGCAACCAAATGCTGTATGTGGGTCAAAGGGCAAGTTCATTAATGAGATAGCATCTGTAGAGGGCAGAACTTTGAAGGACTTTTGAGAATAATTTCATGCTTCTTGGTCAGGTTGCAAAGAGGAAACTAAGGCTAAGAAATGATAATAGTTTAAAAAACCTAATAAGGTAATGGTAGGTCTGGGTCTAGAACATGCATTCTCTCAATGGGGTTATAAACCAATGCTTGAACATATACCATGTTTCCCCGAAAATAAGACCTAGCTGGGCAATCAGCTCTAACGTCTTCACAGACACTCAGGCTGCCTCCACATCTTGGCCATTATAAACAATGCTGTAATGAACATATAAATGCACATGTTCCCTCGAAGTAGCATTTTGAGTATCTTCAGATAAATACCAGATAGTGGGATTACAGGGTCCTTCTTTATCTTTTGTTATAGCCTTTGCTTTAAAGTCTATTTTGTCTGGTATAAGTATGGCCACCCCAGGTTTTTGTTTGTTTGTTTTGTTTCCATTTTAATGAAATATCTTTTTCTATCTCTTTACTTTCCATCTGTGTGTGTGTCTTCCAATCTGAAGTGAGTCTCTTGTAGGCAGCATATGTAAGGATCTTGTTTTCTTATCCATTCAGCCACACTATTTTTTGATTTTGGAGCATTTAATCCATTTACATGAAAGTAATTGTTGATAGATATGTAGCTATTGCCATTTTATTATTCATAATTCCCCCCCCCACACCCATTTTAAAGAAGTCTCTCTAACATTCCTTGTAATACTGGTTTGGTGATAAGCTCCTTTAGCTTTTACTTCTCTGGGAAGCACTTTATCTGTCCTTCGATTCTAAATGATAGCTCTGCTGGCAGAGTACCCTTGGTTGTAGGTCCTTGCTTTTCATCATGTTGACTATTTTGTGCCAATCTCTTCTGGCCTGCAAAGTTTCTGTTGAGAAATCAGCTGATGATCGTATGGGAGCTCCATTGTAGGTAACTAACTGCTTTTCTCTTGCTGCTTGTAAGATTCTCTCTCTTTGTCTTTAACCTTTGGCATTTTAATTATGATGTGTCTTGATGTAGGCCTGTATGGATTCATCTTGTTTGGGACTCACTGTGCTTCTTGGACTTGTATGTCTATTTCCTTTGCCAGGTTAGGAAAGATTTCAGTCATTATTTCTTCAAATAAGTTCTCAATCCCTTGCTTTCTCTCTTCTCTTTCTGGTGCCCCTATGATGTGAATGTTGTTATGCTTGATATTATCCCAGAGATCTCTTAAACTGTCCTCATTTTTTTTGGATTCTTTTTTCTTTTTGCTCTTCTGATGCTTTGGCTTCTAAATCACTGATTCCATCTTCTGCTTCATCTAGTCTGCTGGTGATTCCTTCTAGTGTGTTCTTCATTTCAGTTATTGTATTCTTCATTTCTGACTGGTTCTTTTTTTATGGTTTCTATGGCCTTTTCTCTGCTTGCTATCTCTTTGTTGAAGTTCTTGCTAAATTCCTTGAGCATCCTTATAACCGTTGTTTTGAAATTTGTCTTGCTTCCATTTCATTTAGTTCTTTTTCTGGAGTTTTCTCCTGTTCTTTTATTTGGGATTTATTTCTTTGTTTGCTCCTTTTGGTTGCCTCTCTGTGTTTCAATATATGAGGTAGATGTGCTATGTCTCCCACCTTCCCAGGTGGCCTTATGTAATAGGTGCTCTTCTGAGGCCCTGGCACAGTCTCCTTGATCACCTGCTGCTGTGGGTGCTTTAGGAGTATCCCTTGTGTGAGTGGTGTGTGCCTTCCTGTTATAGTTGAGTCTTGATTGCTATTGGTATGTCAGTAGATGGGATTGACTTTCAGGCTGATTGGCTGTTGGGTCTGGCCACTTCCACAGATTACAGGCTCCTGTGCAGGGAGCTTACCCCACTGAGTAGGATTTGTCCCAGTGGGCTCTGGTGTCTGTTAAGACAACCTTCTCTGTGTGGTGCTTGTTGATCTAATTGGGTATTGCTCTGCTGTGGTCTGAAGCCAACCTCCAAGTATGTTGGTTTTGCAGCCTCTTGGGAGGGGCTTCGGTGCAGGTCCAGGTCACCTACTGCCTGTGACTGGCTGGGGACTACCTGCTAGGAGCTACAAAGTGATCTGCGTGTTTTCGCTGCCTGTGCTAAACTTGGAGGCATGTGGGAGAGGCCACACTGCAAACCGAGGACAGCTGCCATTAGTACTGGGCCTGAGGTAGCTTCACAAAAAGCCAGGACACCCTGAGTCTGCTGCCACCTACTAGCTCCCTTAAAGTTATTTTTTAAAAATATTTTATCCTTTAAAAAAATATTTACTGGGGCATGTTGGGGAACAGTGTGTTTCTCTAGGGCCCATCAGCTCCAAGTCATTGTCCTTCAATCTAGTTGTGGAGGGTGCAGCTCAGCTCCAAGTCCAGTCACCATTTTCAATCTTTGGTTGCAGGGGACACAGCCCACAATTCCATGCAGGAATTGAACCTGCAACCTTATTGTTGAGAGATTGCACTCTAACCAACTGAACCATCTGGCTGCTCCTCTGGCAGCTCAGCTGCAGCTCATTGTCTTCAATGTAGTTGTGGAGAGTGCAGCTCACTGGCCCATGTGGGAATTCAGAGCCCATGCTCTAACCAACTGAGCCATCTGGCCACCCATAGCTCCCTTAAAGTTAAGCCACTGATAAAGCCTTGTGAGGTGTGCAAGTTGGGTGAGGGAGGGTGTCAGGGCGCCACTACAGTGAGAAGTGTTGTGGTAACCAGGTTAATGTATATTCTGATTTGGTGCCAGTGCTGAGCCTGGATCTATTTAGCAAAAGTCTCAGAGCACAATAAGGCCATTTGTTATCCCCATCTCCCGGGGCCCATGGCCTCTGATAGTTTTCCAAGAAAGAGTGCAATGTGGGCAGGGCTGACTGCTCACCAAGAAAGTGCTTCTGGCATTGGGGGAGTTAAGTGGGGTGGGGTCCCAGTGAGTCATCAGGGTGGAGCCCCAGAGCTTACCAGACCAATCAGATTCAGATTTGGCTGTAAGAGTAGGAGGAGGGCTCAACACATTAAAGATGGCAGCTGCCTTCGGTTACAGGAAGAAAACCCCTCACAGGGAAAATGGGACTGTCCTCCACACCTGGCATCAAAGCCACACACCTCAGTCTTTTTCCTATATGCCTCTGACACCCTCCGAGTCACAGTCACTCTGCTGGAGCCCAAGGTGAATGCCTGTGAGCAAATGAGTCTGTGCGTGGGTCCTTTAAGGGGATATCTGTGTTTCCTACAGCCTCTGCCCCTCACTGATTATTGAAATCCCCACTGTTTTCCACAGGCAGATGTTGTGGGGTCTCCTCTTCTTGGCATCAGTACTCTGGGCTGGGGAACGTGGAGTGGGGCTGGAGTCCTTTGTTTCTCCAGGGGAAATCCCGCGGCCAAGGTATCCCTTCCAATTTTCATCCACCACACAGAGGTTTGGGATCAGCCTGATTCACATCTCCACCTCTCCCACCAGTCTCAATGTGGCTTTTTTAAATTTATAGTTATAAAACTTCTGTTCAGCCAGACTTCAGATGGTTCTGCAGGTTAATTGTTCTATGATGTAGTTGTAATTTTAAATTTCATGGAAGAAAGCAGGCACAATGTTTATCGATTCAACCATCTTGTGTCTCCTTATATGTATATATTTTTATTATATCTTTATTATATATAAATGTATATATACTTATATATATATATATCATCTATATCTATATCTCACAGACATAGATTACATGTAATACATATGCCAGTATATATGTGGCATTAAAATTTCATGGGGAGGGCAATTAGAAAAAAATGTCTTAAAAGTCTCCTGAGGGAAGCAGTCATGAAAATATGGTTGAGAAACACTGGTCTAGAATCTAGGACTTCTGTGACTCATGGTGGCCCACTCTGGTGGCAGGCCTTCTCAGCAGGTAAGTTTTTGGTGTTTCTGTCTACGCTTCTATCAGTGAGATACTATTTGAGGTAATTTTATGCTCTCTTGATAAAAACTCCATAAATGTATTCTCTGTGTCCTAATATCTTACTTCCAACTGTTTCAGGACATCTCTATCTAACATGTTTAAAAACAAGTTATAGCCATGATTACATATAACCTATGGATCAAAGAAAAACTCTCAAGGATATATAGAAAATATTTTAAAAACAGAATTAACATAAAAACACAATATAAAAAATTTGTGTGATGCAGCTAAAGCAATGCTTACAGAGAGACTTATAGCACTGAGTACCTATATTAGAAGAGAAGAAAGGTCTCAAATCTGTAATCAAAGTTCCTACTTTAAGAAATTAGTAATAGAAGAGCAATTAAACCAAAAAAAAAAAAAAGCCAGAAAGAAGGAAACTAAAGATAAGAGCAGAAATCAGTGAAATCGAAACCAGAAATCAAAAGGGAATACCACAAACAACACAGACATAAAAGTTAGAGTATTGCACCCAAATGTGATATATGTTGCCTCTAAATTTCAAAGAGGCCCGCTAAGTGTTGTGCTTTGAGGTGCAGTGACTTGTCTCTCATTTCAGAATGGATATTCCAACACATCCTACTAGACCTCTGGGACCACTGGGAACTATCAATGTGGCAGTCTGTACTTTTGCAGGTTTTATTTCTTATTCTCTGTCATCAATATATCTTACTAAGGCATCTTGGGTACTTGCTCCTCTCTGTTCACCAGGTTCAATAAACTACTTTTGCCCAATAGAAATGTAATGTGAACCATATATGTTATTTAAAATTTTCTAGTAATGACATCAAAAAGTAAAAAGGAAAAAGTGAGATTAATTTTAATATTTTTATTTAACAAAACTTATAAAATATTATAATTTCAACATACAACATGCAATATTACTGATGAGCCATTTTACATATTTTAATCCTGTGTGTATTTTACATTTACAGCACATTTCCATTCAGAATAGCCACATTTCAGGTGTTCAATAATTAAAAGTGGCTAAATGGTTACCATATTGGACAGTGCAACTCTGGAGTATATTAGGACTGAGCAGTCAAGTTGACATACTCCTGAATTAAGGCAGAGGTGGACTGATCTCCCTACCATGTAAAGGCAAATGTTATCTGATGATCTTTACTGATTGGAATAGAAAAACAAATTTGCTAGTTTAACTATTACATACCAGGTGACAGAGTCTCTGATGGTTGCTCCAGTAATGATACTTCAGCTGCAATTGACATTACCACCTGATTAAATTTATGATAACTAAGACTCATGTTCAATACCAAGAAGACTTTTGCACCAGCCTTCTTGGCAGGTTAAGTGGAGATTGATAGAAATTACCACCCTTGCATCCTTTAAGTCTTTGGTGGTGACATTAATCTTTGCATTTCTTCAGGACTATTGCTTTGTGTTTACTATTTTGGCAGAGAGTATTCCAGAGGTTTCCACTTGTCCCTTCCTTCCACAATTTTCATGATCAGGAAAACAATATGGAGATTCCTCCAGTTTCAAAGTAATCTCACCATACATTCTGGTTCTTGTAAAATAACCACAGGATGTATCTACAGACTCATTGGATCCACTATGAGACAGATTCAGGCTAGGATTCCATCTATCACCTGACCTTCATAAGTCCTCTTATAACAATGGATCGTGGTGATATGATTCTCCAGGGAGTAGTGACACTTCAGAGGAAGAATCTTATAACCTGTAGAAGGCCTGGGTATATTTGTTTCTTTAGTAAATGGCCATAAATCTATCCAAAAAAGACTTTTAAGGTCTCACAGTCCAGGCTTATGACCACATTTCATAATTCTTCTTCAGAGGGACCCAACCTCCCCCTCAAAACAAAGATTTCAGTCTGTTTACTGGTTTTATTAATAGTCTGGGAACTGGGTAAGAAGCAACATATCTCCACTATGTCAACTTAGTCTGGTATCTGCTTATTAGACCAAGAAATGATCTCCTTACACATTATCAACCAGCACTTTATTAGGCTACTCATCTATTGTATTCCCAGGACTGAGTGGTCCACTTAGCCAGCCATGTTTGTCTATGGGGCAAAATACTCTGAGTAAAACTCTGGGGTTTGCTATGACAATTATTCCCATTTTTATTTAATTGTTAAGGATCAAAACCTGGTCTCTACTGCACAGGGATCTCATTAGTATTCCCACTGAGATGAGGGAGCCCAATTCCATGTTGACATCTCCAAACTGTCCTCTCTAACCTATAAAGACCAGCCACCATGGAAATTTTAAGGACGTTGGTTATCCTTTTACCAAAGTGCTCTCAGTGAGTTTGGCTAACGGGTGGCTTAGCAGATTGCACATAATAGGTATACTCCCAGGTTCCTTGCTTCCTGAGCCTTCAGATTTCTTTACTTCAGTGCTTCTCACAGTGCACTCCTAAGTTCTAGTGCCAGCACCCTTAGCATCACCCATGTGCTTGTTAGAAGTGTAAATTCAAGCCCCTCCCTCTGCAGTTACTGAATCAGAATTTCTGGGTACGGGACCTAGGAAATTGCTTAACCAGATTTTCAGGTGATGTTTATGCATGTTAAAATTTATAATCACTCTACAGTATCCTAGAGAAATTTTGGCTCCTCGTACTCAGACTATAGGCCATTGTTGAGTCCAAGCTCCAGGTCACCAACTGGAAAACTATAAAGGCTCTTCCATAAGTTTACACTAATACATCTACGTATAAATCCTGAATTCCAGTCAAATGCATCCATACTGATAATCAAACCACACTTTTTATTTTCTTTAATACCCTTAAAATCCACTTCCATACATGCTATCCAGACTCCTGATGATACCAATTGATGAGATCCTATGACTTCTTTGGTATGTTAAATGTCTCCTTAGGAGCAGGCTTTATACTTTTCTTTCTGGGCTATGCCAAAACTCTCATTTTAGGCCTGGAGCCAATGAGGGTGGCATGGGTGATGAGATTCCGGATCTCTTGTGAGTTAAATGCCTTAGGTATAGTTTTTATATTTTATTTTTCAAATGGAGCAAAGGCTTGTTTCCTTTGATGAGGGCCAGTTGTGTGTGTGTGTGTTTGTGTGTGTGTCTGTCTGTCTGTCTACTCCTGTCAATAAAGAAGATTAAGGGATACTTGGGGTTCAAAATTCTCAACTTCATTAATATCTGCTCAAATGTCACACACCATTCTGTCTGCACCAACGCCCTCATCTTAGCATAAGAGACTTGGCAGATTTTCCCCATTAATTCATACTGCAATTCATAACCCTTCCAATCAGGCCCTGAACATGATCCTCAACTACATTTGTTCTATGGTTATAGGAGATAAAAAATTCCTTTGTTATAGAGGTATTTTGATTTTATACCCATTGCTTGAGTGTGGAATTCAAAGTTTCAGTGTCCTCTTCTCTGTGTAGGACAGTCAGAAATAGCCAGCTGGCCCCACAGTGTTTATGTGACCTCTGTTGCCTTAGCAAATAAGTTTGTCTTAGCAACTAAATGCCCAAACTATCTCTCAACTCCTTTCTCTGGATCCATGTCCATCCCTTGCCACTACCAGGAATAATTTGAGTAAGTGTGATGCTACCACATGTCTGGAAAAGAGGTTATGTGTACTCTCATCAAATGTGTCCACTTTGAATCCTGTTTTTTGAGAGTCTGTCTCCTGGGTACCCCTGATTGTATTAGCATCTCGTAGGAAACAGATGGCACATTAAAAAGAGACAATTGAAGAATCTAATGAAGTCACTATTTGCAAATGTGTGTGTTCAGATAACACACACGGGGGCGGTAAAGCACCCTGGAATTAGTGGCAGTGGGAAACTGTTACTACCCTGGGTCTGGAGGGACAAGAGGAAGGCAACACATGGATCCTGGCTAGAGTTGCAGGTGTAGGAGAGAGATCACCAACCAGGAGCTGTGACCACCGCTAAACCCGTGCCATGGCAGGACAGGAGCAGGGGGATAAATACTCCAACCTTACACCTCTCATAACCTGCTGGGGCTTCCTAATGGCTGAACCCAACTCTAAGACAGAGGGAGGCAGGACAATTCAGTCCCCTGAGGTCAGCCTTCCGGGGCCCATTGCAGAATGGAGAAGTATGGAGAGTGGGTCTCTAGCTTCTCATTTGCTATCGGCTGAATTGTGTCTTCCCAAATCCTATGTTGAAACTCTAACCCCCAATGTGACAGTATTTAAAGATAGGGCTTTTAAGGAGCTAAAGTTAAATGATGTCATAAGATTGGGACCTTAATCTGGCAGGACTGATGTGCTCATATGAAGAGGAACAAACACCAGATCTCTCTCCTCTCTCACTAGCTCTTATCTCAGGACACAATGAGAAGAAGGCTGATATCTATAAGCCAGGAAGAGAGGTCTCACCCACACCAACCCTAATGGCACTTTGATCTTGGACTTCTAGCTTCCAGAACTCTGGGAAAATAAATTTCTATTGTTTTAGCTTTTAGCCACACAGTCTGTGGTAGTTAGTTCTGGCAGCCTGAGCTGACTGACACATCATTTATAAGATGAAGATTATAATATGTGCTTCCTAGAAGGGTTAAACGACATAACATGCATGACGTTTCTGAGCCGAGTAGATACATGATAATTCATCAGTCTATTATTCTTATTATGAGTTTTAAGAGTTAAACACTGTCTCATTTTATAATTTTTAGATGTCACTCTCTGTTTTTGTTGTTGTTGTTGTTGTTTTAGCTTCAATTATTTTTCTGAGATGAACCAAATAGATGTTCATACATTATATATACCATGTGGCTTAAAATACCTTTTTACATCCTATTTGTAATCTGCTTTTGTCAATGTCTCGCTCCCCTCCTCCATCTCTGCAGCACACTGGAGTAGTGTCTTATTTTAGCAGTTTATAGTGTCTTCTTTACTGTTTCATAACAGATGGTTCTGAACTCATTACTCTATAAATATAGATTATGTTATTTTTTCTGAGTGAATTACTTTGTATCAGTCCCTGATGAAGCCACATGGCCCGTTTCAAAATGTTCTTGTCAAATAGCAGATCCAATACTATTTTTATTTTTATCTTCTGTGTTTTACATCTTGCCTTGCTTGTCTTTTTAGTTTGTAAATGCTTATGGGCAGAAAGCACTTATTTTATATCATTTTATGTATCAGTTTTATGCATGAAGCACATTGACAGTTTTAAAAAATAATAAAATCCATTCAGTTAAAAAAATCACATTTTAGGACTTGACTTATTTAGATTTACTCGAACAGTTAGGTGTGCTTGTAATAAATCACTGTCACCCAGATATTTCAGTACTGGGCCACAAGATCAGAAACCCAAAGTGTGGGGCCCAGTGAATCTTTTAAAAAAAGATAACTGGTGAAATAGTGTGTTAGCTATTCAGATTATACTGTTTTACCAATAAAACTGAAAGTAGGCCAAAAGAATAGTTTAATAATAGCTACAGTTTATTGAATTCTACTATAGACAGACATTACTAGTTGTTGGTCGTTTATTTATTATATTGTGTACTCTTGAAAGATGATCAGAGGGTTGGCCCTGCCTTTTCAAACCCAGTTACCCACCCCACCTAGAAGAATTTAAATCACTTGATTGGATTTCACCAGGGATGGGCTGTCCTAGGTGAAAGTGTTGGGGCAGGTGAAAAGGGCAAACAAATTAAGAACTTTCAAGGGAGAGATTATAATGATGGACCATAGGATGTAGGCTGGTCAAGATGGATGTGAGAAGGATGAAGGAAACTGAAAAAAAAAACTGGTATAATTAATGGTTGAGAAGTTTTTGCATTTATTTAATTGCAAGAGTTGGTGATTTCAATGAAATGAGGTTATAGTAAAAACAACAACTGGATATTTGAAATTCAGATTTTGAATAAAGTGTGGTTATTGGTAATGGCAGAGTCATGAGTGTGACCATGGGATAGGAGACTTGTTAAGCCATATTTAGACCAGGAGCAGAAACCTTATCTTAAAAGCCATCTTGCCTTGATCCTATCTTGCTTGATCTTCGAGGTGCCTGTGATCAAGGGCCTGGGCAGGCCTGGGCTGTCCAGACGGTGACCTGGGGCCAGGGTGTGGGGCTGGAGGGCTTGGTTATGCCCTGAAACCTTTTCTCAATGAAAACCCCCTGTAGCATTGCCCCCTCCTATAAAACTCCATACCCCTCTTTGCTCGGGGAGGTTATGATCTTTTTCCTCTGCTCTAGCCTGACCTCCCGCAGCTCAAACATGTCAAATAAATTCTAATAGACCAATCTTGTTCTCCCGCGACTCATTCCTTCGGCCGTGCCTACCAAGACTGAGGTATGGTAGAAGAAGGAACAAAGAGCTGAGAGGTCTAGGTGTTGGACAGATTTCCCAATGAATGCTGATGTACTGAGGATGGTGACAAGGCTAGGGGTGCAACGGAAGGTGAGTGTGGTAAGTGATTCCCCCCTCTCACTTCCCATGTTCTAACTCCCGGAACCCGTGACTGTTACCTTACTTGGCAAAAGGGACTTTGAGCTTATGATTAAGTTATGGTTCTTCAGACGAGAGTTTATCCTGAACTATGGGTACGAGGGATAATTTAGTCACAAGAGTGAGGCAATAGATCTGAGTCAGAGAAAGAAATGTGACAATAGAGACAGAGGTCGGAGTGATGTGGGAACATGGGCCAAGGAATGTGGGCTGCTCTAGGAGCTAGAAAAGGCACAGAAACAGATTCTACCTCTCTAGAAGGTAGTACTTCCAGAAGGAATGCAGCCCTACTAAAACCATCAGAATCCAGAACAATAAGATAATACATGTTGCTTTAAGCCAACAAGTTTTTAGTAATTTTTTATAGCAGCAAGAGCAAATGAACACAGCAGATATTAAAGTCATTAATGACTTTGGGAGAGTGATGGCAGTGGGTAGGAGGTGGGATGATAAATGAGAGAGCTAAGGAGGTAAGGCCTGATGCATATATTTAAAAGAGGAAGGCGTCTTACAGGTGGTATGTCATGAGTTCCAAGGGTCATGATGGAGGGTTTGAGAACGGTGGGGAATAGGATCGGATTAAGGTGGGTTCAGATCCTTATAGGAAGGATCTGGGGAGCTTGGGTTTTTGATGGCACCTGGATAAACAAGGAAGTGAGGTGAGAGTCCTAAAGGTCTCTTATCTCCAGGTAGTTCCATTTATTTTATTCAGCATGTATTTATTTAATCTCTACTATGAGAGAGGTCTGTTATGGGCATGAGTGGTTTGGCGGCCCATTGGCAAGTTAGTGCATTCTCCTGGGGACTCCTGAATATCAGAAATTTGAGTTGTTCAAAAGCTTCCTCTCTCTGTTCTGGAGGCAAAGTGGTTTGACAGGCTGGGTAGGTTGAGGGAGATGAGAAGAAAATGGAGTAATGTTTTACTTGAAATAGGACACTTGGGATTTCCACCTTTTCTGGTGACTTCATGGGCTGGAGAAAAGACAAGCCACCTAAAATGGAAGAAGATTCAGGCTGACATCAGATTTCTTATCCGCAACATTAAATGCTGGATGCCGGTGGAACAATGCCGTCAGAGCTCTGAGGAAATAGAATTGAGGACCTAGAACTTTATACCATGTAAGAATCAAATCAAATGTGAATAGGACAGAACTTTGTGCTGGGATGGATTCCTTCCCTTTCCTCTACTCTGCTCCGTATTGCAAGGGACTGGTTCTGTAACCTGCAATGCTCAGGCTTCTGTTTTGTTGGCTTCAGGTTGTGTTCAAGTGGTGAGAGTGCAGGAGGAATGAGGAAACCAGGACATAATTCCTCCCAGTCCCTTCTGCCCCAAACCCTCTAGTGGAATCTGACCTTTGCTGTGTGTTATCTGTTGCTCCAGTTTTACTGGGTGACCTGGCCTAAGGCTGGAATCTGCTAACACTACCTCTTGCTTTGTCCCTGCAGCCTAAAGATAGTTGTGAATATACACTGTCTGTAACATGGGGGTTGCCTTTCTTCTTGTTTGTTTTCTCAGTTCTTCCGTTATTTATGTAACTAATGTTTTCTATTAAATTTTCTCTGTTTAAATGCTTACAGTGGTTTCCCTTTTACTGTTGGGAATCTGAGTGATACAGCAAGATAAGAGATTTTCAGAAATATAAGGGGTCAGAAAGCTTATCTCTTCCATAATCCTTCTTAGGGAGTTTCATGATGACATACTCTTAGAAAAGCAAGGGAGAAATTTAAAAAAGAGGCTAGATCCAACTCCAAGAGGGCAAGAGGGAGCATTGGATCCAATCCTAAAGGGCGGTGAAGGAAAATCTAGGATAAGAACTATGCCACAAGTCTGGAACACAAATACTGCAGCTTGAAACAGGAGTACAGAAGGCTGCAAAAAAGGTAACTGACCCCTTCCTCCCCCGCAAAAAAAAAAAAAATCCATGTAAGATCACAAGTTGTGTTCCAAATTTAAAGCAAAATAAAACATGCAATGTTTTAAATACAATGGATAGAAAGTAAGAGAACCCATTTCACCTTGATGCAAGGATCATTCTTTTCTTATGGCGCAGGGTTATGACATTAGACGTGCAAAAAAGACAATAGCTTTATATTTGGCCTCGCAGTAAAAAATATTTAGAGTCACATGAATGTAAGTGCCGTTTATTGGCTTTTTAACTTTTAAAGTCAACCTAAATACAAAGAATGGAAGACTTGATTGTGGTTTCAGAAGAGAATATAAATGTTAACAGCCTTGCAACTGCTATAAAAGTGTAAGTGGGGCTGTAGGAGGTCAAAGAACAGCTGAGGGGAGGTATGAGGCCTTGATATTCTCATTTTGCAAAAGGAAGAATAAACTAACTGAAGTTGATAGAAGAAGTAGAGGACTATATTAGTTAAAATAATAAAGATATCTAACAGTAGATTTAAAAGCAATATAGTAATTGTCAAACAGAAGGAGAAGCATACCTGAAATCAATAGATTTTGCCTCCAATTGTCAAATCTGGAAAGAGGCGGCCTCTGGGATGAGGGATGGGGAGCAGGGATGGTAGGGGGTAGTTTATGTTTATTTTCAGCCTAAGCTCTCTTTGATTCTCTAATTTGTTTCCAAGAGGTTTTAAAACATATTGGAATAAAATGGAATACAATCCTAACATCATTTTTCTCTGGGAAGTAAAACTGTATTTTCCTTCTTCCCTTTGCTTTATCTTTTGAGTTATCTATAACGAGCATTTATTTCCTTTCTCATGGAAGCTTTGGTGTTTACTTGTCCACTGTTCTTCATCTTGGAGAGAATGAAGCCCAAACTCCTTTTTATCAGGAGGCAGTAGTGGGTGGTAGTTATGAGAATGGTTCAAACATTGCTGTCTACGTACAAGACCTGGTCATTACACAGTAGTTCAGTTTCTTATCTTTAAAATTGAGATATTAAATACAGTATCTACCTTTTAATGACCCTTCTGAGGATGACATGACTTAATCTACAGGAAGTTTGGACTGGTACCTGGCACTTTACAGACACTATACAAGTGCTTACTGTTTTATTACTTTGCTGTTGGAGATGCTTTATGATCTGGCTCCAGGGTACCCTTCCACATGTGTGTCTCTGCTTTCTTTCTGGGCTGTTTGGTATTCTTCATTCACAAATTGCATGTCCCATTTTTCTTCTGTCCCAATCGCTTCATTTCCAAGTCAAGCTCTTTCTTCAAAGTCCTCCACATGTACGTACCACTTCTCCATGTCGCTTCCTCTGATCTTCCCAGCTAGAAGTATCTTCTTCTGTTACACACACTACAGCTTTATCTATACCTTGAGAATGGAAGTTACCAAGAGAGAGTCATTTATGCCAAGGGAACAAAAAAGAAATGCAGCTGGGAAGGCCTGAAGATGTCTGCCTTATGCATGTCTCACTTATGAGCTTTGGAACTTTTAAGCCAGGTGTGAAACCACATCCTGAAGTTCGTCCTTACCGGGGCTACTAGCCATCTGCATTCTTCACCTTGAAGAGCCAGTTTCACCAACCCTAGTCTTTCGCTTACATAATATACCTGACCAACTCTGTTAATGTAGTCAGAGTCCTTCATTTGCACAAGAGGATCAGATTGGGAACATGTGGTTTTTGCCTTTGAAAGCTCTGGCTTTCTTTGTTTTTCCTGGAGTACATTTCAAGTTTTTCCTGAGTCTGTGACTCCTGGGTTCGAAACCTAATAAGACCCCGAGTAAACTTTCATTTTACTTTGCAGTCTCAGTTATTTCTTTCTTTCTGTCTTTTTTAAAAAATATAGCTAACATACAACATTATATTAGTGTCAGGTATACAAATTGTTATTCAACATTTATATACCTTAAGAACTGATCACCATAAGTCCAGGAACCATCTGACACTGTAGAGCTTTTTCTAAGATGGGTTCATGAACCTAATTGTCAGAACTCGTGTGTGTGTGTGTGTGTGTGTGTGTGTGTGTGTGTGTATTTGTCATAAAGAAGTCCCTCTAACATTCTTTATAATACTAGTTTGGTGGTGAGTAACTCCTTTAGCTTTTTCTTTTCTGGGAAGCTCTTTATCTGTCCTTTGATTCTAAATGATAGCTTAGCTGGATAGAGTAATCTTGGTTGTAGGTCATGTGTTTTCATCAGTTTGAATATTTCCTGCCAATCCCTTCTGGTCTGCAAAGTTTCTATTGAGAAATCAGCTGATTGTCTTATGGGAGCTCCCATGTAGGTAACTAACTGCTTTTCTCTTGCTGCTTTTAAGATTCTCTTTGTCTTCAACCTTTGGTATTTTAATTGTGATGTGTCTTGGTATGGGCCTGTTTGGGTTCATCTTGTTTGGGACTCTCTGCGCTTCCTGAGCTTGTATATCTATTTCTTTTGCCAGGTTAGGGAAGTTTTCTGTCATTATTTCTTCAAATGGTTTTTTTCAATTCCTTGCTCCCTCTTTTCTCCTTCTGGAACCCCTCTGATGCAAATGTTGGTACACTTGATGTTGTCCCAGAAGCCCCTTAAACTCTCCTTACTTTTTTGGATTTTTTTTTTGCTGTTCTGATTGGGTTTTTTCTGCTACCTTATGTTGTAAATCAGATTCTATCCTCTGCTTCATCGAATATACTGTTGATTTCTTCTAATGTATTCTTTATTTCTGTATTCTGTATTCTTTATTGTATTCTTCATTTCTGACTAGTTCTTTTTTATGTTTTCTATCTCCATTTTTATGTTTTCTATCTCTTTGTTGAAGTTTTCCCTGAGAGCATTGAGCATCCTTATAAACATTATTTGGAACTCTGCGTTTTACAGATTGCTTCTCTCTATTTTGTTTAGTTCTTTTTCTGAAGCTTTTTTCTGTTCTTTCATTTGGGACATGTTTCTTTGTTTCCCCATTTTGGCTGCCTTCCTGTGTTTGTTTCTATGTAGGGCTGCTATGCCTCTCCACCTTAGTAGATGGCCTTATTTAGTAGGTGTCCTGTGAAACTCAGTGGTGCAGTCTCCCTGGTCACCAGAGCTGGGTGCTCCAGATGTGTCCCCTGTGTGGGTTTTTTGTGCCCTCCTGTTGTACTTGAGACTTGATTGCTATTTGCACATCAATTGGAGAGATTGACTCTCAGGCTGGTTGGTTGTGAGGGCTGGCTGTGACTATAGCGAAGGAGCTGTTGTGCAGGGCCTGTGCCTACAGAACAGGCTTCATTTGAGCAGGGCTCTGGTGCCTGTCCAATCTGCCCTTTGGGTATATCATCCTTGGAGATGGCTGGGTGATGCCATGGCCCCATCTGAAACTGGCCACTGGGCCTGCCTTTCCTGGGGCCTCCTAGGAGAGGACCCATTGCAGGCCAAGTTCATCTGCAGTCTGTGCCTTTGCTAGGGCCACCTGGTGTGAGTCACAAAGCAATTCAAAGTTGGCCACCAATCATGCTGTGCTTGGAGGTACCTAGAGAGGCCAAGCCATGAACCAAGACCAGCTGTCATTAGTGCTGGGTTTAGGTTTGCTCAGCCATAGGTATGGGGCGTGCTGAAGCCAGATGCTTCTTGTTTGGGTTTTGTGATCCTTTGAGAGATTTTAGGAAAGTTTGCAGCTTGAGCCAAGGCAGGCCATTTATAAGGAAAAGCCTCTGGAAGTGGCTTGGGTGTGCCTGAAAGTTGGGTAGGACATGGTCTCAGGGAATCACTAGGGTGGGGCAGAGGAAAGGTGATAGCCAGTTTGATGGAGACTCAGATCTGGAGTTTGCCTGCGTCTGTATGCAGGGTTGGAGGAGGGCTCAACAAAGAACCCATGGCTTCCACCAGCTCCTCTGTCTGGGAGAAAGCTGCCCCTTCAGACTTCACCCTGAAGTTAGACAATTTAGTTCCTCCCTGTATGTCCCTGGCACCTTTCAAACTGTTGCCCTACTACTAGAGCTTAGAGGGAGTCCATCAGTGAGTAAGTCAATGCACAGGCCCTTTAAGAGGAGTGCATGAGAGTGCAGCTGCCCTCTGTCTTACTCAGTCACAATCTCTGCAGGTTTTCACAACCAGAAGTTGTGGGGACTTCTCTCCCTGGCACTGAAACCCTGGGCTGGGAAGGGTCTGGTACCCCTTACTCCTCAGGGTGTGACCTCTTCAGGCGAAATATCCCTCCCAATTTTTAATGGTCACACGCGGGTATAAAATCAAACTGTTCCATGTCTGTGTCCCTCCTACCAGTCTTGAGTTGGCTTCTTCTGTGTGTCCTTAGTTGTAGGGCTTCGGTTGAGCTAGACTTCAGACGCTTCTCAGTAGTGGTTGTTATGTTGTTTAATTGTAATTGATGTGGTCCTGGGAGGAGGTGAACACAGCATTTACTTACTCTGCCATCTTGACTGGAAATCTCTCAGTTCTTTCTTGTTTGACAACCCTAAAAGTCTTAAGGCACTTAATACTTCCTATGCTGTATTCTATTACTTATATACATGTGTATGTATTTTTCCAATTAGGTTTGATGCTCTTGAAAGACAGAGAGCATGTTATTTTCAAGTACCTAGCAGAAAGTAGATGTCCCCCAAATATTTTTTAATGCATATTAACAATCTAGAGAAGAAAAGGACAAGTAATGTGGTATCTTAATTAAAATAAAAGGCTCAATACTCCTTCCCTCTCTGATAGAATTGTTGTGCTTGTTTCACTTTTGTTTTTCTTTTATAATAGGGATAAGGCTGGGATAAGACTTAGAAGCAGCCTTAATAATAAACCACATTTCTGTTTTCAATAAATCTTTACTTGCTCAGTGCTGAGGCTCATTAGAGTAGCTCTCTTTGTATATGTGCTGCCGAAGCGAGCACAGAGTAGCTCTCTTTGTTTACTGAACAAAGACCACAGTTTTCTGATAAAATGCTGACTCATTCCATTGTGACATTTGATACCATTCAGTTGTTGCAGAAACAGCCTATTTGCTATCAACACAATTTTCCATTTTTGTTTCTATAGGTGGCACTAGATGTGCATGGTAAAGCCACAAATTGGGCTAAAAATTAACCTTGTTTAGATGTACATTAACGTCCATTTGATTTTCATTCTTTCTTGCAAGACTTTTGCTTTTTTTGTACTTATTTACTCCTAGAGAATTTCCCTAAGACATGTTCTGAAGATGCTGTTCTAAGATAGGTCACTAAAATCAGTTCCATGGGATCATTTTCAACATCTTTGGATAATTCAGGTTTTATAGAAAATATGAATAGTAGAAAAACCTTACATTATTTATAGTGATTCTGGATCTATTATGCTGTAGCATTAATTTAAACAAATCATACCTGGTTAACTACAGAATGCTAATAATTAATATTAGTGAAAGTACTCCTAGCATTTCATATTTTACAATATTTCATGTCTAACTTCCCTGCAGGCTTTTTGTTATACCTCAAAATAAAAATGCTGATATTTCTCCTTTCAATATTATTTTCATATTATGAATGTGAGCATTTGATATTATTATGCATAAGGTAATATTTTATGTTTGAAAAATAATTTACAGCAAGGTTTTAGAGGTGAGGATCTTGTACTTTATTCCATGAGTCCAAGGCCTAAAAAAATCTAGCATTGAGCTTAATGTGAGACCAAGACTACGAGTCAGTATTCTCTGCTTTTTTTTCCAAAATGTGTTCCTAAGGGTTCTTCACACAAGTGCATTAGGGCACATTATATATAAATGACAGGGGGAAAAATCAGGGACATCACAATGGATTTGTGGAGACAAGTATAGCTGGTATATAGGATGAGATGTGATCAAAAAATATGGTGACTGTTTAATTTTAAATTTTTTTTTTACAGTAAAAGACACATTGCCATTAATCCCCCTCAAAATACTCCCCCTCACTTTGAATACCCTTATCGCATCATTCTTGCCATTTTCTGAAGCCGTTCTGGAAGTCCTCTTTAGTGAGTGTCTTCAGTTGCCCTGTCGTGGCTGCCTCTATGTCCTGAATCATTTTGACTTTGGGGAAGAGCCAGAAGTTGCACGGTGCCAGATCTGGTGAATAAGGTGGATGAGGACACACCGCAATGTTTTTTATTTGACAGAAATTGCTGTACCAGAAGCGATGGGTGACACAGAGCCTTTTCCTTGTGATCACAAAATATGGTGAACGCTGATGCCAAGTGCCATCCAATGGAAAGGCAGGGATCTTCAATAGGGGAAGCAGCACATCCAACCTTAGTAACAGAGTGTGACAAGTTTCAACTTGTTCGGTGTAGTCAGCCGGGTGAGAGCGACAGTTGAGAGGCGCGCTTTAAAGTGTGACATAAATCATCCTCCATCACGACAACACTCTGTGTCACACATCTCTTCTGGGATATGGCAATTTCTGTCAAATAAAATCATTGCGGTGTGTCCTCATCCACCTTATTCCCCAGATCTGGAACCATGAAATTTCTGGCTCTTCCCCAAAGTAAAAATGATTCAGGACATCAAGGCAGCCACGGCCTTGCAACTAAAGACACTCATGAAAGAGGACTTCCAGAACTACTTCAGAAAGTGGCAAGAATGATGGGATAAGTGTGTTCGAAGTGAGAGGGAATATTTTGAGGGGGATTAATGGCAATGTGTCTTTTACTGTAATATTTTTATTTTATTTTACTATTTTTTTTTTTTTTAATTTGAGGAAAGTCAACCTTTTATTTTTTATTTTAGCCCTTCCTCCACCTTCCCCCATCCCCCACTCTGGTTGAAGCCGTTGTTTCTCAGTCTAGTTGTGTAGGACACAGCTCCCTGGCCCATGCTGATGTTCTGAGCTTTGCGCTCCACCAGCACCGTCCTCCCCTCCTGCTGAGGCAGTCGGTCGCCAGTCATTGGTGGGCTGCTCACAGTAGCTCTTGCCCGGTGCCGGCCACTCATGCTGGCCAACAGCTGCTCCTGGCAGCACATGGTAGCCCGCAGCAGCACATGGTAGCCCGCAGCAGCACACAACAGCCCCCAGCAGCACACGCTGACCTCCCGCTGGGCACGGCAGCCCAACTCCAGGGACAGCCGTTGTTCACAATCTTAGCTGTAGAGGGCGCAGCTCCCTGGCCCATGTGGGAATTGAAACAGTGACCTCCATGTTAGGAGGATGGTGCTCCAACAACCTGAGCCACGGGGCCGGCCTTATTTATTTATTTATTTATTTATTTATTTATTTATTTATTTATTTATTTTTAAATTTAAACATTCACCGTATTTGATCACCCTCACATGGTACGATTGCAGGAGAAGATAAATAACATTTCAGTAGGTACGTGTATCTTCATATAGGGCCTTCTGCTTTGAAGAATCCAGTACTTGGTTTAATACTCTGCTTTTGCTGTGTAGAAAATGTTAAAAAAATTATTAAGAATTCCGTTTTCCATTGGACCCTGCAGATCATTTATGTGGTCCTGTCGAGAGGCTTAATAGCTTTAAAAACAGTTCCAGGGATACAGTGAGACTTGTAATAGATGCCATACCCTATGTGACTATCTTCAAGGCTTTGAGAGCAAATGAAATGAAGACTTCATAAGAAATTTCCTGAAAATGGCCCCAGCACAGGGTCATTGTCAGTGGGCCCTGGAGGAGCCTCCTCTGTAACCCTTAGCAGATGACAGCTGAAAACTCTGTTGCTAGCCTTTACCCACCCAATTTAAAAACGCGCACTCAGCATGGTGACGATGACAACTTCTTTTGTTAAGGATTTTTGACACTTTTCCAGAAATATTCATGTCACCTCCCATTGCATTCATTTCCTGAATAGATAGCATACGAAAACTTTTTTTTTTTTTTCTGGTTTGTAGAACACATTTCCTTGACATTCCTTGCCAATAACAAGAGACAGAACTACATCACCTATATATTTAGCCTAGTGCAATGGCAACAAGCTTATAATTGCACTAGCAAATAGGGTGGTTTTGAAATTTGGAGCTGAAACTCTTAAGTACATTGCTGGCATTCTTTTGCAGAGAGACACAACTTTATCACTTGTTCACACGGCTGTGTTCACCAGCAGAAAATAAATGAGTCTGTGCTTCATACATTTTCTCCTTGGAGTGAGCTTGCACTGAAGTTTTTAAAATTAGATCTGGGAAAAAAATCTGAGTGAGCCATGGATTTGCCTCCTGCTCTGCATTCTAGATGCCTCTCTCAGTACATTTCACAGTGTTTCGGGGGCTTATCTATTGAAGCTATTTATATTTATGTTACCGTATCTATTTAATATGAGATCCTTCTTTGTTCTAGCCTTTATAATAAATATTTTAATAGGGACACATGGAGACAGTGCCCACATCACCATAGACTTGGAAGCAGAGTTTTTGAGAACAGTCACAAATATTTAGCATATTGGTGTTCCTGAGCCTTGTCCGCAAAAGAAACTAGAATGATATTTAGACCCAAATCCTTTTCGTGTAGAAGCGTTTGTATTCATCATCATTCATTCAGTCATTCTCCATTTACTATTTATTCTTGGCTCTTGCTTTAGAAATGAAGGTTAATTTGAAGCTTACAGGTATACACTGGACAAAGACTCTAATATCGAGGCCACAGACAGTTGGAGTTAAAGAGATCTTAACATTCTCTAGTGACCCAGAGAAAGGAAGAAATTTGTTCAAAGCTATAAGTTTATTTGTATCCACTTGAAATGTGCATCCTCCTTTGAGGCTACTTTCAAGGAAGGAAGTCATCATGTATTTCGGTACTATCAAGTTCCCTATAGCTGATGGGAGCCAGTTTGCACATTTGCCATAAAATTTGAATTATTAAGACAGTGGGGATATAGCACTTGCTTCCTATTGCCAGGTTGTGAGTCTTCATGAGCCAATGCCTCTGAGTAGTAGAGCTGGGCAATTTGTCCAGAAGTCCTAATGACACACCGTGAGGACTCAGAGCTCAAGAATTTTACCGCAGTGTGATTCTTGATCTTACAATTTCTGCAAGAGATCATGGTATTTAATTAGAACACTTTTTTTTTTAATAGTTTGAGGCCAGTAAAGGCAAATTGGAACAACTGTTTATTTCAGTTAATTTTCAGATGAATGTTAAACATCTCTAAAGTAAAAACTAGGGTTATTATTTTCTTCCTAATTTAGAGTTGCATTAATGTAAGGTATAATGCTCTTCTTATAGTAAAACAACTCATTTGAAATTTTTATGGTCTCATTTTAAAAAGTGATTAAAATAATAAGGTAATATGGAAACATTTGGGAGGTAATTGTTAAATAAAATTGGTGTGTCAATAGAAATATATACTAAAAGTTTATTCTTCTTTTCAATAAAATCACTTAGCAAAGTGCCCAGATCCTTGTTTGATTTTCTTTGTCCCTTCTCTAGTTTTCTATGACGAAATCTTATATCCAGGAGGAACATTTTGTCATTTGACTTAATCTTTTTTCTAGAAAGGATGCTGCTTAAAGTTGGGGCTTCCAATCAGTGATCAAGGTTATCCCAGAGACTTATAAAAAGTAAATGCTCCACAGAATCAAAAATAAGAAAAACAAAGCAACCCGTAATGCCAGTGTTCAGAGATAAGCACTGTTAACACAATGCTTATGTTCTTCTAGAAACTTTTCTATGAATGTAAATTAATCACTGTTGGTCTATCCATCTAACTCTTTCATTGATCTCTCTTCATGTTCCCCCAATAAATATGTATCCATAAGGTTATTTTACTACTTCAGACAGTTGCTCTTTTCATATACTCTGCTGTCTTCTCCCTCAGAGAAGGGATTGAGGTGGGGGGTGCTCCCATATCTTTCCCTCATCCCTTCCCTGAGGTTTTTGCCTGGGAACTGCCAGCCCCTCATATCTACGTCTACAATTTACTTTGGGAGACAGAAAATTAGCTCCTACTTCACAAGATTGGGATCCTCAGACATGGCACTCTCAAGGAAAAGGGCTGTTCACCTGATTGTGACAATTTCTAGAACAGAGTCCATCACTACTCTTGTGTGTGGTTGCTGTGTTTCTTTCTGTCCAGGCAATTTTGCATCTGGTCCTGTCTGTGAATTGCAGAGTGCTCCACTGTGCTCTCCAGCAGCCCATGAAGAAAAGCTTTCGATGGGATTGCAGTCCTTTCCGGCTCTCTATGATTGCTCGTCTGCTCCTGCTTCTAGTAGCTCTTTTCCTCACTCAAATAAGAATTTTCCCCTTCTGCTACTTCAAGTTGCTATTCTTAAAAAAAAAAAAAAAAAGATAGAGTTTGGTTACCCTCTCTCCATAATCGAGAGAGAGAGAGAGAGAGAGAGAGAGAGAGAGAGAGAGAGAGAGAGAGAAATAGAGAATTTGATTTAGTGTCTTCATTTTTTTTTTATTTCAGAACCCTTCAGTTCTCTCAAGCCCATCAGTCTGTACTCTCTGTTCTCTCTACTAAGCCATTAGACTTTAAAGTTTTAAGCAAAGGATTTGGGAGCCCAAAAAGTCAATAGGATTCAAAGAATTGTCAACATACTTCTATACAGAAGCTAACCAATCTCAATCAACTTCAAATGAGCAGGGCTAACATTTGTCTATGAAGAAAAGCTATTTCAACTGTTTGCTAAAGCATAGATCTATGAAGCATTTTATCTGCCATCTTCACAGAAGCTGTGTTATTAAAGTTATTCACCTACTGGGAATACATTAAAAAAATTAATTCCCCCATGGGAAATTATTGAAAATTCAGAATGGCACGTTTTAACTACTAAATATTAATGCAACCTTTCCTAACTACTAAGAAAATAATCAAATCCCTTTTTGTGAATAAATTGAAAAGTTAGACCAAGCTGTTTCATATTCACAAGTAATTTTTTCACTGTGACATTCATTTTTCATTTTAGGATTTAGACAGGATTGTAATGGGACTGATAAAAGCAGAACTATGCACTTTGTAAATGTGCATAAGTGTGCCCATTTTTGACTTCATGAGAATTGATTTCAGTGCTTGCATTTGAGATGGATGAATTCAGAGTCCTTGATTCCATGTGACATACACCATTATTGGATATTACTTCCCACCAAAAGGTTCAATTAAGCTGATGGTAAAATTAAGTTGATTTACTTCACTTAACTATAACATGTCATAAATTATAATTCTGGTGTCTGAGCAAGTGGATTGGGATTACAGTAATTCAATAAAAACTAGTTTAGGAATCAGGGAATCTGGATTTTAGTCCTATGTCTATTAAAAATAAAATTAGGCAATTGTTTGTGAGCCTCATGTGTTTTGGGTGTATAAATTTATATAAGTATGTGTGTGTGTTTTTGTGTATTTGTATGTGTTTATGAAAATGGTATAAGGTAAGAAGTTTAGCATAGTTGAAACACTAGGTGTGTTATGAGCTCTGGTGGGAAATAGAGGTTGACAAGTAGGTTAGATCACGAGGGCCATTATATGTCGTGCTAAATAATTGGATTTTATATTTTAGGTACTAGGAAAATACTCATTTTTTAACTTTTTAATTAGAAATAATTTTAGACTTACATAAGAGTTGCAAAAATAGTACAGAGTCTCATATACTCTTTACCCAGCTTCTTCTAATGTCAACATCTTATATATTTATTAAAACTAGAAAAATTTACATTGGTATAATACCAATAACTAAATTATAGACTTTATTCAGATTTTCACCACTTTTCCCACTATTTTATTTCATTTTTTTTTGTGTTCCAAGAGCCAATCCAGGATACCACATTGCATTTAGCTATCAAATCTCTTTAGTAGTCTCTAATCTGTGACAGTTTTCCAGCGTTTCTTTGTCTTTCCTGACCTTCACATATTTGAAAAGTACTGGTTAGGTATTTTGTAGACTGTCTCTCAACTTAGGTTCACCTGAAGTTTCCTCATGATTAGATTGAGGTTATGATTTTTTGGCAAGAATGCTACCGAAGTGATTTGCCCTTCTCAGTGCATCATATCACTGAGATGTTGATATGCTTATTATTGGTGATGTTGACCTCACTCACTTGGCTAAGGTGAGGCATGCCAAGTTTCATCCACTGTGAAGTTATTTTTCTCCTTTGTGATTACGAAATATTTTTAGGGAGGCATTCTATGACACCAAAAAAATGTCCCATTTCTCCTAAATTTTTGCCCACTAATTTTAGCATGTATCCATGGATCTTACCAGAGTCACTATTACTGTAGTGTTTGAATGATGATTTTTCTCTATATGTCTTAATTGGAGTTCTTCTGTAAGGAAGAGTCACTGAATCATTCCGAGGAATGGCAGGATTACTGTGATACTAATAGAGCGATGAGACATTGGAAGGAAACAAGATTGTAAGCAGAGAGACTACAAATTAGGAAACTTGAAATAATTTAGGAGAGATGCAAGGGCCTAAACTTAGGCCAGGGCAATGAAGGTAGGTAATTAATATGAGAAATATTTAAGAATATTGTGACTTATTAGATGTGAGCAAAGAAGGAAGGCATCAAGCATGGCACCAGGTTTCTGTCTTGGAGATAAGTAATATTGGAGAAATAAAATTTAGTAATGGGCATGCAGAGTTGAGGTCCCCCCATGGAATATCCATGGAAGATTGTCTCAGATGTTAGTCATACAAAAGGGAGGAGCTTAGAGGAGAGGTCTGACATAGAAATACAGATTTATAAGTCATCTGTAGATACCGTATTTCCCTGAAAATAAGACCTAGCCAGACCATCAGCTTGAATGAGTCTTTTGGAGCAAAAATTAGTATAAGACCTGTATAAGACCTTACAGTAAAATAAGACCAGGTATAATATAATATAATATAATATAATATAATATAATATAATATAATATAATAGACTGGGTATAATATAATATAATATAATACCGGGTCTCATACATTAATTTTTGCTCCAAAAGACACATTATAGCTGATGGTCCTGCTAGATCTTATTTTGGGGAAACACAGTAGGTGGGAGTTGGAATATGGAAACCCATGAAATTGTAGAGACAGAGAAGTCATAGTGAGTTATGTAACACCAATATACAGACAGGAAAAGGAAAAGAAACACAGAGAATGAAAATGTGCACCTAAAACAGAAGGAGGAAACTCAATACAGTGGGAAAATGCAAGTGAAGAAAAATTTCATGGAGGAGGGAATGTTCACCAGCATTCAGGTTACAGAAAAGTCAAGTAAGAAAAAGACTGAAACACATGGTAACTATGGGTTAATTTGTGACCTTAGCGCAGTTTCTACATAGTGGTGAGGGTAGACCCTGTAGATTCCTATGGGAAGTGAAGGAGAGACTGTGTGTTTAGACAATGCTTTCAATGGCTTTGAAGGAGCTGGGAAAGAGGATCGTAGGAGGGGAGGGAGAACCAAATTACGAGATTATTGTTACATAGTCTCCCCTTTTCACACTCAGAGACTGGCTGTGAGGATAATATTTTTACTTTATGCATTAGCACGAGCAATTCCCCTCATTTCTTCAGGTTCTTTATATTAAAACACACCCTCACACGCACAATGTTATCTGTGGTATTCTAGGTAATTCGTCACTCCACTGTCAATAAATGTGCTTCACCTGGTTGGCACAGAATCACCTACAAACATTTCATTATATCCCAATTCAGCTCTTTTGGACTGAGTATTTGGCCAAGATCTCAGTGTGCTATGTGGACAGGTCAATTCGCTTTGCTTGGCCAAACTCCTGAGTGCTTGCCCCCATCCGCGTCCCCAGCCTTATAAATGCTTCATCATCAGCTGAACAGAGAGCAAGATGAAAGGAGAGATGATAGTTCAGCTCAAATCTATCCCCATGAGGGAAAAACCAATTCAAAACACATGCCCTTCTCACAAAAGAGCGAGCGCCTCATCTAAGTATAACATAACTTCAACATAGAGGTCTATTTTTTTTCAGTAAACTAAATTCCTTTATTCTATCTAGAAGAGAGAATATTCTCCTCTAAAACTCCTTCGAGAATGAGAAATTAAGGCTGGGAAATGAATCATTTGAGATAAAAGTATAAGATGTTCTGGGACTTGAGTTTGGCCTTGTCCTTATTTATTTACATTTATAAGGAACATCTTTTTATCATAAGAAGAATGTAATAATATTATAGAAAGTTAAAAAGACAGAAAACAGAACCACCACTAATCTCATGAACATAGTTACTATCCTTTTTTGAATATTTCCTTATTTCTTTCTATATACACCCATATTTTTATACAATCGCAATCATACAGAATATATAGTTTTATCCGTGGCTTTTTCACTTGACTCTTAAGCATTATTCTGAATTGCTATGTAGTCTTTACAATTTTCTCTTTAATGACTGTATAATATTCCATGGAGTGAATGTGCCTTAAGTTAATTAAGCATTTCTTTACTGTAGGACATTTAATTTGTTTCTAATTTATCACTATCATAAATAAGGCTGTATTAAAAAAAAACGTTGTATGCCATGATTTTATTCCTATATTTTTTTAGGAAATATTTTTGAAAGTGAGATTACTGAGTCAGACAGGATGAACATTTAAGCTCTTTATATATACTTTCATATTGCCTTTTAAAGGAATTTACTGACTTTGATGTCACCCAAGATTTCCCAGAGGGTCGGGGATTCAAGAGACCAGAGAAGGGTCAGGTGGGATGGGTCTCTCCATATGGAAAGAGGTGAAAGGGCAATGCAAATTCTGTCTAGGGATTTGATGACAATAAAACCTAGTGAAGTTGAAATTCTGCTGTGAACTTCAAGCCAGAGATGGAATGCTAAGTAGCAGGAAGAAAAGAAAATAGGAAGTAAAAAAAGAAGGTCAAAAGCCTGTAGAGGGTTGAAGAAGTAGTGAGGTGGGAGAAGCCAAAAGGGTCATAAAGCACAAGGCAATTTGAGACCACAGGTTTGAGGCCTGTACTGGTTATACGCTGCACATGTGTGGAACTGACAAATTTGGAGTGTTTCAGGCACACACAATGATACTGGATTTGGCAATATTGAAAACTTATTTTGTTTTCATTGTCTGGTCAATATTGTCTAAGTTTCTCATGGACTCCTTCATTTAATCATCATTACATCACTAATAGGTGCCATTGTTGTTCTCATTTTTAGGTGAAAATGCCAAGGCTTAGAGATGAGCAGACAAGTGACTCCTAAGATGACACAATGCTCAGCTGTGTCAGGTGATAGGATGCATTTTGCATTGCCTCACCATGCTTCCTGTTCCCCTGGAGTTTGGAATTTTGCGAACATAGTATGGGTATAAATGTATTTCACTCTTCATTCAATTTATGTTTCTCTGGTTTTCAGTCTTGTGTAATAAGACACTTTTAAGATAAGAATCAGGAAGTGGACAATAGGGTCATTTACTCATTTGATAAATTTATCCATAGACAAGGAGATGAGCTTATTCTAAATTAGTATCGAGGCAGCACAAAACTAAATGAAAGCTTCAATTTTTAGATTCAAGAATGCTTGCCTGACACTGAAGCCTCCTAGATTGTGGTTATTATTTATGGCAAATATTCCGTCTTTAGAAATAAAAGGGAACATAGGTATGGCTTATTATTTCAGTGTGCTGGCCACATTGTACCTGAAACCAGATCTCTTTAAACATAATCATTACAGATAAGAAAAGATTGTCTTTGGGGTATATAGAGTGAGCTGAAGATGAAACCAGGCCCCTCTACAAGATGGTGGTGGATGTCTCATGTAGAAACACCATACCCAAGCACCTGAGTTTTCATGTTCTCAGTCCCATCTTCCAACAAAAGCTCTGAGTAAGATGCTTCAGTAGCATGGATAGCCTTTGGTTTTGAAATGCCATGGAAATTTGTTTTTCTTTTTATTAAGAATTCTCCCTCATGAAATGAGTGTGTTTAGATTAACATTGAAAGGACTTCCAGTTCAGCTTCTACATGTGAAGAGTTTGGAAGATGTCTTTCCTAGCCTTATGATAAGAAAACGCCAGCCAAACTGAAAGCCAATGACTTTTTTTGGGCTTATTACAGAAATGAGGATGCAGAAGAAACCACCACCCTGAAATCTGGAGAGACAGGTGCATTTAGAGAGACATGGCTGAGAGCTGTTTTCCTGGAGTGGGAGTTGCTGGAGCCATATATTGGAAAGAACACTTTTGTAGTAATTTTGGCAAATTGCTAGATGTGTGTGTAGACTAGCAGGAAAGTGGGAAGCTTTTGGGGACTGTAATCTTAGGAGTTCCTTACAATTTCGTGAGTTTTTAGCTCTAAGTACCTTACCAGGTTTTCATGGTGGATATCTGAGAAACATCCCCTTGTAGGTCTGGCAGGGGACAGTCTTCTACATAACAAATACCTACTCTACAGAGGTAAAGATTTTGTCAGGGCCTTACCACACCTGGGAGGAATACATTTCTCCCACTCCAGCCTCCTCTAGCTTTCCTGCCTCACCTAAGGGGGAGAAACATAGTCAACAGAGGTTAGGGCTTCAAGGAAATAGACTAGAAATGCTATAGCCAGGGAAAGCAGAGGGGAAGAAAGCTATGCTTGGAGAAACACTTGTAAAGGTCATAGCACTGAGTCATAGGCCCTCTAAAATATTGAGATTTAATCAGAAAATTATAGAACACTCTCTCCCCACACTTTACCACCACACCAACAGGGCTTCAGTATAACAATAGCAGATTACAGCTGAGAGAATCACAAGATACAGACTTTCTTTGAGGAGGACTATTTAGGGAGGATCAAAGTCAAGAGGGGAGACCAAAACTAGGGAAACCTCTGGCACCTCTAGCTACAGCAAACATTAAACATAACCTGACTCTTATCCAGTGACCATAAATTTTCACACTATATGCCTATGTACCCCAGCTCTTATTACCTGATGCAGCACGTCTATCTTTCAATATAAAATTGCAAGGCATACTAAAAGGCAAAACAAAATATATTTTGAAGAGAAACACCATTCTCAGTACCAGACTCAAATACGACACTGATTGTGGAATTTTCAGACAGGGAATTTAAAATAACCATAATTAATATGCTAAGGGCTCTAATATAAAAAGTGGACAACCAAGATACTGAAAAAAATGGCGGTGTGAGGTGAGCCTCTGTAACGCTCCCCTGGAATTTACAATGAATCGGACAACAATAACTCCACAAAGGACTCCTTGCACAGCAGACAGGCAAGACGAAGAGGCCGACCACTGAATTCACCTCCAGGTGGGTGAATCGCGCGAGCGGGGGAGGAGGGAGAGGAGAAGTGCGGAGACGGAGCCGCGCGGGCGCAGGACACAGACCTAGCTCAGTGCTCAGAGCCCGCTGCTCCCGGAACTACCGCCGCTGCGGGAGAGGGAAGGACTCTGACTGCTAGGGCTCCGCTCACGGCCCGCAGGGCTGAGGGGGCAGCATACAAAACCGCTGAACCCAACGCTCGCTCACGGCAGACCTCGGAGCAAAGACTGAGGGAAGAGGGCTGAAATCGGTGGTTTAAGCCCTCACTGCCGAGCGGAGAACGGAAGGGAAGCCTTAGGCACGGAGACTAGCCGCCCCCTCCCTACCCTCCCAGAGCTCGCCCCGCCCCCACCTGCCCCGTGCTAGAAGCCATAAAGTAGCAGTGTCGGATCAAAGGACAGAATATTTGCTGCTCTGAGAACTGTGGACCGCAGACACAGATTCGCAGCTCAACTAGTTCCGGCAAAGGGGAGGGAGCTGTGGAAGCAGGACTGGCTGTGGTGGTGGTCGCCGCCATTGCTCTGGGCCACCTCTCACAACTCACCCCGCCCCTGGCCCCATCTATCTGGGCGGATCCCTGCAGGAGTAAACAGAACTGCTGAAACAAACGGGCTCTGAATCTGGTGCAGAAAGAGCTTTGGAACTCCAAAAGCTCTTCGCATACCTATCAACCTGTTGCAGAAGCCACTCCTGTAGATGTCTAGGAAGAGAAATAGTAAATCAGTGATTGCCATGAATAACCAAGGCAACAAGATAGCTCAGAAAGAAAGTGAAAAGTCTCCAGAAAAGGAACTTAGAGATATGGACCTTTGTGATTTAAATGACAGAGAATTCAAGATCGCAATTCTGAAAAAACTGAACGAGATGCAAGAAAACACAGAAAGGCAGTTTAATGAACTCAGAAACACAATCAAAGAACACCATGAGCATTTTACAAAAGAGATTGAAATCTTGAAAAAGAACCAAATAGAATTTCTGGAGATTAAGAACTCAATAGAAGAAATTAACAATAAAATATCCAGCTTAGGTAGTAGAGTTGACCAGATGGAGGAAAGAATCAGTGACATCGAAGATAGGAACCTGGAATTTACACAGAGGGAAGAAGAAAGAGACTTGAGACTTAAAAGAAATGAAAGAACTCTACAAGAACTTTCTGACTCCATCAGAAAGAGCAATATAAGAATAATGGGCATACCAGAAGGAGAAGAAAGAGGGAAGGGAACAGAGAATATATTCAAACAAATCGTCGATGAGAACTTCCCAAACTTGTGGACAGAACTGGATCCTCGAATCCAAGAAGCTAATAGAACACCTAATTACCTCAATCCCAACAGGCCTTCACCAAGGCACATTGTATTGAAGCTGTCTAAAATCAATGATAAAGAAAGAATCCTCAAGGCAGCCAGGGAAAAGAAGACGGTAACTTACAAAGGAAAGCCCATTCGATTATCATCAGATTTTTCAGCAGAAACTCTACAAGCTAGGAGGGAATGGAACCAAATATTCAAACTATTGAAAGAGAGAAATCATGAGCCAAGAATAATATATCTAGCAAAGATCTCCTTTAGATATGAAGGAGGAATAAAGACCTTTCCAGACATCCAGAAGCTGAGGGAATTTTCTAATACACGACCTGCACTACAAGAAATACTAAAGGAGGCTATTAGACCACCATCAACAGGGACAACTTGTGGCAACCAAAACATAAAAAGGGGGAGCGTAAAGGCCTGAACTGGAATATGGGAATAGAGAAAGTAAGCAGACTGAAGAAACTGGAATACTCTAAATATCAAACTTTCTTTTACATAAACTCAAGGGTAACCACTCAAAAAACATCCAAATCTGAAATATATACTGTAATAAAAGAAGAAACAGAGGGAAACATCATAGAATACTACCACACAGAAATAACAGACAACAACAAAAAGGCAAAGAAACAATGGAGATACAGCCTTACCAGAAAACTAAAGACAGAATGACAGGAAATCCTCACATATCAATAATCACCCTAAATGTAAATGGACTGAACTCACCAATAAAGAGACACAGAGTAGCAGATTGGATCAAAAAACTAAACCCAACCATATGCTGCCTACAAGAGACACATCTCAGCTACAAGGACAAGCATAGACTCAAAGTGAAAGGGTGGAAATTGACACTTCAAGCAAATGGTACCCAGAAAAAATCAGGTGTAGCCATAATGATTTCCGATGAAACAGACTTCAGGGTGAAAAAGATAACAAGAGACAAAGATGGACATTTCATAATGGTAAAGGGGACTATACAACAAGAAGACATAACAGTCATCAATATTTATGCCCCCAATCAGGGAGCACCGAAATATACCAAGCAACTACTAACAGAACTAAAGGGAGAAATTGACCAAAACACAATTATACTAGGGGACTTAAATACATCATTGACAGCTATGGATAGATCATCCAAACAGAAGATAAATAACGAAATCGCAGCCCTAAATGACACATTAGATGAATTGGACATAATTGACATATATAGAGCACTTCATCCTAAAACATCAGACTATACATTCTTTTCTAGTGTACATGGAACATTCTCAAGGATAGACCATATATTGGGACACAAAATCAGCCTCAGCAAATTTAAGAAGATTGAAATCATACCAAGCATATTCTCTGATCACAAAGCTTTGAAATTGGATATCAACTGCAAAAAGAAAGCAGGAAAAAACACAAATACATGGAGATTAAACAACATACTTTTAAAGAACGACTGGGTCAAAGAAGAAATTAGAGGAGAGCTCAAAAGATACATAGAAACAAATGACAATGAAAATACATCCTACCAAAATTTTTGGGATGCCGCGAAAGCAGTTTTAAGAGGGAAATTTATATCATTACAGGCCTATCTCAAGAAACAAGAAAAATCCCAAATAAATAACCTCATGTTACACCTTAAAAAACTAGAAAAAGAAGAACAAGCGAAACCCAAGGTCAGCAGAAGAAAGGAAATAACAAAAATCAGAGCAGAACTAAATGAAATAGAGAACAAAAAGACAATAGAAAAAATTAATGTGACAAAAAGCTGGTTCTTTGAAAAGATTAACAAAATCGACAAACCCTTGGCTAGACTCACTAAGATAAAAAGAGAGAAGACACTAATTAACAAAATCAGAAATGAAAAAGGGGAAGTTATCACGGACACCACAGAAATACAAAGGATTATCCAAGAATACTATGAAGGACTATATGCCACCAAATTTAATAACTTAGAAGAAATGGACAAGTTCTTAGAAACATATAGCCTTCCAAGGCTGAACCAAGAAGAAGTGGAAAATCTAAACAGGCCGATCACCAGTAACGAAATTGAATCAGTCATCAAAAACCTTCCCAAAAGCAAAACTCCTGGACCAGATGGCTTCACCAGTGAATTCTACCAAACCTTCAAAGAGGATCTAATACCAATCCTGCTCAAACTCTTCCAAAAAATTGAAGAAGAGTCAGTACTCCCTAACTCATTTTATGAGGCCAACATTACCCTGATACCAAAACCTGGTAAGGACAACACAAAAAAAGAAAACTACAGACCTATATCTCTGATGAATACAGATGCTAAAATCCTAAACAAAATTCTAGCAAATCGAATACAACAATGCATTAAAAAGATTATTCATCACGACCAAGTGGGGTTCATCCCCGGGGCACAAGGATGGTTCAACATTCGCAAATCCATCAATGTGATACATCACATAAACAAAATAAAGGACAAAAACCATATGATTCTATCAATTGATGCAGAAAAAGCATTTGATAAGATACAACATCCATTTATGATTAAAACACTTACTAAAATTGGTATAGAAGGAAAATACCTCAACATAATAAAGGCCATATACGACAAGCCCTCAGCTAACCTCATAATTAATGGTGAAAAGCTGAAGCCCTTTGCTCTACGTTCAGGAACACGACAAGGTTGTCCCCTATCACCTCTGCTTTTCAACATAGTGTTGGAAGTCCTCGCCAGAGCTATCAGGCAAGAGAAAGAAATAAAAGGCATCCAAATTGGGAATGAAGAAGTTAAATAGTCACTCTTTGCAGATGACATGATGCTATACATAGAAAACCCTAAAGACTCCACCAAAAAGCTATTAGAAACAATCAATGAATATAGTAAAGTTGCTGGCTACAAAATCAACGTAGAAAAGTCCATTGCTTTCCTATATACCAACAATGAAATCTCAGAAAAAGAGATAGAAAAAACAATTCCTTTTGCAATTGCAGCAAAAAGTATAAAATACCTAGGAATAAACTTAACCAAGGATGTGAAGGATTTATATGCTGAAAACTATAAGACATTTTTGAAAGAAATTGAAGAAGACACAAAGAAATGGAAAGACATTCCGTGCTCATGGATTGGAAGAATCAACATCGTTAAAATGGCCATATTACCCAAAGCCATATACAGATTTAATGCAATCCCCATTAAAATCCCAATGGCATTTTTTAAAGAAATAGAACAAAAAATCATCAGATTTGTTTGGAACCACAAAAGACCCCGAATAGCCAAAGCAATATTAAAAAAAGAACAATACTGGAGGTATCACACTCCCTGATTTTTCCTTGTACTACAGGGCTACAATAATCAAAACAGCTTGGTATTGGCGGAAAAACAGACTCATAGACCAATGGAATAGAATTGAGAACCCAGAAATAAAACCACATAAATATGGACAGATAATTTTTGACAAAGAAGCTAAAAACATACAATGGAGAAAAGACAGCCTCTTCAATAAATGGTGCTGGCAGAATTGGATAGCCACGTGCAAAAGAATGAAACTGGACTGCTATCTGTCACCATGTACCAAAATTAATTCAAAATGGATCAAAGACTTAAGCATAAGACCTGACACAATAAACTGCATTGAAGAAAACATAGGTACTAAACTTATGGACCTTGGGTTCAAAGAGCATTTTATGAATTTGACTCCAAAGGCAATGGAAGTAAAAACTAAAATAAACAAATGGGATTATATGAAACTGAAAAGCTTCTGCACAGCAAAAGAAACTATTGACAAAATAATGAGGCAACCAACTGAATGGGAGAAGATTTTCGCAAACAGTTCCTCTGATAAGGGGCTAATATCCAAAATATACAAGGAACTCATGAAACTCAACAACGAAAAAACAAACAACCCAATTGAAAAATGGACAGAGGACCTGAAGAGACATTTCTCCAAAGAGGATATACAAATGGCAAATAGACATATGAAAAAATGCTCAACATCGCTAATCATCAGAGAAATGCAAATGAAAACCACAATGAGATATCACCTCACCCCAGTCAGAATGGCTTTCATCAACAAAACAAATAGTAACAAGTGTTGGAGAGGCTGTGGAGAAAAAGGAACTCTCATACACTGTTGGTGGGAATGCAGACTGGTGCAGCCGCTATGGAAGGCAGTGTGGAGGTTCCTCAAGAAATTACGAATAGAATTACCATATGACCCAGCAATCGCTCTCCTGGGTATCTACCCCAAAAATATAAAAGCATTTCTCTACAGAGACACGTGTACTCCAATGTTCATTGCAGCTTTGTTTACGGTGGCCAAGACATGGAAACAACCAAAATGTCCTTCGATAGATGAATGGATAAAGAAGTTGTGGTACATATACACAATGGAATACTATTCGGCGTTAAGGAAAGATGATATAGGAGCATTTGTGACAACATGGATGGATCTCGAGAGAATAATGCTAAGTGAAACAAGTCAGACAGAAAAAGCAGAGAACCCTATGATTTCACTGATATGTGGTATATAAACCAAAAAGAACAAGACAAACAAATGAGAAACAAAAACTCATAGACACAGACAATAATTTAGTGGTTACTAGAGGGTAAGGGGGTGGGGGGTGGGTGATGAGGGTAAAGGGGATCAAATATATGGTGATGGAAGGAGAACTGACTCTGGGTGGTGAACACACAATGGGATTTATAGACGATGTAATACAGAATTGTACACCTGAAATCTATGTAAATTTACTAACAATTGTCACCCCAATAAAATTAATTAAAAAAAAAAAAAAAAGTGGACAACCTATAAGAACAGATGAGTAATGTTAGCAGAGAGTTGGAAACTCTAAGAAAGAATCAAAAGGAAATGCTAGAAAACAAAAACACTGAAAAAGAGAGGAAGAATGCCTTCGATGGGCTTATCAGCAGACTAGAAACAGCCAAAGAAAGAGTCAGTGACCTGAAACATAAGTCTTATTGTTTTCCCCTAAACTGAAATGTAAAGACAAAAATATGAGGGAGAAAACATAACAGAAAAAATAGAACACAAAAGAACTGAGGGACAATTTCAAAAGGTTTAACATATGCATAATTTGAATATCAGAAGGAGCAAAAAAGAGAGAATGGAACAGATGAAGTATTTGAATAATGGCTGAGAATGTTTCATTTAATGTTCCAATATAAATGACAGACTCCAAACCACAGATCTGGAAAGCTCAGAGAACACCAAGCAGATTAAATGACCAACCACCAACCAATCAACCAATCAACCAACCAACCAAAAACCAACTCTTACTTAGGCATATCATATTCAACCTGTAGATAATGAATGACAGAGAAAATGCTGAAAGAAAGTGGTGTGTGGACACAGTGGTGGGAAATCACATATCTACAGAGAAACAAGGATAAGAATTATACTGGATTTCTAATCAGAAATCATGCAAACAAAGAGAGTGGAACGAAATATTTGGAGTGTTGATCAGAAACCCTCCAACCTAGAATTCTGTATTCAGCAAAATGTTCCTTCAAAAGTGAAGGAGAAATAAAAACTTTCTCAGAACAACAAAAATTGAGGAAACTTATCACCATCAGATGTGCTCTGCAAGAAATGATAAAAGAAGTTCTTCAGGCAGAAGAAAAATGATATTGGTCAGAAATTTGGATCTACATAAAGAAAGGAAGAGCATTGGCAAAGGGATAAATGAAGATAAAATAAAATAATTAATTTTCTTCTTAATTGATCTAAAAGATAATGAAGAAATGATAATAATGTACTGGGTGATTATTAGCACATGGATAATTGAAATGAATGACAACAATGTCACAAGGGGCATAAGAGAGGAATTGGAAATACTCTGTTATCAGGTGCCTGCACTATACACAAGGAGTTATGTTATTATTTGAGAGTACATTTAGATTAGTTAAATATGTATATTGTACACTTTTGGGCAACCACTTTTTTTTAAAGTACAATTGATATACTAAGAGAAAAGATAAAATTGAATCATATGAAATTCCAGTGAAAACCATAGAAGGCAGGAAAAGAGGGGCTAAAAAGAAACAAAGAACAAATGCAACCAATGGATAGTGGTTACAAACATGGTAGATATTATTCCAAATAATTACTGTAAATTTAGATTGTCTCAATACACCAATCAAAAAGACATGGAGAGTGTATTAAAGGAAAAAAAAACAAGACCCAATTGTGTGTTGTCTACAAGTCATCCACTTTAAATACAAAGACTCAAAGATACAAGGATGGAGATTAATATTGAAAGACTCTTGTGAGCATGCTTGCCAGGGGGCCATATGTTAGGAGGTGGGGACTTTAAAAGATTTGCTGGGGGTGGGCAATGATCAAGGGGTAATCTACCCTCACACGGATGACCAGAAGCTGTCTTTCCTTTTAGCAGGAGACTTACAAGTGTTGCTAGAGTAGAAGCTCTTAAAGTGTGGGCCTGAGCCAGCAGCATCAGCCTCACCTGGGAATTTATTAGAGATGCAGATTCTTAGGCTCCGTCTCAGCCCTACTAAAACAGAAGCTCTGGAAGTGGGGCTCTGCTGGGGGTGGGGCTCGTAATCTGAGTTAAACAAGCCTTGCTAGTGTTTATGACACACACTTGAGTTTGAGAACCTCTGCTATGGAGGATGTTTATATGAGTTTGGTCATGGACCACATTCTGGGCATTTTCAAGAATAGGTACTCATCTCAGACCTATGCTCCCTTGTACTGCTTACTGTATAGAATACATTTATTTTTCTAACTAAACTGTAACCTGAGTGTGTCATATTTATCTGTAAATCCCTTAAACCTTGCCTCTCAAATGTTGGTGTCGGCATCAACAGAGGGCTTGTTAAAAATACAGAATCTTGAGCCCCACCCCAGATCTACTGAATCAGAATCTTCATTTTAACATGATCTCCTGGGTATGTTTAGTGAAAACTAATTGAGCAACTGGGTAGAGAAAGTACTCAGTAAGAAGAACAAGCATTGCAAACTGAGTAAAATAAGTGAAAAATACCCATTTTTGTTTTTCATCAAATGGGTGCTAGACTGGGGTTAAGGAGCACCTGGTCATACCTGGAAGGAGTATGGTGCTTCCTGGAACAGAAAGCCACCTAAAGGAAGAAGGAATCATGGAGAAGTCTTGAACCATCCAGAGCCAATGGGGTGTGGTTGGTAGGACTTAGAAGTGTCACTTCAGCTTGGGTCCAACTCCTTGCTCCTTGGATTTCACCGAAGATGTCAGAGTCCCTTGCAAAACAGGTGTGCAGGACATAAAATTTCTCTAAGACATGAGACACATAGCTTTGACACTCCTGCAACAGAGCATAAGACAAAGGGAGAGGGTCCCACAGTGCAGCGTTGATGTCTTGGGAGTTCCAGGAGTTTAGGTGCAGTGTAGGAAGGGCCATCTGGCAGGAGGTAACAGCAACACTTAGATGAAGCAGATGTTCATAAATGCACCTGTCATATATACCTGGGGACTCCCTGAAAGACTTAAAGCGCCCTGTAGGGGCATGGCCCAGTGAAAAATGAGTTATTTCTGCTAATGCCATTCCATTAACTCTCACAGACTGTGAAAGGCTGGGCAAAGTCCCATTACTTTTCAAGAATAGTTTTGTGTCCTCTCTCATTCTGATCATTCCTTTAACTAGCCCTTTGGTTAGCTTGCCAAATCACCCAGAACTTCTGTTTAAAAAAAAGCCTACGGAGCTTTTTATGTAGTTTTCTTTGTGATTTGGTCTGTTTTTCTGCTTGATTTTCTTTATTTTGGGAAATACGAATTTCATTAATATCTTCTTAAATGGATAATGTAGGCCAATGTATTTAAGTTCTTTGTGCCATCTAGGTTTTATCTTCCTTGGATAATAGAGTGAAATCAGATGAACTCCAAATTACCCAGGTTCTCAGGTTTTATCTCACACTTTGCACATTTTCCCTTAAGAACACTATTTGCTTTGCAGAGCTTTGGTTGTGTGCTTTATTTCCTCTATGGAAAGGCCCAGGTAAAGTTTAAATTACAGTTAATTGATAGAGGCCAAGGAGGAAGATAGAGACATTTAATTAGTTTCCCTGCAAAGTGATGTGTATTAACCTGACTTTTCACACTAGAGACCAACATATCTTAACTTAAGGTGCAAGCGGAACGTTCTGTTTAAATATACAGAGTCTGAGTCATTCTCCCAGCTTATTTTCTGTCTAGACAGAGAAGAGAATCAAATCCCTTTTAAATTATAAAATTGTTCTGTGATTAGGTGTTATGGCTGTCTCCCAAGGCACTCACAGAACTTTCATAAATAGTTAACACTTGTTAACACTTGACTATTTAGGAGGCATGGAGCAGACATTGTTGGTGTCCCATGATACGCGCCCTCAGTGCAACTCCATGTCGAGCTGCAGTGTGGTGGAAGTTTTCATGCAGACCACCTCCCACCTCAAATACTCATGGGTCCCAGCTTTTTGCCCTAGGGATTTCTCCAAAGTGCAAGGAGCTTGCTCAGCCTGCTCATATGCCCAGACCTGAAGGTGTGAGGGAGTTGGTGTGTCCGCAGTAGCTAACACCATTGCAGGCAGGGTAACTGCCCACCCTAGTCCTCCGACCACAGCTCGAAGTTGCATTTCGGCATGGCTCCCCCTGCAGGCCTGAACTTCTCCGCACAGCAGTAACCAGCTCAGTCTAGAACCTTTTATTGGGCTTTCTTCCTTCCCTGTCTCTCTTCTCTCTGGCTTCCTGGAATTACATCCCAAATAAATTTCCTGAGCCTATGTCCTTGTCTTAAGACCCTGTTTGGGGTGAACTCAAACTTAGAAGAGCTGATTAATTTGGAGGGTTTTATGGAGGCTCACCTTTAACATAAGCTTACATTTGACTAACATTTGTCCTTTCAACAAATCCCTCCCAAGGCCTATTATGTGCTAGGCAAGGATTTCAGCTTTTGAACAACCAGAGTAGCTGTCCTCATGATCCTTCCACATACCTCTTTTAAACATTACAACAGTGAGTTAGATGTTATTTTTATCCCCATTTTATGTATAACTAACGTGATTGAGGATTCTTGGCTCTTTGGATATAAACATAACAGTTTAATCTTTCTAAATACTGCTAAATTTTCTCTGTGGATGGGGGGGGTCGCAGATTTCTTCCCAATTTCTTCCCACTTATGATTACACAAATTCATTCCAGTTTTATGAATCACTACCATGCATATTATTTTATTTTATTTATTTATTATTATGTTTTTAATTTTAATTTTTTGTTTTGTTTTGTTGGGGCATATTGGGGAACAGTGTGTTTCTCCAGGGCCCATCAGCTCCAAGTCATTGTCCTTCAATCAAATTGTGGAGGCGCAGCTCAGCTCCAAGTCCAGTTGCCGTTTGCAATCTTAGTTGCAAGGGGCGCAGCCCACCATTCTATGCAGAAATTGAACCGGCAACCTTGTTATTGAGAGCTGGCGCTCTAACCACCTGAGCCATCCGGCCGCCCATCCCATGCGTTTTAAAACTTCAATCTCATAATCAGTTTGAAAGTTGCCTCTTTTCTCCCTTGGTTGCACATTGGCATCACCTACAGAGCGTTCCAAATCCTGACACTTAGGCCCCAGCACAAGAGGTGCTGATGCCATTGGGCTGGGTGTAATGGGGGGTACAAGCCTCTGGTGATTCTAACGTGCAGCCAGGCCAGAGAGGGGGAGACGTCTTCCATGGCTCCCTGTCCTCTGGTTGCTAACCTGGTGCTGGAGCCCATTTCCCCCGGACATGACCATTGATCTTGCTTTCTGTCCATAGGTTTAGAGAGTATAGTTGGACACTGTATCCAACAGGCTCCACAGATGTCTAGCAGCAACTTGGGGAGGGCGCTTCTGAGACTTTGCTGCACTTTCACCTGACCTTTGGCCTATGGCCCCCAGTTTCTCCAACAAGCCTGAGGGCTCTAACCTCGTTTGGTCTGAGGACATGGTCAAGTGTAGCCCATGCATCTCCCAGGGCTCAGACACTGTAGGGGCCATTCCCGCTCTCTCTCTGCCTGGCTATCCTACCAGCAGGCCCAGTGGTCAGGCAGACGCCAAGGCAAATGATGTAAATCCCTCTTTCCTGTGTACCCCTCACCTGCAAAAGTGATGAGGGATTCCCTTGGGGCCTCCTTCCATTTTCTTCAGGGAGTAGAGCCAGTAGTGCCGCCTTCCTCTTCAGGTCAGTTAAGGGAAAAGATGGTTTTCTACAAAATTCTTTTGCTCTTGGTGGTGAGAAAGGGATGTTGATGATTGTAGAAGGGCAGTGGTAGCTGAAATGGCTCTTCAGAAAATCTTGCAGTGGTTACTGCTGGCAAGTTTAGAATGTGCTACACAGGGTACTTCATCCCTTTTGATCTCTGTCGTGGGCTTTGTTACCAATTCCAGAAAAACAACCTCCCACTAAGACCCTCATCCCATCCTGTTACATCTAGGTGACCAGAATGGACAAGTCCAGGCTGAGGTTACTATCTAAGGTCACACTCAGTAGCACTGAAACCTGAGCTGACTTCTCTCCCTGTGCCCCTCACACAGGGTGTGGAGGTCCTAGGGTAAGTGAGTGGGAGGGGAAGCCAATGTTCCTTCTTGAAATATCAACTTTTGAGGAAAATTGACTTTTTAAAATTTATTGGGGTGACATTTGTTAGTAAAATTACATAGATTTCAGGTGTACAATTCTGTATTACATCATCTGTAAATCCCATTGTGTGTTCACCACCCAGAGTCAGTTCTCCTTCCATCACCATATATTTGATCCCCCTTACCCTCATCTCCCACCCTCCATGCCCCCTTACCCTCTGGTAACCACTAAACTATTGTCTGTGTCTATGAGTTTTTGTTTCTTCATTTGTTTGTCTTGTTCTTTTGTTGTTTTTGGTGAAATCATAGGGTTCTCTGCTTTTTCTGTCTGTCTTATTTCGCTTAGCATTATACTCTCAAGATCCATCCATGTTGTCACAAATGTTCCTATACCATCTTTTCTTACCGCCGAATAGTATTCCATTGTGTATATATACCACACTTTTTTATCCATTCATCTATCGAAGGACATTTTGATTGTTTTCATGTCTTGGCCACCATAAACAAAGCTGCAAAGAACATTGGAGCACACGTGTCTTTATGTATCAATGTTTTCAGATTTTTTGGGTAGATACGCAGGAGAGGGATTGCTGGGTCATATGGTAATTCTACTCGTAATTTTTTGAGGAACCTCCACACTGCCTTCCATAATGGCTGCACCAGTCTGCATTCCCACCAACAGTGTATGAGGTTTCCTTTTTCTCCACAGCTTCTCCAACACTTGTTACTATTTGTCTTGTTGATGATAGCCATTCTGACTGTGGTGAGGTGATATCTCATTGTGGTTTTTATTTGCATTTCTTTGATTAGTGATGTTGAGCATTTTTTCATATGTCTATTTGCCATTTGTACGTCCTCTTTGGAGAAATGTCTCTTCAGGTCCTCTGCCCATTTTTCAATTGGGTTGTTTGTTTTTTTGTTGTTGAGCTTCATGAGTTCCTTGTATATTTTGGATATTAGCCCCTTATATCGGAGGCACTGTTTGCAAAAATCTTCTCCCATTCAGTCAGTTGCCTCTTTATTTTGTCGATGGTTTCTTTTGCTGTGCAGAAGCTTTTTAGTTTCATATAGTCCCATTCGTTTATTTTAGCTTTTACTTCCATTGCCTTTGGAGTCAAATTCATAAAATGCTCTTTGACCCCAAGGTCCATAAGTTTAGTACCTATGTTTTCTTCTACGCAGTTTATTGTGTCAGGTCTTATGCTTAAGTCTTTGATCCATTTTGAGTTAATTTTGGTACATGGTGACAGATAGCAGTCCAGTTTCATTCTTTTGCACGTGGCTATCCAATTCTCCCAGCACCATTTATTGAAGAGGCTATCTTTCCTCCATTGTATGTTTCTAGCTTCTTTGTCAAAAATTATCTGTCCATATTTATGTGGTTTTATTTCTGGGTTCTCAATTCTATTCCATTGGTCTATGTGTCTGTTTTTCTGCCAATACCATGCTGTTTTGATTACTGTAGCCCTGTAGTACAAGCTAAAGTCAGGGAGTGTGATACTTCCAGTATTGTTCTTTTTTCTTAAGATTGCTTTGGCTATTTGGGGTCTTTTGTGGTTCCAAACAAAACTGATGATTTTTTGTTCTATTTCTTTAAAAAATGCCATTGGGATTTTGATGGGGATTGCATTAAATCTGTATATTGCTTTGGGTAATATGACCATTTTAACTATGTTGATTCTTCGAATCCATGAGCACGGAATGTCTTTCCATTTCTTTGTGTCTTCTTCAATTTCCTTCAAAAATGTCTTGTAGTTTTCAGCATATAGGTCCTTCACATACTTGGTTAAGTTTATTCCTAGGTATTTTATTCTTTTTGCTGCAATTGCAAAAGGAATTGATTTTCGTATTTCTTTTTCTGAGATTTCATTGTTAGTATATAGGAATGCAATGGACTTTTGTACATTGATTTTGTAGCCAGCAACTTTACTGTATTTGTTCATTGTTTCTAATAGCTTTTTGGTGGAGTTTTTAGGGTTTTCTATATATAGCATCATGTCATCTGCAAAGAGTGATAATTTAACTTCTTCATTCCAAATTTGGATGTCTTTTATTTCTTTCTCTTGCCTGATTGCTCTGGCAAGGACTTCCAACACTATGTTGAAAAGCAGAGGTGATAGGGGACAGCCCTGTCGTGTTCCTGAACATAGAGCAAAGGGCTTTAGTTTTTCACCATTAATTATGAGATTAGCTGAAGGCTTGTCATATATAGCCTTTGTTATGTTAAGGTGTTTTCCTTCTACACCTATTTTATTAAGTGTTTTAATCATAAATGGATGTTGTATCTTGTCAAATGCTTTTTCTGCATCAATTGATACAATCATATGATTTTTGTCCTTTATTTTGTTTATGTGATGTATCACATTGATGGATTGCGGATGTTGAACCATCCTTGTGCCCCGGGGATGAACCCCACTTGGTCGTGATGAATAATCTTTTTAATGCATTGTTGTATTCGATTTGCTAGAATTCTGTTTAGGATTTTTGCATCTGTCTTCATTAGGTATATTGGTCTGTAGTTTTCTTTTTTTTGTGTTGTCCTTACCAGGTTTTGGTATAAGGGTAATGTTGGCCTCATAAAATGAGTTAGGGAGTACTGTCTCTTCTTCAATTTTTTGGAAGAGTTTGAGCAGGATTGGTATTAGATCCTCTTTGAATGTTTGGTAGAATTCACTAGTGAAGCCACCTGGTCCCAGACTTTTGCTTTTGGGAAGATTTTGAATGACTGATTCAATTTCGTTACTGGTGATCGGTCTGTTTAGATTTGCCAGTTCTTCATGGTTCAGCCTTGGAAGGCTACATGTTTCTAAGAACTTGTCCATTTCTTCTAGGTTATTGAATTTGGTGGCATATAGTCCTTCATAGTATTCTTGGATGATCCTTTGTATTTCTGTGGTGTCCGTGATAATTTCCCCCTTTTCATTTCTGATTTTGTTAATTAGTGTCTTCTCTCTTTTTATCTTAGTGAGTCTAGCCAAGGGTTTGTCAATTTTGTTAATCTTTTCAAAGAACCAGCTCTTTGTCACATTAATTTTTTCTATTGTCTTTTTGTTCTCTATTTCATTTAGTTCTGCTCTGATTTTTGTTATTTCCTTTCTTCTGCTGACCTTGGGTTTCACTTGTTCTTCTTTTTCTAGTTCTTTAAGGTATAACATGAAGTTTTTTATTTGGGATTTTTCTTGTTTCTTGAGATAGGCCTGTAATGATATAAAGTTCTCTCTTAAAACTGTTTTCACTGCATCCCAAAAATTTTGGTAGGATGTATTTTCATTGTCATTTGTTTCTATGTATCTTTTGATCTCTTCTCTAATTTCTTCTTTGACCCAGTTGTTCTTTAAAAGTATGTTATTTAATCTCCATGTATTTGTATTTTTTCCTGGTTTCTTTTTACAGTTGATATCCAATTTCAAAGCCTTGTGATCAGAGAATATGCTAGGTATGATTTCAATCTTCTTAAATTTGCTGAGGCTGATTTTATGTCCCAATATATGGTTTATCCTTGAGAATGTTCCATGTACACTCGAAAAGAATGTATAGTCTGATGTTTTAGGATGAAGTGCTCTATATATGCCAATTATGTCCATTTCATCTAACGTGTCATTTAAGGCTGCTATTTTGTTATTTATTTTCTGTTTGGATGATCTATCCATAGCTGTCAATGATGTATTTAAGTCCCCTAGTATAATTGTGTTTTGGTCAATTTCTCCCTTTAGTTCTGTTAGTAGTTGCTTGGTATATTTTGGTGCTCCCTGATTAGGGGCATAAATATTGATGACTGTTATGTCTTATTGTTGTATAATCCCCTTTACCATTATGAAATGTCCATCTTTTTGTCTTGTTATCTTTTTCACCCTGAAGTCTGTTTCATCTGATATCATTATGGCTACACCTGATTTTCTCTGGGTACCATTTGCTTGGAGTGTCAATTTTCACCCTTTCACTTTGATTTTATGCTTGTTCTTGTAGCTGAGATGTGTCTCTTGGAGACAGCATATGGTTGGGTTTAGTTTTTTGTTCCAATCTGCTACTCTGTGGCTTTTGATTGGTGAGTTCAGTCCATTTACATTTAGGATGATTATTGAACCGTGAGGATTTCCTGTCATTCTATCTTTAGTTTTCTGGTAAGGCTGTGTCTCCATTGTTTCTTTGCCTTTTTTTGTTGTCTATTATTTCTGTGTGGTGATATTCTATGATGTTTCCCTCTGTTTCTTCTTTTGCTACAGTATATATTTCAGTTTTGGATTTTTTTTGAGTGGTTACCCTTAAGTTATGTAAAAGAAAGTTTGATATTTAGAGTATTCCACTTTCTTTAGCACGCTTGCTTTCTCCATTCCCATATTCCAGTTCAGGCCTTTACTCTCCCCCTTTTTATGTTGCCACAAATTGTCCCTGTTGATGGTGGTTGAATAGCCTCCTTTAGTATTTCTTGTAGTGCAGGTCGTGTATTACAAAATTCCCTCAGCTTCTGTATGTCTGGAAAGGTCTGGTATCCCTCCTTCATATCTAAAGGATATCTTTGCTGGATATATTATTCTTGGCTCATGATTTCTCTCTTTCAATAGTTTGAATATTTGGTTCCACTCCCTCCTGGTTTGTAGAGTTTCTGCTGAAAAATCTGATGATAATCTAATGGGCTTTTCTTGGTAGGTTACCGTCTTCTTTTCCCTGGCTGCCTTGAGGATTCTTTCTTTGTCTGTGACTTTAGACAGCTTCAATACAATGTGCCTTGGAGAAGGCCTGTTGGGATTGAGGTAATTAGGTGTTTTACTTGCTTCTTGGTTTCGAGGATCCAGTACTGTCCACAAGTTTGGGAAGTTCTCATCAACAATTTGTTTGAATGTATTCTCTGTTCCCTTCTCTCTTTCTCCTTCTGGTATGCCCATTATTCTTATATTGCTCTTTCTGATGGAGTCAGAAAGTTCTTGTAGAGTTCTTTCATTTTTTTTTTTAAATCTCAAGTGTCTTTCTTCTTCTATCTGTGTAATTTCCAGATTTCTATCTTCTTGATTCTTTCCTCCATCTGTTCAACTCTACTACCTAAGCTGGTTATTTTATTCTTAATTTCTTCTATTGAGTTGTTAATGTCCAGAAATTCCATTTGGTTCTTTTTTTAAAATTTCAATCTCTTTCATAAAATGCTCATGTTGTTCTTTGATTGTGTTTCTGAGTTCATTAAATTGCCTTTCTATGTTTTCTTGCATGTCGTTGAGTTTTTTCAGAATTGCAATCCTGAATTCTCTGTCATTTAAGTCACATATTTCCATATCTTTAAGTTCCTTTTCTGGAAACTTTTCACTTTCTTTCTGAGCTGTCTTGTTGCCTTGGTTATTCATGGCAATTACTGATTTATTTTTTCTCTTCCTAGACATCTACAGGAGTGGCTTTTGCAACAGGTTGATAGGAAGAGGTCTTTCTTTTGTTTTCCAATACTTTTTGGTAGAATGTTTTATTTTCTCTCTGACTGCAGCCTGTTTTTTCCTCTCTCACACAGTAGTGCTATGTTTTCTCTGCACTATTCCAGCTTCTCACACAATGGGGGGACTCCTTCGGAGATGGCCTTCTCCTCTGTTAACATTTTGCCTGTGTCCCTGTGGAGATGCGGAGAGCTTTTGAAGTTTCAAAACTCTTTCTGCAGCAGATTCAGAGCCCGTATGTTTCAGCAGTTCTGTTTACTCCTGCAGGGATTCGCCCAGATAGGTGAGGCCAGGGGCGGGGTGAGTTATGAGATGTGGCCTAGAGCAATGGCGGCGACCACCACCACAGCTGGTCCCGCTTCCACAGCTCCCTCCCCTTTGCCAGAACTAGTTGGGCTGTTAATCTGTGTCTGCGGTGCACAGTTCTCTGAACAGCAAATATTCTGTTCTTTTGATCTGACACTGCTACTGTTCCACTCTAGCACTGTGCAGGTGGGGGCGGGGCGAGCTCTGGGAGGGTAGGGAAGGGGTGGCCAGTTCCAGTGCCTAAGGCTTCTGCTCTCTCTGCTCGGCAGTGAGGGCTCAAACCAAACATTTTCAGCCTTCTTCCCTCTTTCTTTTCTCGGAGGTGTCTGCCGTGAGCATTGCGTTCAGCCGTGTTATATGTGGCCCCCTCAGCCCTGTGGGCCACAAGCGGAGCCCTAGCAGTCAGAGTTCCTCCATTTCCTGCAGCTGCGGCAGTTCTGGGATGCAGTGAGCTCGGAGTACCGAGCCAGGTCTGCGCCCCTCGCCTGCGGGGCTCCGTTCCCCACCTCTCCTTTCCCGCCTCCCCCCCTCGCACGACTCTCCCACCTTTCGGTGAATCCAGCAGTGGGCCTCCTCGTCTTGCCTGTCTGCTGTGCAGGGAGTCCTTTGTGGAGCTACTGTTGCTCGACTAGTTGCAAATTACAGGAGAGCCCTACAGAGGCCCACCTCATGCCGCCATTTTGATGACGTCTTGAAAATTGACTGTTTTTATATTTAAACAAATATGACTCTTATGAAATAGGATGTCAAATTTAGATCAATTTGAAAAAGAAATCTTAAGAAGTTTTCTGTTTGTGGTGTTTTTTTCTTTTCTTTTTTTTAATTTCACTATCTGTATGGGTTAACCTTGATTCTGTTACTCATTTCTGCCCCTATGGTAAGAAAGTTCCAGAAGCCAGAATTTGTACGATGCAATTTAACAACACCTCCTCCAGTACTGGTAAATGCCAATTCATGTTCCCTTCTGTTCATGGGAGGGCTAAAATAACCCCACAAGGACACATGTATGAGGGGAGTGGTTTGTAGTTGTGGCAATCAACTTAGATGATACTGTTGGAGGGCGTCATTTAGAGGATGTGACCCGTGGTTGACCTGGGAACTGGACTCTGCAATCAGGCTCCTGTAAACTCCTCCCCTGTCCTTGTAATGTGCATTCTGCTTGCCTTCCCTGAGCTAGAAGGTGCCTCAAGGACGTAGCCTTGAGAGACTAAGGTGTTGTTGTGACGATCTGGGCTGTACATGATTGGACCCAGTTAAGATCTTTGTATACATTTAAGGTTCTGGTGAGCAAATGTGGAGATCTATTCAAGCTTCGTAAGTTCCCTTGCTTATCAAACCTGCCAGCCACCAAGCTGGAGTGGCTTTCCCTCTATGTATGGGGGGTGGGTTTCAGATTTCACCAGGGAAACTCTAGGGTTGCAAACTAATAATTGGTGAGGTAGCCAGGAGATGGAAGAAATGGGTCTTGGGAAAGAGGCATCCTGGGGGTACTTCCCGAGGTGACCATGGATCTCTACGTGGGGAGGGGTGGCATGTATATGACATGCTTGTGGACTGCCGCGTGAGTACTGGGATGACCTGAAAACACAGGCTGGCCCATTGTTGTGGTTTGGAAGTGCACAGAGTGCATTGCAACTGCAGCAAAGAAGGGAAAAGAGTGACTGTGCAGTGTGCTGGCCTCTACTGGGGGCAGTTCAGCTGGACACCAATGTCAGAGGCTGAAGCTTGAGATAGGAAATTGGAAGAATTGATGAGGTTAAAAAAGAACATGTGCTTGTCTACTTCTCTGATATCTTTGGGGCTGCAGGTGAGATAGGAGAAGAGGATAATGAATAGGAAACCTTACCGTGTCATTTTGCAAAACTAGGAGGAAACAAACTGTCTAGGATTAAGGGCTGGGAGTCATGACAAAGCCTCTTTCTTTGGTTTCTCCTTGGTCTCCCTGTAAACTTGGGGTAGGGGGTGTTTGGGATTTCACCCAAGGACCTCCTAGGGTTAGGATACAACAGATACAGAGATAAGATTGAACAAAAGGGATTCTAAAGCTTTCAGGTCCAGGGATAGTCCATTACAGTGAAGTTTGCTTTTGAAGAGTTTCTGATGCTAATTCACACCAAATATAATGTATATGTCATTTATACCGCTGCAGCTGAGGCAGGGAAGATGGAGAAAAGAGAAGACAGATACAATTATCTTAAACTCATTTTAATCAGCTTAAAAATATATGATCTTGGGGCCAGCCCTGTGGCTGAGGCAGTTAGAGCTCCGTGCTCCTAACTCCGAAGGCTTCCGGTTAAATTCCCACATGGGCCAGTGGGCTCTCAACCACAAGGTTGCCGGTTCAACTCCTTGAGTCCCTCAAGGGATGGTGGGCCCTGCCCCCTGCAACTAGCAACGGCAACTGGACCTGGAGCTGAACTGTGCCCTCCACAACCAAGACTGAAATGACAACAACTTGAAGCTGAACGGCACCCTCCACAACTAAGATTGACACACTTTTTCCTAATAAAGTCCTGTTCTCCTTCCCCAATAAAATCTTTAAAAAAAATTCATACATACATATATATGATTTTGTTCATATATATATATATACATATATATATGTATATATATATATATATATATATGATTTTGTTAGGGGGGAGTGGCAAATTTTCCTGTTAATTCTTCTTTGCTTAGATTGGGAATGGCAAAAATCTTTTTTTTTTTTAAGGTTTTTTTTTTTTTTTAATTGAGGAAGGGGAACAGGACTTTATTGGGGAACAGTGTGTACTTCCAAGATTTTTTTTTTCCCAAGTCAAGTTGTTGTCCTTTCAGTCTTAGTTGTGGAGGGCAAAGCTCAGTTCCAGGTCCAGTTGTTGTTGCTAGTTGCAGGGGGCGCAGCCCACCATCCCTTGCGGGAGTCGGGGAATTGAACTGGCACAAGGTTGAGAGGATGTGCTCCAACCAACTGAGCCATCGGGAGGCAGCTCAGTTCAAGGTGTCGTGTTCAGTCTTAGTTGCAGCGGGTGGAGCGCACCATCCCTTGTGGGACTCGAGGAGTTGAACTAGCAACCTTGTGGTTGAGAGCCCACTGGCCCATATGGATGGAACTGGCAGCCTTCGGAGTTAAGAGCATGGAGGTCTAACCACCTGAGCCACTGGGCTGGCCCCATAAAAATCTTTTAATTCTCCAGTCAGCTATGTCAGGCAGTAGCTACCGGGAGATCTGTGTTGAGAAGGATTCTGAGGCCATAAGCAGGTGTGAGATTAATTATCAAATCAGTCATGGGTTTGGAGGGGAGAACAGCTATACTTCTAAAATGTATATGCTATTCCTTGGTCCAGTTTCATGTTAATTAGTTGCGCTTATTAGATGAGGCAACCTGAAAGTCTTCCAGAGTTTTTGACTTACAAGGTGTTACCATTCAGGTTCTTAGTTGCAAACTACAGGAAGATAAGCAGAAAACAAAACTCGTAGGATACTGGTTAGTTCACTGAATCTCCAGGAAAGCTGGGGAAACTAGCTCAAAAAATGGGCAGAAACCAAGATAAGCTAGGCAGGAGACCTTGGTGCTACTTGATGCTCCCCACTGCCTTCAGTACCACCACTGCTCTGGGGCCTTCCCTGTAACACTCCTGGACTTTTAAAAAGTTTTGTTTTGTTTTTAACTTTTTATGAAAAATATCAAGCATACACAAGAATCACAGAGTATAATGAAGCTCCATGTATCCATTTCCAGTTTCCCCGATTATTACAATGCTAACAATCTTATTTATCACCCATTTAAAATTAATTTTGTTTTCTGCCGGAGTATTTTGAAGCTATCCTAAATACCATAAGTCACTGGTAAATACTTACAGTTTTTGCTATTGACTTAAAGAAAGAAACTTACCCACAATACTACACTATTACCATAATTTGCAATGCCATCTTTCCTATAAACTAAAATTTGCAGGACTCTAGTTATTAATCAATCCTTTTACTACTTCCTCAAAGTTCATCATCACGTGTCTACGTCTTTGGAGCCAGGAAACTGGGGGAGGGAATGTGTTTCCCTTTGGCATCCATGATGAGAGATGGGGCCATACATCCCAACTATGTTGGATCACTTGCATACAAGAAGGGTGTACACATCCTAGGCAGACAAAATGGTAGATAAGGCATTGTGGAGATTAGGACGTGCTCACACAACCAGCACACGAATAGCCACTTGTCAAAATTGCCATTTGTATAAATTGCCTTTGACTTATAGCCTAGCATTCTTCTATAACTTTACAAAAATACTTTGATAGTCATTAAGCTTTGATTTAAAGTGATATGATTTCCACCTGGATGGAAGGCTATTTTCTTCTTAGGAGGTTTATTAGCAATTTTATATGCAAATCTATGCACACTTTCTTTTGATATATTCTCTTGGGAAAAATTACACAAAGAAATTATTAATGTACATGAAAACAACAGTTAAAATTCCCAGAGGATAATCAACGCATTGAATATTTTTTACATATTTTAAGGCATCCACCAATATTACTTGAGGGTGAGAAAAGAATGTTAAAATAATAATTTGCCCTGTTGAGATGTTTTAAAAATTTGATCAATGAATATGTTTATATTATACCAGAATAAGAATCAAGGTTGTGAACTACAGACTTTCCAGCAGTAAGATGGAGATAACTGCAGGCTTTTGGCTGTATCTGGTAGGATCCTTACTTAATGCAAATTTATAACATTTACTTGTATGAGAAGGGGGACATAATTTTTATTTATCTTCTTGTTTTGAATCAAATGTTCACCTTCATTTGCACTTCTTATTGTATTTAATTGTTTTTAATCATCATCATCAGCAGAGACCATAAGTGATAATCACAATCTAATTTTTACCATCAGCCATCACTGGGGATCAAAATTATCAAAATAAATAAATTCAATAAATATCTGTTGATTGGTAGAGATATAACCATTATGGAGATGAAAGGCATAGCAAGGTACTCCATTCTCAAAGGGATCAGGGAGATGAGATGCAAAAATGTAAGATGAAGGTATCAGAGAAGAGCTAAAGTAAAAAGCTCTTAGAGTTTAGAGGGGGAATAATACAATTACTTGTCCTTGGAGAGATCAAGGATGGCTTTCTGGAGTAGGTGGCATTTGAGTTGGATTAAATGTAGTTTAAGGGCATTTTATGTGGAAGAAGCACATTCAGGAAACAACAGGCAGGCAATAGGAATCGCCTAGCTTAACTGGTGTGTGTGTGTGTGTGTGTATGTGTGTGTGTGTGTTGAGAAAGAGAACAATGTCCCCAATGAGATTCTGACAGAAAACAAGACATTTCAGAGTTTCTGAGAAAAAGCTATAAGAAACAAATGATTCAAAGGCAGTCATAAAGACTACACAGTTAAATTGTCATTGTCACATACATCTTCCTGGCTGGCAGTGCCCTGGTGGAGGTGTATAGCTCTACCCAGTCCCAGCTTAGAGAAGCAGGCAGCCACAGTGGGCCCAGGGTGGGGCCCAGGGGGGCTGGTGCTGACAGGCTGCAACGCAGGCCTTGCCCAAGTTCCTCTGTGGTCTTATATATATGAGGTTCAACAACTAACTTCAGAAACTCATCCTAGAAAAAGTGCTGCATACCTCATTGCTGAATATAACTACAGTCACCTTTGAAGTCTTCCCCTTGGGAAGCTATGCACCGATGCCAGGACCTAGTCCACCCTTTCAGAACTCTTTCTGGAATAACCATTAGAGCTGTTGTTGTATTACCCTTGATGTCTTGAATATCATCAAAATGTCTTCCTTTATCTTCAAGTAAAGAAAGAAGTCATCGGGGCCAGATGAGGGAGTAGGAAGGGTGTTCCAATAGTTATTTGTTTACTGGCTAAAACTCCTTCATAGTGGCCTGTGAGCTGGTGCATTGTCATGATGCAAGAGCCATGAATTGTTGGCGAAAAGTTCAGGTTGTCTAACTTTTTCATGCAGCCTTTTCAGCACTTCCAAATAGTGAACTTGGTTAATTATTTGTCCAGTTGGTACACATTCATAATGAATTATTCCTTTGATATCAAAGGAACATCGTTGCAACAAGTTCACAAAGTTAATTGTCAGCCCTTCGTATCCCTTTCCTAGCTGGGACTTTCTGCCCCACAGCATTAGGAGAAGGCAGGAAGCTAGAACTGAGTCAGAGCGCTTTGCAGTTGGATCTTGCAGTTTTGTGCTCATGTCAGCTGCAGCAGGGTCGAGAGCTCAGCATGTGAGTACCTTTCCGTGCTGTGTGAGGGAGCAGAGGACAGTCTGCCTCCATTTGAATATTGGCTCAAGTTCTTAGAATCTGTGTGATTTTAGGCCAATTGCTTATTTTCTCTGTCTCAGTGCTATCTCATCGGTAAAGCGGTGGTAAACCATGTTATTTTCTCACAGGGTTATGTGTGTTATGTAAATAGGCATAAAGTGTTTGGAATGGTGCCTACTGAGTTTGAGCTCTTATTGGTGCAACAGGCATGTGGAGTGAGTAAGGGGTGCTGGGGCTGACTTGGGGACAGCCTTCAGTGTGAGATCAGGAGTCTGAGGCAAGATTGTTTCTGGTTGGAGCGGCTGGGCTTGGTCTGCGTGAGGGTCTTCATTTCGGAGCCAGAGGTTATTTTGAGGGGGTTGGGAGTGAAATTAGCCCCCTTCTAGGTGATGCAGGGAAAACGGATCCTTTCTCTGTGGTCACTAAGGCAAGCCTGGAGGACGCCTTTGGTATAGATCCAAGGTGCCCGTACCTGCATAAACCTGTCACACAACGAAATGACATGTGATTGAATCAACAGAGTGTGTAGCCCCTGCTGATGGCAGGTGGGAGCATATAAAGGTGACTCCTAAGGACTCATTCCTGTGCCCGGAAGCTTCCATTCTAACGCAGTTCATATGAGCAACAAGGAATTCTAGGATACAAATACGTGTACAGGAAGATACGCTTTTCAAGGTTATAAGACCAAGAACAAGGTTAAAGGAGTAATAAGTGAAAATTCAAGTGACTGTAAATCTTCGAGCCATTTCATGTATCTTGAAAGCATTGCCTTAATCAGTACAAAGCCTTATACTGATGTTTTGAAAAAGTTTTGCAGAGCAGAAAACATAAAAGTAAGTTTTCTTCAGTGAAAACCAGTGCCCTGGAATCAGAAAGGCTGCCAATCACACTACTGCTCCCGTGCTGGACTGAGGTTGACCAGGATGAATTATCCTCTGCAGCACCTCAGGGCCCGTCTAACTGTCCCCAGAGGAAGCCAGCCTGGGGTTCAGTGGAAGGATGAGGCAGGGAGCAAAGACAAGGAAAAGCATTTGAGGTAAGCGTTTGGTGCTCATTTATTCAAGGGCAAACTTCTCTGCCCAGGGCATGAGAAAGGGCCCCATGTGTTCTGTCTTGGGTGAGACTGGCTTTCTTCAGCTGCTCCCGGCCCTCACCTCTCTCCCAGGAACTCCTCACTGAGGAGATACTCCGTCTGCAGTGTTCTTTATGGAGTTCACTTGAAACCGTGGACGGAATACTGGGTATAGAATATGCCTTAGAGACTATCTTGTCTAGTGGTTGCTTTTTTCCCAGGAGAATAACAAAATTGAGAAAAACTGTTTAGTGCTACTGCATACTGCATATTGCATATTGTGCATATTGCATATTGTGCATTTTTGTTAGGGTGTTACTAGGTAATGATATGTCGCGTACAGCATGACAAGAGTTGTGGGGAGCAAGGAGGGCGGCACAAGTTTAAGAAAGACAGTAGACAAGAGTAGAGTGCTAGTGGGGGGACTGAGCCCCAAATTGGGCCAACACATGGCTTTTATTAGTTAGGTGTGGAAGTAAAAGAAGTAAAATTTGTCAATCTCAAGATCTGTGAATTCCATACACTACAATGGAAAGTGATTTAAGCCAATCACCCTTGCCTGCAGGCAGCGGAACCTAAGTCTCAGGATAAGTACTTCCCCAAGGGACAAAACCTTTATGCATATGAATAGATGGAGAGCACATCACTGAGTCACTTCCCTTGCAGGTTTGTGGGGAGGAATGCAACCACAGAGGCAGAAGTTCGCCTTAGCTGGGGGGAAGGTGAGGAGCTGTGCCCAACTCTATGGACCCCACAAGTTCCCCAGATGGTCCCCACATGGCTATGTCTGGCTTGGGTTGCCCACGCCCACCCCCTGTGGGGAGTCATACCCGTGTTTCACTAGCCAGCCATCTTTCTGGGGCCAAAGAGGGAAGGTGTAAGCACAAAGGTGAAGCAAAGTCTTTGAAAGGATTCGTCTCACAGACGCTCCTTTCTTTCTTTTTTTTTTTTTTATTAAATTTATTGGGGTGACAATTGTTAGTAAATTTACATAGATTTCAGGTGTACAATTCTGTATTACATCATCTATAAATCCCATTGTGTGTTCACCACCCAGAGTCAGTTCTCCTTCCATCACCATATATTTGATCCCCCTTACCCTCATCTCCCACCACCTACCCCCGTTACCCTCTGGTAACCACTAAACTATTGTCTGTGTCTATGAGTTTTTCTTTCTCATTTGTTTGTCTTGTTCTGTTGTTGTTTTTGGTTTATATACCACATATCAGTGAAATCATAGGGTTCTCTGCTTTTTCTGTCTGACTTATTGCACTTAGCATTATACTCTCAAGATCCATCCATGTTGTCACAAATGCTCCTATGTCATCTTTCCTTAATGCCTAATAGTATTCCATTGTGTGTATATACCACAACTTCTTTATCCATTCATCTATCGAAGGACAGTTTGGTTGTTTCCGTGTCTTGGTCACCGTAAACAAAGCTGCAATGAACATAGGAGTACATGTGTCTCTATAGAGAAATGCTTTCAGATTTTTTTGGGTAGATACCCAGGAGAGCGATTGCTGGGTCATATGGTAATTCCATTCGTAATTTCTTGAGGAATCTCCACACTGCCTTCCATACAGACGCTCCTTTCTTTAGGGGCAGGTACGAGGAGACAGACGGGTTGGCTGCTACATCTCAACAATGATGTTTATCCGATAATGCTAGCCTGAAAAGCTTTTGTCTAATGCAGTCCTCTCATTATAGAAGAAAAATAGAGGTCCACAGATGGGGAGCAGTTTACCCTCAGGTCCCCAGCTCAACCTGTGAGTAGCTGGGGTGAGGCAAGGACTCAGGTCCTCCAGGTTTTCTATTTTAGTGTCATTTCTACTACGCTACACATAGCAAGTTGTTTACATATTATAATTGCTTTAATATTCTCTTCCCTTTGTTTACATAGTACTAAAGATTAGGGGTCTCATTCGGTACCAACTGGCATCACTTGGGATATTGATCCCCTGGAAAGGAAGTGAAAGGATTTAGCAGCTCCATTTTAAGTTCTTGATATTTCCAAATGTCTTTAGTGATGAGCATTTGTTTGAAGAGAAAAGCTTAAAATAGGGCACAGTAACTTCCTCTCCATCAGGAAAATGCCAACAGCCCTGAATGTTCCTCAGTCTTTGTAACATTTCCCAGAGAACCCTGCAAAATGTTCACAGTCATTTGGAAATAATGAAAGCCCTTATACATTTTGTAGTACCATGTTTCCCCAAATGTATTACACTTATCCATGGTATGTGAAATGATTTTGAGTACTGTGTTTTCCCGAAAAGAAGACCTAGCCCAACCATCAGCTCTAACGTGTCTTTTGGAGCAAAAATTAATATAAGACCCGGTATTGTATTGTATTATGTTTATTATATTATATTATATTATATTATATTATATTATATTATATTATATTATATTTTATATTATATTATATTAAGACCCGGTCTTATGTTATATTAAAATAAGACCGGGTCTTATATTAATTTTTGCTCCAGAAGATGCATTAGTGCCAATGGTCCGGCTAGGTCTTATTTTCAGGGAAACACGGCAATATGCAGATCAGAACTTTTATTTTTATAGTAGGAATAGTAGGTATTTATTTATTTTTATTTATTTATTTTTAGTAGGTATTTATTTTAATGTATGTAATAAAATATCTAATAAAAATATATGAGGTCAGACAATTAAGTTCACAAATTCGTCCTAGGAAAAGTGCTACATACCTCATTGCTGAATATCATTATGGTGACCACCTTCAAATTACTCCACCTGGGAAGCTATGCACTGATGCCAGCACCTACTCCACCCTTCAAAGCAATTTTGGAAGATTTGGAACTCTTTTTCTGGAATTGCTATCAGAGCTGTCGTCCTATTACCCTTGATGTCCTGAATGTCATCCTTTCAATATTTCCTTTATCTTCAAGTAAAGAAAGACGTCATTGGGGGGCAGATCAAGTGAGTAGGGAGGGTGTTCCAATACAGTTATTTGTTTGCTAGCTAAAAACTCCCTCACAGACAGTGCCGTGTGAGCTGGTGCATTGTCATGATGCAAGAGCCATGAATTATTGGAGAAAAGTTCAGGTCATTTAACTTTTTCATGCAACCTTTTCAGCACTTCCAAACAGTAAACTTGGTTAACTGTTTGTCCAATTGGTACAAATTCATAGTGAATAATACCTCTGATATCAAAAAAAAAACACGTTAGCAACGTTGTTGCAACAAGTTCAGGAATCTTCATACCTCGTAATTAGTATAACAAACCTACAACACATTATTGCTTGGAATGGAGCTAAGTAAAAAAGCAATTTGCTTTAAAGAAAAATATTAAGTAATAGTATAAGTGGTACCTTAATTTGACAAAAATTAGAACAGTGATATCCAATGTTATACACACACACACACACACACACACACAACTGTAGTTTGGGAAATATTCATTGAGGCCACTAGTCATGTGTGTAAATCGAACAATTGTAACAATCCACACAATTTGAGAGCATGACAATGGAATCCACAGTTAGTTTATAATTGTAAATGAGCTTTTCATTCCTATGAATGGAGGGCGGGCATGGGGGCACTTCATCTTGGCCCTTTCACAAATAGTAAGCTGGATCCAGTCGTTTTCCCAGGTGGATTCAAGATTCTTTTCTCAGTCCCAGTGTGGTACCCAGATGTGGACCCTGTATTGCTGGCTTCGCCCTGAGGAATTCCTTTTGGTGACGACTGCAGGTTGGAGGAGAGGAGAGTGGGCTTCCTCCTAGCCTCCTGTGTTTCTCTGCCGGGGCCATATCTGTACTGCTTGTTCAGCCCTGTCTGCTGCAGGTGGCATCGCTTAGTCCAGCCTGTGACACAGGAATCTGTACTGCCCAGCTGCTCTTCCTAGGTGTGTAGCCACTTCCCTTCCCGCCTCCATGAGTGCACACACACACACACACACCCTCACTTCCAGTGAATATTCACACACAGACCTCTGATACAGGTTTTTGCTTCCTTGAAAGGACCCTTACAGCTTTATGAATCTTTTTCAATACCATTTATTCTGCTGGACCCTGTGTGGATCTGGTTTGTCTTTGCCCTTCCTGCCCACCTGCAACTTTCTGCTATCTCCCTTCTCATGCCTGTTGGAACCAGGTGCACTTGTGGGGTCTGCTGTTCAGTAAAACTCCCTCAGTCACACAAGGCCAGTCTCCCCTAATGGGTGGGGATGGGTGCCCAGTGGCTCAGTTTCACGCTCTCCAGTCCTTTCCTATTTTCTTTAGATCTCTTTTTTCTTCTACCTTGGCTCTCTTGGTGACCTCTTCCAGTCTCATGGGGATCAACGATGAACAGGAAAGAAATGCCCTCAAGGAGCTTACATTCCACTTGGGGTTAGAAATTCAAACGGCAAGAGAATAGTCAGGTAATATATAAGTTTTTATAAAAGAAGGAAAAGAGGCTGAGATATTATAAATAATGCTGCAATGAACATCTCTTGCTCAAAGTTTTGCTCACTTCCGATTATTACAGATTGTACCAGTGGAATTGTCAGGAAAAAGGGGATCAATTTCCAGCTTCTGGATACATATTTTTCAGGTATTTTAGGTGGAGATAATGATTCAGAGAAGTTTAGGGAACTTGGAGGCATGACCCTAATATTTTGAGCTAGAAATTGAAGAAGGAAATAGTCATGAAAAATAACATTATGTAACAGTCAGTGTGCAATCAGGTGACAGAAGCTATACAGTAGTTGGAACAGGGAAAATTTAACACTGTGTAAAGAACTAACTATGTCATGGTATTACAGAACTTTTATTTTTATAGTAGGAATAGTAGGTATTTATTTTAATGTATGCAATAAAATATCTAATAAAATATATGAGTTCACAAATTCATCCTGGGAAATGATGAATTTTTCTTTTTCATGGTTTCCATCTCAATTTTTATGAAATCATTGAGCATTCTTATAACCAGTGTTTGGAGCTCTGCATCTGATAGATCGCTTATCTCCACTTCATTTAGTTCTTTTTCTGGAGCTATGTTCTGTTTCTTCATCTGGGACATGTTACTTTGTCTCCCTATTTTGGCTGCCTCCCTGTGTTTGTTTCTATGTATTAAGTAGATGTGGGGACAGAGCCCCAGAAAGCAGTTTCCAGGCTCTCGGCCTCACATAGAAAGGTGCTGGCTCGGGTAGTAAATGGCCATCAACTGTGATCAGATGGCCATCAGCTGTGGCTAGTTTGCCATCAGCTGTAAACCGTAAGCCATTGGCCGCTAATATAACTGCTGTGGCTACGCTAGCAGAAAATGGGGGCTAGCAAGAAGATGGTGGCTGAGCTAGCAAGAGCAGATTGCAGAGAGGCGGATGACGCCGGTGAAAATATAGTGATTTGACTCCCCTATCTATGGCTCCGTGGGTGTTCCTGTTTGGCCTCACTGTGTCCTGTGTTCTTATGTGGGGAGTGGGAGCTGACACCCGACCTGACACCCTGCGCGACACATGGCGCAGCGAGCAGGGTATGGTGCAGGCCAAAGCTTTCCGAAGGGCGGTGGAGCAGTTTGTGCATAGGAACACTCAATCTCAGGAAGACCAGGAGGAGCAGCTGCCAGAGAGCTGGACCCCTACGGAGGGGTGGGAAGATGTGGACCTTTCCCCAACCAGCAGAGGAAAAGCCGTGCAGCAGCTGGAGAGCTGGACCCCCGTGGAGGGGTGGGAAGATGTGGACGGTTCCCCAGCCAGCAGAGGCTGGAGAAAGCGAAGGTTGTTGCAGCCCTGTGGGCTGGGAAGTGCTTACTGACGCAACCTGGATGCAGGACTTGTAGTCCCAGGAGGAAACGCTTGCTGAGTCCTCCGTGGGAGATGAGGGTGAGGTCAAGGTGGTCCCTCACCCCCAGGACAGCCCTGGCGAATGACTATGGACTATAGAGAATTGCCTTCTATCATTAATTTAATGGACCGCTTGACTGTTTGCTTGGGAACATACCACCATGTAGTGGAAATGGTGGATGTTTGCTTTTGTGTCTTGACTGGCCACCATCGAGAATATGTAAGCACCTTGACTGTGAGCCGCTGTTGTTCCAGCAAGGTACCCTGAGAGGCCCAGGAGAGTGGCAGTGCCCTGAGAGGCCCTGGCTGTGCCTGAGGAGACAGGTGGTACCCTAAGAAGCCCAGGAAGTCTGGCTGTGCCCAAAAGTACTGGGGTGGTGAGAAACCCTGGCTGTGCTCAGAGAGCCTGGCTCTCCCCTACTTATGGCTCCGTGGGTGTTCCTGTTTGGCCTCACCAGGTCCTGCCTTCTGATGTGGGGAACGGAAGCTGACACCCCACCTGACACCCTGCGCGACACGTGGCGCAGCGAGCAGGGTCCCCTGCACGACAGTAGGTGTCGTGCCAGGTGGCCTGCGGGGTCTCTTCACCCACTCCCCACATAAGAACGCAGGACATGGTGAGGCCAAAAAGGAACACCCACAGAGCCATAGGTAGGTGAGTCATAGCACTATATTCTCGCCTGTGGCATCCGCCTCTCTGCAATCCGCTCTTGCTAGCCCCCATTTTTTGCTAGCGTAGCCACGGCAGTTATATTAGTGGCCAATGGCTTACGGGTTACAGCTGATGGCCAATTAGCCACAGCTGATGGCCATCTGATCACAATTGATGGCCATTTACTACCTGAGCCAGCACCTTTCTATGTGAGACTGAGAGCCTGGAAACTGCTTTCTGGGGCTCTGTCCCCACAGTAGGGCTGCTATGTCTTTCGGTCCTAATAGAGTGGCCTTATGTAGCAGGTGTGCTGTGGGGCTCAGTGGCGCAGTCTATCTGGGTATGGTTGAATACCATACCAAGGCATAAGAGAGGACTATAAAGAGGCCAGGAATAACATAGAAAGCGAAGAGTCACTATATCTAGGGCTGTGACAGAGCACCAAGGAAGGAAGAAATCTTGAAGCGGTCTCCCCATTAGGACAGAAATCTAGGTGTAATTGGAGAGCACATGGCTGTGGCCTATGGGTGGTGAAGCCTGATGAGGTGTTGTATCTGTAGACTCCCTGAGAATCTACCCTGCAGGGTGCCAGAGGGAATTGTTCCCAGGGATGTGCCTTTTGCAGAACTCTGGGGAGCTACTTGTGAGATTGGTGCTGCCGAAACTCATGGGGGGTAGGGGTGGGGGTAGGGGAGCGTGAGTGCCCCTGATGTTCCTGCAGTGCCAGCTGCTGCCCCAGAGGGGCAAGTGGACGAAAGTACACCAGAACCAGGAGGAGAGTCCCCTCCTCCTCCAGGGTCCCCTCAGTGCCTTCTATCAACAAAGTTTAACGTTGTGCCAGTTGACAAAGGGAAAAGGTTTAGACATGCCAGGAGCAATGTAGAGTGGATTTGGAAGTGAGAGATAAGTACAGCAGCTCCTGTCCCTCTGTCTGAGTATCACTTGTGGGGCATGAGTTCACCAGGACGTTTGGCCACGTCCAGTGAGGGCCGATCACACTCATGGCCAGAGGAAGCCCTCAATTCACTGGCCTGTGGTAAGGAGCACTGTGTTGGTACTGGATGTGCTGGGGATATGAGCACAGCACCCAAAGCATCTGCAGCAGGTGCTCACCACACATAGCTTATCTGTACTCATCTATTTTCTACAATGTCTGTGTCTCCACACCAGCCTGTACGAGGGCGGGAGTTTTGTCTGGCTTACAGACTGCGGACAGAACAACACAGGGCAGAGCAAGGGCTCGATTCATTTCTGGTGAATTAATGAATAGATTTCTCATGGACCTCTAAGAGCATCTGTGGCCTTGGTGCACTCGGAGTTCATGGGCTCCAGAGTTCTCCCTCCCTAATCTCGAGACACACAGGACAGCCCACACATTCCCTTTCCATATGACTGTGTGCATGCCAGCTTTAAAGCAGTGAGACCACACAGTGTCTAATACTCCTGCTCAACCGCCACAGGCCTTGGGGTGCTCATTTTTCAGGGTCAAGTGCAAACCACCGCAGCTGCACTAGCTCACGTTCCCTGTGCATATTTCACTACCGGTGGATGATGAGTGTGACTGTTGCTGACAACGGAAGGCAAATGTCCTTTCTCAAGGGAATTCAGCTCATCTCCTTTCATCAAAATGCCCTTAACTCCTCAGCTATGAATGTTCAGGAAACTTTACCCACTAACTACTCAAGGCACCATCAACATATTCAATCTGTTCTTGGATTTCAAGCATAAGAGGAACGTTTTCACTCTAGGTGTTTTATTTACTAGCGCTATTTTGAGAGAGGTTCTGTATTTTGGGATAATTTATTTTACTTTAGGGTGAAAATCTGTATATTTATCAATTTTGTCTAACATCATCCCATCATCTTAGACTATCATGGAAAGGGCCGAATATTTATATTTTAATGCATCCAGAATATTTTTATGAGATTCAGGGTTCAAAACCTGAGTCAGAATCTGAACTTGGGCATCTAACCAGAGGTACAGGTAACCCAAGGAAAGAGAAGTACAAATTCTAAATTAAGTTGGTGATAAATTTAGAGAATAGTATAGAATTTATCTCAGCCTACAGTCAGGTCTTTTAAAGTGATTGAGGATATGAATAGATAATTCAAAACTAATCTCAGGAACCAACACTGAATTCTGAAGCTTTATCAATGGTAGATCAATGTTTGAAATGAAATATCATCAGTCAAGTGTGAGCAGATGTTAATACAAATGCTGCCTTCAGCTTGGGAGGTTATGTCTGAGGTGGGAGAGCATGAAAGAGGCCACCAGAAGAAAAGACCCTTTTTTCAGTGAGAGCCCATTGCACTAAAGAATCAAGTCTGCAAAGAGCATCTCTGTCCACATAGCAGCACTAAGAAGAGAGGTTTTCTCCTTCACTGTCAGATTTTGATAGGAGAGCATATGGTGCTCTCAGGGCTTGGCTGAGGGGCTAAATCCATCAGTGTGGTGTTTTGGTAAGACGATGATGAGCTGGCTGAGAACTTGGTTTTCTCATCTGCAGTACAGGAATGACAACAGTATCAAGTCACGAGTTTGTTGAAAGATTAAATGAGGTACTCCGTATCAAGTATATAGTACTTACCACATAGTAAACATTAAAACATGCTACATACAATTATTAGTTTCATTATTAATGAATGAACATAACGTAGTTTGATGTGGCAAGTTCCCTCAAGTTGTGTTGTTCATTTTAAATTTAACTTTTCAGTCTAGAAGCCATTAGATTCCTAGAATATTTGAAGAGTGTTGAATACCATGTACTTTGCTCACAAGCACACTAGATTAGCGACCAACAGCATCCTTGCTTGAAGAAGAACAGCATTTCAGGCAACATGTCCAATTGATTCAATTTATTTATTTATTTATTTATTTTTCATTAGTTTCAGGTGTACAAAGCAACGTAATAGTTAGACATTTAAACCTTTCATAGAGTGATAACCCACCCCCAAGCTACTACCCCTCTGACATCTTATATAGCTGTTACAATACCATCGACTATCTTCCCTATGTTGTACTCTACATCCCGTGACTGTATATACCTATATATTTAGTTATAGTTGATATTCAACATTATTCTACTTCAGCTTCAGGTGTGTAGCACATTGGTCAGACATCTACATAGTCTATGATGTGATTCCCCTGATAAGTCCAGTGCCCAGCTCGCAACTTACATGATCCTTGTGACATTGTTGATTATATTCTCCATACTGTATTAACTACCAATTTATATTTCTTAATGCTATCATCTTTTCCACCCTGCCCCCAATCCCATTCCCATCTATCACCCTGATAAATCTCGTACGCATCTGGCACCATACCTAGTTATTACAATATTATTGAGTATATTCCTTATGCTATAACCTACATCCCCATGACTACTGTATAACACCCAATTTGTTCTTTTTAATCCCTTCCACTTTCACCCATCCTTAACCCCCCTCCCATCTTAAAGAAGTCCCTCTAAGAGTCCTTGTAATACTGATTTGGTGGTGATGAACTCTTTCAGCTTTTTCTTGTCTGGGAAGCTCCTTATCTGTCCTTCAATTCTAAATGACAGACTTGCTGGGTAGAACAATCTTGGTTGTATGTTGTTGCTTTTCATCACTTGGAATATTTTCTGCCACTCCCTTCTTGCCTGCAAAGTGTCTGTTGAGAAATCAGCTGACAGTTTTATGGGGACTCCCTTGTAGGTAACTAACTGCTTTTCTCTTGCTGCTTTTAAGATTTTCTCTTTGTATTTAAACTTTGGCATTGTAACTGTGATGTGTCTTGATGTTGGCCTCTTTGGGTTTATCTTGTTTGGGACTCTGTGCTTTCTGGGCTTGTATGTCCATTTCCTTCACCAGGTTAGGGAAGTTTTCTGTCATTATTTCTTTAAATACATTTTCAATTCCTTGGTCTCTTTCTTCTCCTTCTGGTACCCCTATGATGTGAATGTTGGTATGCTTGGTATTGTCCCAGAGGCCCCTTTAAGTCTCCTCAGCTTTTTGTATTCTTTTTTGTTTTTGCTGTTCTGGTTGGGCATTTACTGCTACCTTATCGTGGGGACAGAGTCAGGAATGCAGTTTCCAGGCTCTCCCTTATGTATGGCTCTGTGGGTGTTCCTTTTTGGCCTCACCATATCCTAGATTCTTATGCAGGGAGCGGGACCAGAGACCCCACATGACACCAGGCATGACACTTCTACATTGCTGGTTGGATCCTCTGCTTCATCTAATCTACTGTTGATTCCCTGTAATATATTCTTTGTTTCCATTATTGTATCCTTTATTTCTGACTGGTTCTTTTTCATGGTTTCCATCTCAATTTTTATGAAATCATTGAGCATTCTTATAACCAGTGTTTGGAACTCTGCGTCTGATAGATTGCTTATCTCCACTTCGTTTAGTTCTTCTTCTGGAGCTATATTCTGTTTCTTCATCTGGGATATGTTACTTTGTCTCCCCATTTTGGCTGCCTGTGTTTGTTTCTATGTATTAAGTAAGGCTGCTATGTGTTTCGGTCTTAATAGAGTGGCCTTATGTAGTAGGTGTGCTGTGGGGCTCAGTGACGCAGTGTATCTTGTCACCTGAGCCCACCCTCCAGGTGCGTTGTGGGTTCTGTGTGCCGTCCTTTTGTAGTTGAGCCTTGGTTGATAATTGCACATCAATGTGAGGGACTGACCCTTGGGCTCACTGGTTATAAGCACTGGCCTTGACTATAGTGGAAGTGTTGTTGTGCAGGGGCTGAGCCTACAGAGCAGGCTGTGCCTCAGGAGGACCCTGGTGCCTGCCCAATCAGCCCGTTCGGTGTGTCGTACTTGAAGGCAGCTGGGTAATGCTCCAGCTTGTTTTGAAGCTGCCCACTGAGGGCACCAGCCCCAGGACAACGTTGGAAGGGATCCTCTGTAGGTCTACTACAGCCACAACCCATATCCCACCCGGGCCCACCTAGTGGGAGCCAGAAAGAAATCAGCAGATGTCCTCTGCCTGTGCTGTGGTTGGAAGTGCTGTTGAGAGGCCAAGCCGCGAACCAAGGCTGCTGCCACTAGTGCCGGTTTAGGGCTGCTCAGTCAGAGGTACAGGACACACTCAATCTAGATACTGCTTATCTGGGTTCCGCAAACCTTTGAGAGACCCTAGGAAAGTGTAACTTGAGCCAAGGCAGACAGGCTACATGAGAAAGACACTGAAAGAGCCTGGGTGTGCCCAAAAGTTGGGTGGGGCCAGGGTGGGAGGAATGAACAGTGGAGACTCAGAAATGGCGGCCACCTATGTTTGCACACCAGGAAGGGGGAGGGCTCAACAAAGAAACAACGACCTCTGTCAGCTCCTCAATCCAGGAGAAAACCATCTCTCTAGCCCATGTCCTAAGCCAGACAACTCAATTCCCCACCATTTGTCCCAGTTGCCTTTCCAGTTGCTGCCCCAGTGCTGGAGCTCAGAGCGAGTGATTCTACTGGTGGGTAAGTCCGTGCATGGTCCCTTTAAGAGGAGCGCCTGTGAGTGCAGCTGCATTGTCTTACTCAGTCACAATCTCCGCTGTTTTTCATAACCAAAAATTATGGGACTTCTCTCCCTGTCACTAGAAACCTGGGCTGGGGTGGGGCTGGTATCTCTTGCTCCTTTAGAGAATGGGGGGACCCCTATAACCAAAATAGCCCCCCAGATCTTTAATGGTCACACACGGGTATGGGACCAGCCCGTTCCTTGTTCCTCTTTGACCTTTCTACCAGTCTGGAGGTGGCTTCTTCTGCATGTCCTTGGTTGAAAGTCTTCAGTTCAGCTTGATTTTAGGCGATTCTCAATAATGGTTGTTTTGTAGATTAGTTGTAATTTTGATGTGCTTGTGAGAGAAGGTAAACACAGCGTTTACCTACTGCACCCTCTTGGTTGTCTCTGATTCAATTTGTTTTTAACTTTTATTTATTTAGATGTGTTTTTCAAGGACCCATCAACTCCAAGTCAAGTAGTTGTTTCAATCTAGTTGTGGAGGGTGCAGCTCACAGTGGCCCATGTGGGGATCGAACCGGCAATCTTGTTAAGAGCACTGTTCTGTAACCAACTGAGCTAACCAGCCACCCCTCTGATTCAATTTTTAAGAAATCAGGAATGAACATTTTTGGGAAATATATTATTGAACATATGTTGAGAGCAAATTTACAGAAGTCACGTTAAGTTCCAGTACTAATAAAGATGAAGTTCAGTTGTGGATAACAGAAGAACTTAAAATAATAGTGGTAGGAAAAAATTTGTTTCCCTCTTACTAAGGAAACTTGGCAGGTTTAGTACCTCTGTGATCATCAGTTACTCAGTTTTGCTCTGCAACCCTTAGGATTCTGCTCCCATGATTCAAGATGGCTTCTTAGGCTGCACATCTCTGCTCCAGCCAGCAGAAATGAGGAAAGGACTAACAAGAGCAGGGATCCTCCTAGTAAGGAGTCTTCTCAGGGGTCTCACATGATACTTCCATTGTCCACGGCTTTGTCATGTGGCCACACCTAGAAGCAGTGGTGGCTGGAAAATGTAGTCTTTATTTCAGATGACCATGTGCTCAGCTAAATATAGGAGATTCCTTTACTAGGAAAAATGGACAATGGATACTGGGGAACAATTAATGTCTGTCACATGTTGCTTCCCTGTGTTCTGTAACAGATCTGGTGAGCCACATTGGACTGCTATGCTTACTTAAGGCATGCTTCTGCCCTTTTTTGATAGGGAGACAATGACAAAGGGTGGGGCTCCCCTCTTTTACAACAACACTTAGAGGTATTATTGTTTTTATTTTAAAGATTAAAATTTAGAGATGCCAAGTTCCTTCTCCAAGGTTACACAGTAAGTGGTGGAGACAGGATTGGAGATCCAGTCAGTCAGAGTGACTGTAAGCCACATTTTCCTCCCTCATCATAGGAAGCTGCAACCAGGAGCAGATGGGAAGGCTCATTGGTCGCGTAGCTGTGAGGCCATCCAAACATGCACATGTGTGCTCCAAGCTAATTGCTCTGGAAATAAACAATGATGGCTCCTCGGCCTAGCACATCCCCTGCTAGTCCTGTGGCAGGTCAGACGCGTGTTGGTCAAATGGGCCAGACGCTGGGTCTGGGGCTTTTGCCCTAGAAGCTTCTTCTGGGATGCTGAAGGTCAAAGCAAAAAAAAGCTTTTCCAAGTGTTCTTAAAGGAGCATTTTGGCTTTCATCTTGAAAGAGGCACAGTGATTCATCTTTCAGAATCTAGTTTTCATACTCTCTCCCTTTCTTCCTTCTACCCATCCCCCTTCCTCTTTCTCTCTCTCTCTTTCTCTGTCTCTCTTTGTCTCTCTGCTTTTCTCCCCTATTGGATAAATTATAAATTTGTTACAAGACTTCTATGCCTTCTTTTATTTTCACTGTGAAATGATGGAGAAAGGCCTTAGTCAATTTTGGTGAACTTCACAATACTTAAAACCCAGCGAATCCTCCATTAAAATGAAACAAATAAGAAAATCCAGGACACAGTCAAGTTGTAATAGGTGGTAAAAGATCAGGCTTACAGGCAGAAATGAATCCTATGTTTGGTTATTGATGGAAGCAATACCCCAGCAGCGCAACGTGCTGTGCAGCAAAGGAGTAGAAGACACTGGGGAGGCTTTCCCTGGGGATTTGGGGAAGCATTTGTTTACTCGACAGTTCCTTTTGTCCAGCACTACCCTCTTAATTCATGTCTCAAAAATGTGACCATACTGCAGGATACCAAAAGAATCACATGATAATTAAGGGGTAGCATGTTCTATCAGAAGCAGCAGAGGCTTTAGAATCAGATTTAACTGGGTTGTTCAGTGGCTGGTTCTGTTATTTTCTAGACATATGACCCTGGGTTGAACTTTAAGCATCAGTTTCTTCAACTACAACATAGGGATAATTATACCTGATTTGTAGAGGAGATTTTAGGATTTTAGATCTCTCTCTCTCTCTCTCTCCATGTATATGGTCGGACAATTAAGTCCGCGAACTCATCCTAGAAAAAGTACTACATACCTCATTGCTGAATATCACTATGGTCACCTTCGAAATACTCCCCTTGGGAAGCTATGCACCGATGCAAGTGCCTTGTCCACCCTTCAAAGCTATTTTGGAAATTTCGGAACTTTTTTTCTGGAATGGCCATCAGAGCTGTTGTCATATTACCCTTGATGTCCTGAATGTCATCAAAATGTCTTCCTTTCAATATTTCCTTTATCTTCAGATAAAGGTAGAAGTCACTGGGGTCCAGATCAGGTGAGTAAGGAGGGTGTTCCAATACAGTTATTTGTTTACTGGCTAAAAACTCCCTCACAGACAGTGCCGTGTGAGCTGGTGCATTGTTGTGATGCAAGAGCCATGAATTGTTGGCGAAAAGTTCAGGTCATCTAACTTTTTCACGCAGCCTTTTCAGTACTTCCAAATAGTAAACTTGGTTAACTGTTTGTCCAGTTGGTACAAATTCATAATGAATAATCCCTCTGATATCAAGAAAAGATTAGCAACATTGTTGCTAACAAGTTTGGGAACTTAATTGTCAGACCTGGTGTGTGTGTGTGTGTGTGTGTGTCTTCTAACATATTGCCAAGTGGCTTAGCTATAAGGGTCACAATAGAGTGTCACATAGAACAGAGGTCAATGTGCATGGTGACGCTTCAGTTGGGTCCCTTATTAGTTTGAGCAGGCATTTTATATCAGTGATCTATTGCCCTGTAACAAACCCCCTCAAAATGTAGCACATTAAAACAATGGGATTCTACAACCTGGGCAGGGCTGAGTAGGGACAACTTTTTTTTGCTCCAAGAGGTGGGGCCTGGGGTCACTTATGTGGCCGCATGTGCCAGGAACTTGACTGGGGCAGAAACTCAGTGGCTTTACTCACACATCTGGCACCTCTGTTGCAGTGACCAGAACACCTGGGGGTTGGTCAGGTGCCTCTCTCCTCGAATGGTCTCTCCAGCAGGGCACCCCACCCAAATGGTGGCTGAGAGCTCCTTGAAAGTAAAAGAAGAATCTGCCAGTCTCTAAGGCCTAGGTCTACAAGAATTTGTGGTCATCATTTATCCATGACATTCATGATATAAAATTAATTACCCTTTTCCCAGTTCTATCTTGACCACCAGCGGTGAATGTTGGCAAATCCTAAATTAGGAAGGCATAATTGCTGCCACCTGCCAGAACAGAAACAGGTGCTATTAACAGGTCTAGAATTATGTCAGGGGCTATAGGAGTAAGGGAGGGATGGGGCAAACCAATTTGTCTCTCCTGAGCCCCTTTTACAAAAGTGGCACCTTTACAAAAAAATGTTAATGTAGTATGTTAACATAATGGTTGTTAACACTGCAACGAAAAGAAGTCAGGGGAAGCCATTTAAAAGCAGCATTTTAAGACATTAGACAATGCACTGCAAAAGTAGACCTGTATGTACTTTCCTCCCTTACCAACAGCAATGCAGACCCCTCTTCCCCCCCGCCCCCCCCCGCCCCCCCGGCAGACACATGGACTTCCTTGCTATTAGAGCCCACTAGGCCTCTCACAGGGCCAGAGCCTCCTGAAAGCAGCCTATTCCAGATGCTGCTTCTGTGAGGTCATTGTATGTGTGTGTGTGTGTGTGTGTGTGTGTGCCTGTGAGTGCAATGTAGTGTGTGCATAAGTATGTAAAAATAAGTGTGTCTGAGTGACTGTGTAGGTGTGTGCATGAGGGTGAGAGGGTGTGTGAATGCACGTGTGTGTGTGAGTATGGAGACAGCACGGGAGAGAGCACGGGAGTGGGAGCAAACTCAAAACAGCATGGAATCCTCATTCAGAGTAATGTGATTAGGACCTGCGAACCACTTGGAACACTGCCTGACTCCACAGCCTGCAGCTCCTTCTGCCCATCACGAATGGGGACACTGCAGTCTTTTGAAGTGATTGAAATATGATTTATTTCAATCACTTCAAAAGGCTGATATGTCCCCTGGGTTATTCCTTTCCTCGCCAGCCCAGCACTGGCAAAGTCTGAAGAGTCTGGGGCCAGAGTGGGAAAGAAGATACTGAAGGTGCAGGGATTGGGGATGGCAAGGGGCTGAGCAGGAGGGCACTGTCACACAAAGCAGTCACCTGCTTCTGGACCTCGGCCTGCTCCCCCCACATCCCGTTCATCCTGCGCGTCCTTGAAGAGAGGACGTAGTGTACTGTGAACTGGTATTTTCTTTTTGGTGCTTTTGAGGGTGGTTCCCACCGAGCCCCTAGCCCCCTGTTATCTTCACCCCAGGCTCAGACATACCCACTACATCTTTTCTTACCAGCTGCCTTCTCCTCCTCCTCCTCCTCCTTTTCTTTCTCCTTCCCATCCTCCTCCTGCTCTTCCTCTTCCTCCTCCTTCTCTTTTTTCTTCTTTTTTAGCTAACATTTCAGCAGCATGATGAGATTTTTGTCTCTTTAGCCTGGGAAAATAACCTTTCCCTCATCGTATTTCCAGTTTTAAATTCGGTGTATTTCTATATGGTTTTGTTTTAAGTTTGCAATGATTGATGGGTTTTCAGTGAAGGAAATAATAAGAAAAAATAACTCATGGAGCACTTTCAGATACGTATCTTATTGTGGTACAGGGATATTTTCGTTATTTATTTATGTTTTTAAGTTAAAATTTAAAAGAACTTTACTTCCCAATTACATGGTGAGCAAGACATTGGGTAATGCATCAGATCTATGTTTTAATGGCTATATCCCCTCTGGACTGGACTCCTTTGCTTTCTAAGCATATTGGCCAGTTGTCTTCTTGTTTCTGTTTTTCTCCTCCATAGGTATTCTCTTTTCTTCTCTCCTGTTCGCTGTATTCTGTTTCTCAGACCCTTGGGTTTTATCTTTCTCTGTATTTCATTTAAAAAATATTTTTATTAAAAATATAGTTAGCATAAATGATTATATTAGTTTCAGGTGTACACCATAGTTATTCAACATATATATACCTAAAGAAGTGATCACCATGATGTAAGTCCAGCAGCCATCTGACACCGTACCATGCTATCACGATGTTAATCATTATATTCCCTATGCTGTACATTACATCCCCATAACTTGTTTGTTTTATTCCTGGAAGTTTGGATCACTTAATGCCCTTCACATCCCCGCCTTTTAATTTTTCAGTTAAAGTTGTCATTCAATATTATTTTATACTAATTTTAAGTATACAGCATATGGTTAGACATTTATATAATTTAAGAAGTGATCCCTCTGACGAGTCTAATATCCATCTGACACCATCCATAGTTATTACAATATTATTGACTATATTCCTTATGCTACATCCTACATCCCCATGACTACTTTGTAACAACGAATTTGTACTTTTTAATCCCTTCCCCTTTTTTATCCACCCCTGAACCCCCTCCCATCAGGCAACCATCAAAATGTTCCCTGTATCTATGAGTCTGTTTCTGTTTTGTTTGTTGATTTTGTTCTTTAGACCCACATGTAAATGAAATTATGTTGCATCTGCCTTTCACTCTCACATACTCCACTCAGCATCCATGCATACCCTCCAGGTCCATCCATGCTGCAACAGACGGCAAGAACCCATTCCCTTCCCTGGTTGAGCTATATTACACTTATATATATATAAAACCACCTTTTTATCCATTCATCCATTGACATACACCCAGGCTGCCTCCACATCTTGTCCATTGTAAACAATTCTTCAATGGACATATGGATGAACTCATACCCTGGAAGTAGCATTTTGGATTTCTTCAGATAAATACCAGATAGTGGGATTACTGGGTCCTTCTTTGTCTCTTGCTATAGCCTTTGTTTTAAAGTCTATTTTGTCTGGATTAAGTATTACTACCTCAGCTTTTTGTTTTATTTTCGTTTACATGAAATAACTTTTTCCATCCCTTTCAATCTGTGTGTGCCTTTTAATCTGAAGTGAGTCTCTTGTAGACAGTATATGTAAGGGATTTTTTGTTTTCTTATCCATTCAGCCACCCTATATTTTCATTGGAGCATTTAATCCACCTACATTGAAAGCAATTGTTGATAGGTATGTAGTTATTGCCATTTTATTCACATTTTTTTATCTTTTATTCCCTGATCTTAAAGAAGTTCCTCTATCATTCCTTATAATACTGGTTTGGTGGTGATGAACTCCTTTAGCTTTTTCTTGTCTGGGAAATTCTTTATCTGTCCCTCTATTCTAAATGATAGCCTTTCTGAGTAGAGTACCTTGGTTGTAGGTCCTTGTTTTTCATCACTTTGAATATTATGTGCCAATCCCTTCTGGCCTGTAAAGTTTCTGTTGAGAAAGCAGCTGACAGTCTTATAGAAGCTCTCTTGTAGGTACCTAACTGCTTTTTTCTTTCTGCTCTTAGGATTCTCTCTTTGTCTTTAACCTTTGCTATTTTAATTATAATGTGTCTTGGTATGGACCTGTTTGGGTTCATCCTATTTGGGACACACTGCGTTTCCTGGACTTGTAAGTCTATTTCCTTCACCAGGTTAGGAAAGTTTTCAGTCACTATTTCTTCAAATAGATTCTCAATCCCTTGCTTTCTCTCTTCTCCTTCTGATATCCCTATGATGCAAATGTTGTTTCTCTTGGTGTTATCCCAGAGATCTCTTAAACTGTCCCCATTTTTTTGGATTTTTTTTTTTTTTTCTGTTCTGATTGGGTGTTTTCTGCTACTTTGCCTTCCAAATTGCTGATACGATCCTCTGCTTCATCTAGTCTGCTGGTGATTCCTTTTAGTGCATTCTTTATTTCAGTTATTTATTCTTCACTTCTAACTGGTTCTTTTTTATGGTTTGCATGTTGTTGTTTTACGGTTGCTATCTCTTTGATGAAGTTCTCACTAAGTTCCTTGTGCATCTTTTTAACCATTGTTTTGAACTCTATATCTGGTAGGTTGCTTGTCTCCATTTTGTTTAGTTCTTTTTCTGGAGTTTTCTCTTGTTCTTTTATTTGGAACACATTTGTCTGTTTCCTCATTCTGGCTGCCTCTCTGCGTTTGCTTCTATGTATTAGGTAGGGCTGCTCTGTCCCTCAGTCTTGCTGGGTGGCCCTATGTAGTAGGTGTCCTGTGGGGTCCAGTGGCACAATTTCCTTGGTCATCTGCCTTAGGTGCTTCAGGAGTGTGCTTGTGTGAGTTGTGTGTACCTTGTGTGTACCTTGATAGTTGAACCTTGATTGCTGTTGGCATATTGGTGGTATTGACCCTCAGGCTGACTGACTGTGGCATTTGGCCATGTCTACAGCTTACAGGCTGCTGTGAAGGGCTTACCCCACAGAGTGGGATTTGTCCCAACAGGCTCTAGTGCCTGTTGAGACCTCCTCTTTGTGTATGCCGCTTGTGGGGCTAATTGGTTGGTGCTGTGATTGGTCTGGAGCCAATCTCCAAGTATGATGGTTCTGGGGCATCTTGGGAGGGGCTTCAGTGCAGGCCTAGGTCAGCCACTGCCTGTGACTGGCTGGGGAGTACCTGGTAGGAGCTACAGGTGATCCACAGTTGGTCACTGTCTATGCTGTACCTGGAGGCACGTGGGAGAGGCCATGTTGTGAACCAAAGTCGGCTGCCACCAGTACTGGGTCTGGGGTAGATCCACAAAAAGCCAGGTCACTCCAACAAGACCTGCTGCCATCTGCCGGCTTACCTAAGATTCAGCCACTGATAAAGCTGCCTGCAGTATGCAAGTTGGATGAGGCTGGGTCTTAGTGAGTCAGCAGGGTTGAGCAGTGGCGCTCATCAGGCCAGTCAGATTCAGATTTCGCTTGTGGGAGCGGCTCAACAGGAAAGATGGTGCTGGACTGCCAGCTGCATGTCCCACTTGGATGGTTAGGATCCCCACTGTTTTTCATAGCCAGAGGTTGTAGGGGTTCCTCTTCTCAGCACCACTACTCTGGGCTGGGAAGCCTGGTGTGGGGGGCTGGGGTTCCTTGCTCCTTCATGGGGAACCTCTGCAGTCGAGATATCTCTCCCCATTTTCAACCACCATACATGGGTATGGGACTGGCTCAATTTGCATTTCCACTCCTCCTACCAGAGTCAAAGTGGCTTCTTCTTTATATCCTTAGTTATAGGACTTCTGTTCAACTACAGTTGTTTCTCCAGGTTGATTGTTCTATGATTTAGTTGTAATTTTAATGTGTTTATGGATGAGGCAAACACAGCCTTTATTTACTCCACTATCTTGGATCTCCTGATCATGGTATAGGGATATTTTAGAGGAGAGGTAGTTTTATGAATGATTTGTTAATAATTATTTTTAACATCTATTTGAGTATATACTACTTTGTGCCAAGCACTATTCTGAATGCTATATACATGTTATTCTCATTTTACAGGTGAGGAAAACATTGCCCAGAGATGGTAGGTAATTTTTCTTGGTGATACTGATAGTAAATAGTACATTAAGTTTTAAATCCAGGGTTTCTGCTGCTGTGAGCACCCAAGATCTCCCAAGTGTTGATATACTCTGGTCTGTGGTGTATCAATTAAGATAATATTGCAGGTGTCACTGGTTAGGGAGTATAAATTGATCTTGACATTGGCCTTTTATTGGCTTGCTCTGCCTTTTAACCTCTTAAAACCCCATCTTTTTCAGCATCAACTTCTTTGAGTATTTCTGGGAACCCCTCAGGGTGCTTTCTTATGTCCACAAAGCAGCTCTAGTTGTTCTCTTGCTGGGACAGTAGAAATTAAAATCACTTGCCTCCCATTGCATATCCTAATGGCCTCGTTTTTAAATATAAACATTCACATGACATGATGAGGAAAAACTTCTGTTGCTGAGGTGTGGCCACATCCATTTCCTCATTTTATCCCATGATTACTCTGTTGGGTGGTAGCACAAGTATAATCATCTTTCCTTCATTTTATAAATGAGAAAACTGAGTCTCAGTGAAGTTATTTGTCTGGAAAACCATAGCTGGAAAAGAATGGAGTTAAATTGAACAGAACTATATCTAATCCCAAATAACCACACACAATGCTTCCTTATTAATTCTTGGAAGGTCTCATTTGTACTTGTTGCTATAGGTGTCCATAGCTTTGACACTTATTTTTTTGTGTGACAAAAGCATGTTATCTGTAAGGTAGAAAGAATTAACTAATAGAAATTAAGAGACACTCTTTTAAATAACTCTATTTCAAAGAGAAAATAAAATCATTATGACAAAGTACTTGCAAATGGACAGAAAAGAAAACAAAACATGGGATACAGCGAAAGATATATTGAGGGGAAAATACATTGTTCTCAGATGCTTTCATAACTTAAAAAAAGATTGAAAATAAGTGAACTAAGTTTTCAGTGAAGGAAACTTGGAAAGAACAGCAAAATAAGCTAAAAAGAAATAGGAGGGGCCTAAATTTTCTGAAACAGATAAGAAAAATAATAGAAAGGGTCAATAAAACTACAGCTAGCTCTTAAAAAAACAACAGAACAAAAAATAGAAAGCTCATCTTTTCTTTCTGCTGAACAGTATTCCATTGTGGAAATACATTTTAAAATGTATTGAAAGGGACAATTTTCTTTCAAAATATAGATTACTAAATTTGATACAAGAAGAGACAGAAAAGTTGAGGAGACCAAAAACAGAATAAATTGGAAACTTTAAAGATCACCATTTAAAAGAAACCAGGCTCAGATGGTTGTAGCCCTGAAATACATTTAAATTTTAATTAATAAATAATTTATATATTAATGAAACACTTTAGATAATAGAATAAGAAACTTTTCTTAAGGCTAGTACAAGTTTAATGCCAAAATCTTAAAAAGATAACACAAAGAAGAAAACTATAAGCCAATTTTACTTATGAGTATTGATGTAAAAATTCCAGATAGAGTGCTGAATAGTAAATCAGTTCTGACAACATATTAAAAAGAATAATATATCAAAACTAAGTAAGATTTTTTTCTGTCAATGAAAGGATGGTTCAATATTAAAAAATCTATTAACATAATCATTACATCAACAAATTGTGATTGTGTTCCTAGTTGCTAAAAAGCCACTTAATGAGATTTTGAACAACCAATTCTAAAATAAAAAAAATAAATAAAATAAAATAAAGTAAAACAAAAAACTTCATATAGGATTCAGACTGTTTGCTAGAGACTAAGGAAAATCACTATATATGACTATACTAAAGGCTATACATCACTATACTAAAGGCATTGTCCTAAAAATCATTCACAGGACATGCACACCTCCTTTCCTTTTCTGTCCAAATTCATTGCCTTAGATCCTCTTTATGTGATGATGACTCTCAAAGGTATCCATCAGATGGAGCTTCTCTCTTTACCAGGTTTCCTCGAAAATAAGACCTAGCCGGACAGTCAGCTGTAATGTGTCTTTGGGAGCAAAGTTAATATAAGACCCAGTCTTTTAGATAAGACCTGTCTTATATTATAGTAAAATAAGACTGGGTTTTATATTAATGTTTGTTCCAAAAGACGCGTTAGAGCTGATGGTCTGGCTAGGTTTTATTTTTTGAGAAACAGGGTAGGGCATGTTGATACCAATCTGTTCACTCAGAATCTTCACTTGGATGATTTAGGAAATTGTGATGGTCTCACTGGAACTCTCAATCCCTGCTCCTCTTAGTTGATCCTTCCCTGCTGTTTTCTCATCCTACGAAATGGGACCACTTTGACTAGCCCTCCTTGGTTCCTCACCCTTTTATCTCATCTATTAGCAAATCCCGTTTTTTCTACCTTTAAAACGTGTCTTAAAGCCATCTGCACTGGAGATTAGGAGACAACAGGTCAGGAAATAATTAACTTAAAACACCCATATTTTTATCGTACAACTTGTTACATCCACAACTTTTGTAATTTAAGATCTAATAAAGTAAAGAGTAAAAGGAGGGGGAAAATCACTTTGACATTGAGTCATGAAAAGTGCTTCTCATAGCCTTTTAGTGCTACATTTCTGAAAAAGCTTTCTGACTGGAATAATAAATCGTGCATGAAGAACACTGAAACAGAGGAGAGGGCAAGGTCACCACTGAAATGGAAAACTAAGTGACACATGGCTTGAAAACTCTCTGAATCACTGGCTTTCCCCTGTGAAAACTGAGTGGAACAAATAAGTCCCCAAATAAAATATAAGCCATAAGCCAAGATTTGTTTGAGATGCCACAAGTACAGTTTTTTTCTTTTCTTCCTCAATCTCTCTCTCTCTCTCTCTGCTCCCCTCTCCCTCTCTTTCTCCCCCACCCACTGTAGCTCTTAACAAGGTATTAGGCTCAAGAAAGTTTTCATCTTTTAGTATTTTGGCGCTGGAGGCTTCCACCTCTAGATCTTAGCTAATCAATTAGCTTACTGTGTTCTGGGAAGCAGTGCCCCATGGATATTTCCAGTGTCCATAATAGCATTCTAAAAGTGTTTTACATTTCCCTAGCACATGTCAAGCATTTGTTGATATTTGGCTCGAAGCAAAGCCTTAATAAAAACATAAATTAGGCTGGCAAGGACCACATGTCTGGAGATGGAAATAAGCACTTCAAAATTCAGTCATACAAGGCAACTGGTTCTGAATTCATGCAAAGTGCTGAGAGGGGCAGAGAAAGGGGTAATCAATTCTCCTTGAGAGTGGGCTTCATCAAAAATGCTATTGAGCTGGGTCTTCAAGGGTGGGGGGAGCTCTAGCAGGCTGGGTATGGGTGGGAAATTGGGAGTGATAGTAGAAGGCAGCCTGGAAGGGCAGTCTTGACAAAGAAAAAATATTCAACAAGGCACAAAGAAAACTTCCTAGAGACGTGGAGTAGTTCTGTGGCGCCGGTGGAGTTCCATGGGAGTATAACAGGAAGTGTAATTGTACAAGGCTTGTTGAACCGGGGTGTTTGGGTTCTGCTCTGTACGCAGTAGTGATCTACTGTATTCTTGCTACACACAGTATGGCCCCTAAACCAGAAGAACTGGCACCCCTGGGGGCTTACTAGGAAAGCAGAATCTTAGCCTCAACCCCATACCCAGTGTCAGAATCTGCACTATAATTATACCCTGGGGTGATCTGTGTGCACTTTATAATTTGGGAAGTACTGCTTTACATGCTTTTAAGCAGATTAAAAGCAAGAGTAAATAAATGTGTTCAAAGCACTCTAGACAATATGGAGGAAAGACCGAGGGAGCAGTAATGGGGTCAGGAAAATTGAAGAGGCCACACCAATGGTATACTTAGGAGGCCACTGCATGGTCTGGGCAGGAGGCAGGAATTCACCGGCAATGGCAAAACTCCTGGGCACCATGCAATGCTGTCCTAAAGCACAGCTTTAACTTTTTAACTGTTGTTTCTACCTATGTTCAGTATCGACTTTTTTGGGTTTTGAATTATTAAATGAAAATGTGTAAAGAAACTAACTCATAAAGTATCAGTTATGTAATAAGTGGCCAATTATTTTTTATTATTACTTTTTATTATTACTATTAGTATCAACAAGGATGTGATTTTGCCCAAGCAGTTTCCAAACTATCAACCTTTTGAATCCACTCTTTAAATGGTTCTTAGACAACAAATGAGATAATCAAGAACGCTCCTATGAGTGTTGGCTTTATAGTACTCCTTATTAATTCAATTGAAGTACATTTATTTCAGTTCATTATAAAAACTTTTTTAATAGAATGGAAAGTACCAGAAAGGTAAAAACAATAACAACAAACAATAACCGCAACATACCTTTTTTTTTTTAAAGGATGATAATTTTTTAAAAATAAATTTTATTGGAGAACAATGTGTTTCTCCAGGGCTCATCAGCTCCAAGTCAATGTCCTTCAATCTAGTTGTGGAGGGCACAGCTCAGCTCCAAGTCCAGTTGCTGTTTTCAATCTTTAGTTGCAGGGGACGCAGCCCACTGTCCCATGTGGAAATTGAACCGGCAACCTTGTTGTTGAGAGCTCGTGCTCTAACCAACTGAGCCATCCAGCTGCTCCTCCAGAAGCTCAGCGGCAGCTCATTGTCTTCAATCTAGTTGTGGAGGGTGCAGCTCACTGGCTCATGTGGGAATCAAACTGGCAACCCTGTTGTTCAGAGCTCACGCTCTAACCAACTGAGCCATACGGCCACCCCAGAAACATACTTTTTTTGTCGTAAAGCTCCACACAAAGTGTTCATAGTTGATTTAGTTCTCATTACTACATGGGGTGTTAGGCTTCTACTGAGGCAGGATAAGTAGCCCAGGACATTGACACCCCTCCAGGATACAACATGCGGTGCCTCACTGGTTACACAAGTAAAAAGTGACAATCCAGCACCTGCAGCTGGAGAAGAACAAGAACCTGTTTCATCCCGCTAGGCTGATCCTCTTGACCTGGACCCCACCTTTAGTTAATTATAATGCCATTATAATCTCATTTACATTGCTGTTACTATGACTCCCAGCATGCATCTGATGCCATTGCAGTTCCAGAGGAACCAAATAAGGAAGATAAAGTTGGAAACTGAGGATCCCACCTACTGGAAGGAAACTGACAGCTGCATCAGTGGGACATCATCAGTCTCAGCCCAGGGAGGTCAGATTCCCTCCAAGCAACTTGTTCTGAGTTCACCCACACTTCACTTTCAAGTGTGTACTTCCATTTCAATAAACTCCCTGTGCTTTCCTGCTTCTGTCTCGCTCTTGAATTCTTTCTCATGAGAAGACAAGAATCTGGTCACCACTGCTCCAGGTTGAGTCCTCCCTTGGACATTCCTGTGAGCTTCTGGTGCCACTACCACCTTCATTTTACGGAACAGGAAATTGAGGCTAAGAACAATTCAGTTATTTACCAAAGATCACACAGTTATTAATAAATACAGGTGGAATTTAAATCAGGATATGTGTGATTTCAAGGTTTGTAGTCATACCTATCCCCCTTCTTCAACATATGGCATGAACAAGTTATCCTTCTTTTCTGGTCTCAGTTTTCTAGCTGCATGGTGCAGCTTATAATACTGGACTACTTGTCTCAAGAAGGTAAGACTAAGAGCCCAATGAAATGGTGAATGTAAGCTTATGACAATCAGCATTTTGTCTATTTTATTCACTGTGCCTAGAATAGTACTTGATGCTTAGTAGTGTTAAATATATGTTTGTTGAAAAGATATGAAAATGCTTTATGAAGCATAATAGCATCTGCATATTTGGGATATGGTTCCATGTAACCTAGGAATAACTTTTTATTTCTCATGTTACTTTCCTGTTGTGAATAATTCCTGGGTCAATATTTTTTTCCTGAGTAGGAATTGGTATTTATAAAGCTTTTAACAAGTAAAATTCCCTTCAGAACAAGAGGGCAATTATGTTTACTATAATAGAACTTGTTAAAAAGTCTGCATGTCTCCAGTTAAATCCAAGGTATTGTTATAATCATATTGCTATTGAAGGGGATCAGAATATGCTGTCCCCAAATATGCCACTTTGGCATATGGATTATTTTAAGCTGAATGCCATTGAGAATCAATAGATATAGAAAGAAATCTCAGAGCTTCCCTTATCTGATTTAGAGCAGACATTTCTGAGAAATAAGGACTGCCATAAACTCCCTCTCTTGGGAGAGTTTTATGGTCTTGAAGAAGAAGGGATGGCAAGTCGGCACCAAGATGGGCCAGCACCAACTTTACTAAATAACTTTAGTTTTCCACTAGTTTCTCCATCTATTTACCTTCCCACAATTTACCACCCCTAGACATTGAAACCCTTTCCTTTGTCTTGTCCACAAATTTATTGTCCTTTGTTAAAATGGTATATAAGTCCTTTTCTATATTATGTGGCTTGCCCTTAATGATCATGATTTTTCTACTTTATTTAATTGTACACCAAGAGACAACAATTATGATAGATGTTGATGAACAGAAAGGAAATTGTAGGATCTAGAACTTATTCTCAATCTTGGTACATACTCTGAAATACTTAGGGCAATGATGAAAATTTAGCACAATACACTTGGGGCCAATTCTGCACTGCCAAAGAAATACTAAGAAAATTGAGACAAACCAGAAATTCAGTGGGAAAAAAAAAATTTCAATATCACAGTCAAAGCAAAGTGAAGGATGTGGAAGGAAGAAAATCTAGTGAATTTGTAAAGTAGAGACTTCTGCTGTCGATAGAGTAGCACTAGCCACAAATGGCTTTTGAGCACTTGATAGACGGCTAGTACAATCTAGGAACAAAATTTTAAAATTAATTTTATTTTATTTAAAATTTAAGAATGATATTTAATTCAGTTACTGAACAACTTTTAAATATGTTTAGAACAACTTGGAAGATTGTGTGGGAGGTTTTATGAGCCAGACTGGGAGAGGGTGCACTTCACTTCGGCTTCCAATCCACTGGATAGAACTCAGTCACTTGGTCACAAGGGAAACTGTGTCCCTGAGGAAAAGGGAAGCACTTTGGTGCACAACTAGCTCTTGGGCAAAAGAGCAGACTCCCCATAATCCTATCCCCTTCACTGTAGCTCACTGTTCACTCTTTCTGCAGTCCTTCCTTTAGACTAGCCACGCCTAATTATTCATGGTCCCCCAGACAAGCCGGCATATTCTCTGGCCCTGTGCTACTTTCTTTGCCTAGAGTGCTTTTCCTCTCCCCACTTGTTGAGCTCATATTCAGTCCTTGAAGCTCACCTCTTGTATTCGTTTACCATTGCTGCATAACAAGTTACCACAATTTCAATAGCTTAAAACAAAACACATTTATAATTTCACAGTTTGTCAGTCAGTAGTTTGGGCATGGCTCAATTGGCTTCAGTCAAAGACTTGGCTGGGCTGAATTCCTTTCTAGAATTCAGGGTCCTCGCCCAAGCTCATGAGGTTATTATCAGAATTCAGTTCTTAGTGGTTGTAGCTTTGAGGTTTCTGCTTTCTTGCTGGCTACCAGCAGGAGGCCCCTCTCAAATCCTCGAGGTCCCTGAGGTTTCCTGCCATGTAGCCTCATCAAAACATGGCAGCTTACTCTCGAGAACAGCAGGAAAATCTCTCACTCTAGTATGCTAAGATGGAGATTTATCTAACAACGCGATCAGGGGAGTAACTAGCCCCCCACCTTCACCATATTCTATTGGGTAGAAGTAAGTCACAGGTTCCACACACATTCAGGGAGCAGGGATTACATGGGTGTGACTCACTGCAAGTTCCTTAGGGTGTGTCTGCCACAGTCCACCTCTGGCCTCCAAAGAGTCATATCTTCCCACATGCAAAATATATTCTTTCTATCTCAGGGTCTCTAAAAGTCCCATCCCATTCCATCTCCTCTTTGAATTGTTTCCTACTCCTCTTCAACAGAGTTGGATTTCCCTGTACCTGTGGTGCTGCCTTATTTTGTCCATGCTGTTGTTACAGGATAACCTGCAAAGGCTTAGATCTCCTTGGGTGGCCCCTGGGCCGATTCAGGTATGTCATCAATTCCTCTTTAAATACAATTACATATTGAAATACACTGACAGCTCACAGAAGAGGGCTTTGTGAGGACAGACTTATACTGCACTCTGCACAGCAAAAGTTATCCCTCTGTCCCCCTTTAATGTCTTGACTTTTTCCCAAATGTCTTAACCCTGGTAAACTGCCCTGCTTGCTGCCCTTCCTCCCCCATTGCTGATTACTCTCATCTTCCCTCCATCTCCAGCCCTTTCCTGGCCACAAGTGTTCCAGTCTTTTCCCCATATCTGGATACTCCCCTCCAGACTTCTTTATCACTTTTCTTATGCTTCAATTTCGTCTTCTCCTCTTTTATAATTATCATCCCTATTTTTAATCCTAAATCAAAAAAAATCAAAGGTCTTTTCAGCATCCATTGCCCTTAGAAATCAGAGATTATAAGTAACTACCTAATAATTATTTTCCCGATTACATCTTCCTCCCTTACTGACATCGTTCATTCATTGTTGAGTGAATTAATGACCATCAAGATAATTTATCTAGGCAATTCAAAGTATCCAAACATCTCCACTTTGGTTTTACTTGCTTAATCTTTAGCCTGACTTGACAAATGCCCTCAGCTGGCATCTCTATATATTCTGGAATCATAGACTCTAGCTTGGGGAAGACTCACAGGATGAGCTACTTTAGTATTCACTCTTGTGTTTCAATCCCTTATGCCGTATCTTTGTTTGGAAGTCTTCTGCTGTTATAAAGTCAGTCATTTCCCTTTCAAGGTGGCTCACTGGTTGTTTTCATCTTTGAAGGGGGCCTGCTGAAGATAGTATTTACTATAAGGGTTTAGGGCAGAGCTTGTGAAAATACAGGAAGGATCACTGTGGTTGAATGTAATGCTGTTCACAAATATCCCAGTTCCCCTCTCTCTGGGCACATGGTAGGATGGTGTTTCTTCACCCACTTTGAACTTAGGTGTGGCCATGAGACTTGCTTTGTTCAATAAGAGATGTGAATAGGAGTGATGTGTGTCACTTCCGGCAGAAGCCTGGGCAGCCAGCACCTGACCCTTCCTCCTGCTGCAGTGGTTGTAAAACACATGTGGGGAGGAATCCTTTGTCAACCCTGGTCGTGGAGTGACTAAAATGATCCACGCTCCCTCTGCCCCTGCCCTGCATTAGATGTATAGTGTGAGAAATAAATATTTGTTGTATAACCTCTGAGCAGCTTATCCTGACTGATCTTGTCCCTGAAAATTGAGTTAGTAGGGTCAATACATTTCAACTCATCCTCAAAGTAATTTGATAGAATCACATTTGCAAATCGTGTGAGGCATGTACAAAAGTTGTTGGATGGGGTTCTTTGGTTGACCTGAGAGCCTCCGTTGACAAGAAATAAATTTCCTTTTGACTGCCTGTGGGGACAGAGCCCCAGAAAGCAGTTTCCAGACTCTGGGCCTCATGTGGAGAGGTGCTGGCTCAGATAGTGGATGGCCGTCAGCTGTGGCTGGTTGGCCGTCAGCTGTAGCCATTAAGCCATTGGCTACGGAGGGGAGCCGAGGAGAGTGAAGGAGGAGACTGAAGGAGAGTAAGGAGAGTCGAGGAGAGTTGTCGGTTGGCAGCAAAGCGGACAGCAGGTCGCACGTCGTGTAAACCCAGCCTCCAGTGAGACCATAGTGGTATGACTTCCCTACCTATGGCTCCGTGGGTGTTCCTTTTTGGCCTCACCATGTCCTGCGTTCTTATGTGGGGAGCGGGAGCAGAGACCCTGCAGGCCGCCCCGCCAGACACCCCGCACAACACTGCCCTATCGTCTTTTTTTGAGGTGATATTTTCGTAGGATGCAGTGGATGTGGATCCTAGACATAGAAAGAGATTTGGAAACAAAGCAGAGTACTGAAGAGCTGCTCCTTAATGCTGAAATAGTTTATTCCCTTTCTGCCAGATTCAATGTCTTTTAAAATGCGCGGTTTTGATTCTCCTTCTCCCACTACTCTCTTATTCTTTCTCTGTAGGTCACTAAAGTTGTGTTTGAAAGCACTTAATTAAACTAGGATAAACATTCTGTATTACGTGATGTATTTCTTCCTATAAAGGAAGCCATTTATCAATGCTTTTACTATACTGGTTTGTGTTTGGGCACTTGGCAAAAGTCTTATGATTCATGGCATCCACTGAAGCTTCCATTTGAAAGGAGCATAGGCAATGTTGAAGTTGATAGAAGAAATGATAAGGAGATAAGCTTCTGAGGCTTATGTATTACCCCCTCACAGTATCTGACGGGCCAGAGGAAGGACAGCAATTATTTTATTTGGCAACCCAATTGTCTGTCTTTGCAAAATGATAGAATGAAAAGTGGAAGTCATAAATAATACCTTTCCCACTGCCCAAGTATAAACGAGATATTTACACTCCCTGCTGTCTTTTAAGTTTGGCTTTTTTTTTTTTTCTGCACTAAAGACTAAACCTTAGTGAAAGTTTGTAGTGGAAGAGGGGGGAAACTATAAAAAACAACATACTGGCAGACATCTGCAAACAACCGTGTAGTTTGCCCCTTCAAAGGAATCTCCTAAGGAGACACTACACTTGTTCAAATAGAATTACTGTGTTGCAGACTTTCAGAGCTGCTTTCTTTGAAATTGTTCTTCAAATATTCTTTACACACAATTCATTCATGTATTCACTTAAAAAAGTTATGTGAAGTATGGTGACAAATGTGTTATTCAAGTATGGCGCTAGAACTTGGGAAGTAATGATGAGTGAATTGGCCCTAGCTTCCCCAAGGCTTTTACTAGCTGTTGGGGGACAGTAGATAGTAAACCAGATGCTTTCACTAGGGGTTTGTAAATGCACTGGTAGACACATACACAGTGTGCTATGGGGTAAAATTAGGAGAGACACCCAAACCAAACTGATACATGGTCAAGGAAAGATTCATGAAGCATGTGGTTCCCAGATGAACTTTGAAGAAAGCAAATAGGAGTTACGTGAACAAAAGGAGGGAAGAGGTGACAGAGGTCTGGAGATAAGTGGTTACGATGCAGATTTGGAGACCAGCAAGTTATTGGCATGGGCGGAATGGGCACTTAAGATGGGGAGAATATGAGGTGTGGGAAGAGTGGTAGGAAAGAGCTATGCTAGGTTTGAGGGATCTGATAGCCATCCAAAGGAAGATGTAGAGTCAGCTTACATATATGGACACACATGTATTTGTATGTTGACTCTACATCTTCATTTGGAATATGAATATATATATATATATATATATATATATATATATATATATTATATATATATAATATTATGTGGAGTTTATATTATATTATCTGGAATTCATACGATCATCATGTAGATATTTAAAACCAAGGATTAGATAAGATCAGCTAGGGACTGAGTGTAGATAGAGAAAAGGAGACATCCAAAGGTGGGGACCTGGGACACATCCAGATTAAGAAGTACAGAAGAGAGAGATTTTTGTTTCCAGTAAGGAGAAAATAGTCTAAATTCTAGGAGAAAGCCTGAAGTTAGAAAGATAAATGAATTATTGGAATGCCAAAATCTAGAGGGCATTTGCCGCTACTGCCCATTAGGGCTTCAGTTAAATGGCCTAAAGAGTAAAGGAGACAGGTGCCTGGTATCTGCCTCAGGTGGGACAGATTAAAAGAGTCTTTCTCCACATTAAGCTGAGATTCCCAAAGGTTACATATGAGCTAGGGATAAAGTATAAGTAAACCCAACTGCTTTCCTGTCACCTAATGACAGAGGACTATGGGGAAGGAAGCCTGTCTTTCTACTGAAGAAAGCAGGAAATGAAAACAAAAGAGAAAAGCAAAAGAAAACCTATTATTCCCCTATGTTCACTGCAGTATTTTTCACAGTGGCCAAGACACGGAAACAACAAACGTGTCCTTCGATAGATGATTGGATAAAGAAGATGTGGTACATATACAAAATGGAATATTACTTGGCCATAAGAAAATATGAAATACTGCCATTTGAGACAACATGAGATTACATGCTAAGAGAAATAAGTTAGATAGAAAAGAGAGAGAACCATATGATTTCACTCACATGTGGGATACAAAACTGAAACTAACAAATGAACAAGACAAACAAACAAGCAAAAACTCGGACAACTGTTTAGTAGTTATCAGAGGGTAAGGGGGGAGGGAGGTGGTAGAAGAGGGAAAAGGGGTCAAAAATATGGTGACAGAAGGAGATTTGACTTTGGGTGGTGAACACACAATGCAATATATAGATGACATATTATAGACTCGTACACTTAAAACCTGTATAATTTTAGTAACCAGTGTGAGCCAATAAATTTAATAAAAAACTATTCTAAAAAATAAAAATAATAAGATAAAATAAATAAAAAGACAAAAGAGCTACACAGAACTTACAAAAATAGGAAGTTCAAATTAACATAAAAAAATTCAGTGGAGATGTTTTGCCAGGTTAGACTCATCAGACAATTAATGAACTACAACATATATCAGTAGAAATTATTCATATTGTAGCATAGAAAGAGGGAAAAGAATATGGAAACCTCAGAACAAAGAGTAAAAGATATAGAGGATGAAGTTGGAGGTTAGAATTCCAGAAGGAGCTGAGGTAACAGGGCAGAAGCAATATTCAAAGACATGACTGATAATTTTCCGGAATTCATTGAAAGAGCATGATATTTAAAAATAAAGTACATCTGAATACATCAGAGTGAAAATGTAAGAACCAAAGAAGAAGAAAAATATTAAAAGCAGCCAGAGGGAAAAAATATCAATAGTCTCCAAAGGAGTGGCAATTAAACTGGCAATTGACTATTAAGCAGCTGGGATAAAAGTCAGAAGATATGTTGAATGTACTGAGAAACAACAACTGTTAAACTATCTATTCCTAGCAAAATTATATTTCAAGAATGGAAACACAACAAAGGCATTTGCAGATAAACAAGAACTGAGGTTTTTATCACCTGCAGGTATTACAGGATGTACTCCAAGTGGAAGGAAAAGTTATCTCAGATAGGACAGAGAAGCAGAAGAAATTAAGTGCAAAGAAAGTGGAAAATATGTAGGTAATTATAAATAAATGTGAGGTGTGTGAAATAGTTATAATATACATGGTGGTGGTAATAAAAAGAGAATTAAAGTGTCAGTATTCTAAGGTCTTTGTACTATATGGAATCAACAAATATTTTGATTAATTTTAGACTTTAATAATTTAAGTGCTCATGGTGCAATTTCTAGAGTAAGCACTCTTATGGACTGAATTTGTATGTTGAAGCCTTGACCCACACGTGATGGTATTTGAAGACGGGCCTTTAGGAGGTAATTAGAGTTAGACTAGGTCATGAGGTTGGGGCCCTCATGATGGGGTCAGTGGTCTTTAAGAAAAGAAAGAGATCTCCCTCTCCCTCCACATGCATGTGCACACATCCAAGAGAAGCCATGTGAGAGCACAGTGAGAGGTCGCTGACTACTACGCGAGGGGAGAACTCTCTCGACTTTTCAGCCTCCAGAATTGTCAGAAATAAATTTCTGTTGTTTAAGCCACCAACTGTATGGTATTTTAGTATGGCAACCTGAGCAGACTGAGGTCACTGAAGAAGTAGAAATTAGAATATCTAAACTCATAGAAGGTGTAAAAGAACGAAATAAAAAATATTGTCAATCCAAACATATGTGAGAAAGGAGAGGAAAGGAAGCAGAAAACAGATGGAACAAATACAATGTGAAAACTATGATGGTAGATTTAAACTTCACAGTATTAGTAATTACCTTAAATGTAAATGTACTGAATGTTCAAGTTAAAATACACAGATTATCAGACTGGTTCTTAAAATTCTACCTAATAGCATATGATATTTACAAGAGATATGCTTAAAATATTAAGAATCAGATTTAGAAGAAAAAAAAAGAAAAAAGAAAGAAATATTAACCAAAAGAAATTGATATAACTAAATTATGATTGGAAAAAATGAACTAGATGCTAAAAATTACTAGAGGTAATGAGAACCACTTCAAAATGATATAAGGTTTAGTTCACCAAGATGACATGAAAATTTGAATTTGTCATGGTTCTAATAACATAGTCTCAAAATATATAAAGCAAAAGTTGATAGGCCTACAGGGAGAATAGAAAAATACACCGTCATATGGGGAGATTTAAATGTATCTCTCTTAAGTAGGAAGATTGTTGCCATAATTTTAAGAGTTGGTACCTCTGGGGAGAGGGAGAGGATTTTACATTTTTTTAAATGATAGTTACTATTCAATATTATATTAGTTTCAGGTGTACAGCATGGTGGTTAGTCATTTATATAATTTACAAAGTGATTCCCCGATAAGTCTTACATTCACCTGACACCATGCATAGTATTGACTATGTTCCCTAAACTGTACTTTACCAGGACTATTTTATAACTACCAAATTGTACTTCTTAATTCCTTCATCTTTTTCACCCAGCCCACCATCCCAATGTGGCAACTATCAGTTTGTTCTGTATCTGTGTCTATGAGTCTGTTTTTGTTTTGTTTGTTTTTTAGATTCCACATACAAGTGAAATCGGATGGTATTTGTCTTTCTCTGTCTGACTTATTTCACTTAACATAGTACCCTTTAGATCCATCCATGTTGTCACAAATGTGAGATTTCATTCTTTTTTTATGGTCAAGTAATATTCCATTGTCTATGTGTACCACCTCTATCTGTTTGTCTTTGGATTGGAACATTTAAATCATTTACATTTAAAGTAATTATTAATTGATATGTATGTCGTTATTGTTATTTTAGTAAATGTTTTCTGATTGTTTTGGTAGTTCTCTGTTCCTTTCTTACTCTCCTGCTCTCTTTTTCTTATATGTTGATGACTTTCTGTAGTGTTGTATTAGGATTATTTTTTCTTTATTGATTCTATTTATCTGTAGATTTCTGGTTTGTGATTACCATGTGTTTCATACATACTAAGCTATGTTTATAGCAGTCTATTTTAAGTTGATGGTCATTTAAGTTTGAACACATTCTAAATTCACTACCATGTCACTCACCCCTTCCATCTTTATGTTTTTGTCTTTCTATTAAAATATTTTTTTGTGTGTTTATGTGTTTCCCTTAATTACACATGATATGCCTACTTTTGCCTTTTAACTTCTCTACTAGCTTTGGTGTTGGTTGATCCACTGCTTTTATTCTGTGTTTACCTTTGTCGATGAGAAATTTTTTTCTTTGTGATATTTTTTAATTCATAATTAAAAATTTTTTTCTTCTTCTTAAAGAAGTCCCTTTAACATTTCTTGTAATACTGGTTTGATGAACTCCTTCAGCTTTTTCTTGTCTGGGAAGCTCTTTATTTCTCCATAGGTTCTAAATGATAGCCTTGCTGGATAGAATAATCTTGGTTATAAGTTTTGTTTTTCATCATTTTGAATGTTTTGTGCCAATCCTTCTGGCCTGCAAAATTTCTCTTGAGAAATCAGCTGATGGCCTTATGGGAGTTCCCTTGTATCTAACTGCTGTTCTCTTCTTGCTTTTAAGATTCTCTCTTTTTGTCCTTAACATTTGGCATTTTAATTATGATGTGTCATGGTGTAAACCTCTTTGGGTTCATTTTTTTGGGGACTTTCCTCGGCTTGTACATCTATTTTCTTCACCAGGTTAGGGATGTTTTCCATCATTGTTTCTTCAAATAGGTTTTCAATTCCTTGCTCTCTTCTCCTTCTGGTACCCCATATGATGCTAATGTTGTTACACTTGCTGTTGTCCCAGATGTCCCTGAAACTATTCTCAATTTTTAAAATTCTTTTTTCTGTTTGCTGTTCTGATTGGGTTGTTTTTGTTACCTTGTCATCCAAATCACTGATTTGATCCTCTGCTTTATCTGATCTGCTGTTGATTTCATTTAATGTGTTCTTCATTTCAATTATTATATCCTTCATTTCTAACTGAGTTTATTTAAACATTTTTTTCTGTTTCCTATTTTCTGTTTCCTATCATTTTGTGGAAGTTCTCACTGAGATCAACTATTCTTCCCCTAAATTCATTGAGCATCTTTATAACCTGCTTTGTGAACTCTGCATCTGGTAGTTTGCTTGTCTCTACTGTGTTTAGTTTTTTTATTTTTTTTCCCCCTGAAGTTTGGTTCTGTTCTTTCATTTGGAATATATTTGTTTGTCTCCTCACTTTAGTTGCCTACCTGTGTTTGTTTCTATGTATTAGGTGGATCTGTTATGTGTTCAAATCTTTGAAGTATGGCCTCATGTAGTAAGTGTCTGGGGGGCTCAGTGGTGACATCTCCCTGATAACCTGAGCTGGGTGCTCCAGGTGTGTTCCTTGTGTGGATTATGTGTTCCCTCTTATTGTAGTTGAGTTTTAATTGCCGTTGGCATGCCAGTGGGTGGGATTGACCCTCAGGCTGATTGGCTGCAAAGACTGGCCATGACTACAGCAGACAAGCTGTTATGCCAGGGCAGACCCCACAGAGTAGGATTCACTTTAGTGGGGCTCTGGTGCCGTTGGGCATGTCATTTGTGGCACTAATTGGGTGGTGATCTAGTGTGTTCTGAAGCTGGACACCAGATATGTTGGTTCTGGGGCCCCTTAGGAGGGGCTCTGGTGAAGGCTCAGGTCAGTTGCTGTCTGTGTCTGGCCTGGGGCTACCTAGTAGGAGCTACAATGTGGTCTGCAGTTGGTACCTGCCTGTGCTGGGCTTAGGGGCACCTATGAGTAATTATGCTGTGAATGGAGGCTGGCTGCCACTAGTGCCAGGATGGGGGCTGCTTAGCAAGTGGTACAGGGCCAGCTGAGGCCAGCTGAGGCTTGTTGGGGATTTGTGGACCTTTGAAAGATTTTAGGAAAATCTGCAGCACAGGTCCAAGTTGCCCACTTGTGTAGGTTAACTTTTGAAAGAAGTTCCAGGCAGCTATGTGAATTGATGGGCTGGGTCTCAAAGAGTCAACAGGGTGGGACTAGTTGACTGGAGACTCAAGTTTGCTGCCTACCTATACCTACAGGCTGTGTGGGGTGAGGGCTCAACAAAGGAACAATGGCACCCGTGGGCACTTTACTACTGGAGAAAGCTGCCCCTTCAGCTCTTGCCTTTAATCTGCTCCAGTACTGGAGCTCAGAGTGAGTGAGTCCTCCAGTAAGTCCATGCATGGGCCCTTTAAGAAGAATACCTGGAAATCCCGCAACCCTCTGTCTCACCTGGACAGAATCCCTGCTGATTTTCACGGCCAGATGTTGTGCGGACTCCTCTTCCTGACACTGGTGTTCTGGGCTGGGGATCCTGGGATGGGTCAGGGACCTCTCACTCCTCAGGGGGCACTTCTGCAGTCCAGATATCATTTCCAATTCTTAACTACCATATATGAATATGAGACCAGACCGTTTCATATTTCTGCTCCTCCTATCAGTCTTGATGTGGCTTCTTCTTTATATCCATAGTTATAGGACTTTAATCAGCTAGTTTTCAGATGGCTCTCCAGGTCCATTGTTCTATAATTTAGTTGCAAAATTATAGTTTTAATGTGATCATGGGAGGAAGTGAACACAGTGAACACAATGTTTGCCTATTCTGCCAACTTGACTGGCAGTTCGAGGGAGAGGTGTTCATTACGAAGTGGCATATGAAGGGCTTCTGCTGTTCCATAATGTTCTATATCTTGGTCTAGGTGTAGCTCACACACAGACTTTACAAGTACTTGTTGGACTGAGCATATAGGTTTCACTTACTTTTCTGCATGTATGTAATATTTAATATAAAAGTACTAAACAAATAAATGAAAAAGCCGAAATCTGAGCAACCTGCATGATAATTGAGGACATGTGACTGGTGTGGTAGTAGGGAAACCTAAATAAACAGTGTCTTGGAAGGCAATTTCAGAAAATGTGTCAAGGAATGTGAATGAAAAACTGTCTCATATGCTGTTGATAAATCAATGAACACAAAGACTGAATATTAATGTCTGGACTCAACAGTGTAGGGGTGACCAGATGGCTCAGTTGGTTAGAGCACGAGCTCTTAACAACAGAGTTGCCAGTTTGATTCCCACATGGGCCAGTGAGCTGCATCCTCCACAACTAGATTGAAGAACAAATTGACTTGGAGCTAATGGGTCCTGGAAAAACACACCGTTCGCCAATATTCCCCAATTAAAAAAAAATAAAAAACAAAACAAAACAGTTTAGATGCCATTGGAGACTTAGACATGAATTTCTTTGGTAGAGCAGTAGGAGAAAAACCTGATTGGAATGAGTTGGGAAGAGATAGGAAGAGCAAAATCAGAGATAGTCATAGCCACTGTATTAGTTTGCCAGGGCTACCATAACAAAGTATCATGGACTGGATGACTTAAACAACAGAAATGTATTATCTCACAATTCTGGAGGTAGAATTCTGAGATCAAGATGTCACCAAGGTTGGTTTCTTCAGAAGGCTGGGAGGAAGTCTATTCTTTGCATCACCCTGATCTCTGCCTTCACCTTCACATGGCATTCTCCCTGTGTGTGTGCCTCTGTGTCCTTTTTATAAGGACACAGTCATATTGGATTAGGGGTCCACTCTACTTCAGAATAACCACATATTTACTAATTAGATCCACAATGACCCTTTTTCCAAGTACGGTCACATTTTGAGGTAGTGAGGGTTAGAACATCAATCTGCGAATATTTGGATGACCAAAGTCAATCCATAACAGCAAGTATAGGCAAGGTGTAAAGGGGACAAAGAAATAGAGTTTGCTAGAAGAAGATGTAGAATCAAAAATATATGTGCATATATAATATTAAAGGATGTGATTATGAAGAGAATGTCTGCATATTGATTTTAGTAACCCAGTAGAAAAGGGAAGAATTGGCAGTTTAGGATAGAGAGGGACAATTGCTTGAGAGATGTTCTTGAGTGGGCAAGAGGTTTTAAGATCCATTGCCTAAGTAGAAGCATGGGCCTGAGAGATGAACAAGGACATGTTATCCATAGTAACAGGAGGGAAGGCGGATATACTGGGACAGATGGAATAGGTTGGTAAACATGGCAATGGTATAGAGCAGAGGCTCTCTTTTGTTGGCTTCTGTTTTGTCACGAAGGAAAGTAAGATGATCAGCTGATAAAAGGGAAAGGAGGTAGTGGAAAGAGGCCAAGGGAAGAGAAGGCGTGAAATGGTATTATAGGATAATGGGATACAAAATGTAGTAGGATTGCTGGGCGTACTAAAGCTCATTTGAGATTGGTAGCTGTGAATTTACAGTATGATTAGTCTGTCGGCTTGCTTGTGGTTTGTCTCTAGTCATGGTTAACTGTGTGGGCACAGGGCCAAAGTAGGCACAGTGCTGGACTACAATAGATATTGTTTCTGCCAGCTGAATACCACAAAGTGAGAGAGGCAAAGGAGTTGAGGGAATTTGCAAGTGTGTGGTTAGAGGATGGACCATTGAATCCAAGCTGGGTAAAAGAGGAGATAAGGACACAAAGGTGTTAGAGATAGTGATAATAGGAAGGGAACAATAGATTGGTGGGATTAAAAGATTCTGAGAGCTGAGATGCTATGAAAAACATTGGAAAGATCACATCCCTCCTCTGTTCAAAATTCCCAATGGCAATGCATCCTAATAATAGAGAAAATCTTTCCTGTGACTTATAAAATGTGGCCCTACAAAATCTGCTTCCTCACCTCCTTTCCAGTTCTCCAGCCTCATTTTCTACTTCTTTCCCCCTCACTCCCCTCCAGACACTGTTCTTTGAACACTCCAGATAAGCTTCCATCTTGGGTCCTCTGCATACACGGCTACCTCTTTGAAGAACTCTCTTCTTCTAAATGCCTCTCAGTCCATATATCTCTCTGCGCCATGTGTCTTCAGGTCTTAACTCCTTGAAATTCAGGTCTTTGCTTTTTTTTTTTTTTTTTTTTTTTTTTTTTTGGTATATGTGGGTATTCTTAGCCACCCTTTAAAAAAACTCAACCTCTCCAATATTCCCTAACCTCCTTTCTTGCTTTATTTTTCTTATAGCACTTATCACAAACTAAATACTGTACTTTTGGTTTACTGTCTCCCATCAACCCCATGTAAGTTCCACAAGGGCAGAGCTTTTTGCTTTTAATCAGTTTTAATCAGTTTTATCTTAAACAGTGCCCAGTAGACACTACTCTGTTGAATGAATGAATGAAATATAGAGGATGGTGAACAGTGAGTGTAAAGCTTGAAACTGAGTGTAGAGAGGAAGAGAAGTTATGGATAATGCATGACAAAGTCTAGGGTATGAAACTAAGAATTGATGGTAGATGGTAAAGGTCAAGTTCTCTGGAGAAGAGGTGGTTAAGAAACTGGGAGGGTGACTCCCAAGAATTTCAAAATCACCAGGAATTACAGTGGAGTGTTAGAGAGAGTGACAAAGAGGAGATGAAATCCAGGAGTGACGAGATCTATTGATAACTGCAACAGCAGGAAGTGATGTGTTGTCTGATGGAGTTTTAGGGAAGAGGAAAGGAAATTGGTTAGGAATGTGCAACCAAGAGCAAAGAGGAAACCTACCCTATTGCTAAGCTCAGTGGTATGAAGCAGCTGATTGAGAAAATAACCAGCACTTGAGAGTGTTGCAGGGGAAGAAGTATTCTCAGGGAGAACCAAGTTTCAGTAAAGCAGAAAAACAACGGGAACTTTGAGCAAGAAGAATATAGAAATGGAGATTTTGCTGATGATGCATTGTGATTTTACATGTCATAAGGGAAAAGGTTCAGGAGTTGGGTAAAATTAAGGATTAAACAGGGCCTTGTGAAGGGGAGAATCAAGGTGATGAAATGTCTGAGAGTCTTTGGGGTCTTCCGATAACCAGAGAAATGGCAAAAGGAATCAGCCTTTCTAGAATCAAGGCAGAGTGTTTGGTGAAACCATTAATACTGAAGAATTGGAGAGAGAGAGAGAGAGAGTTGGTGGGATCTGGCTAGGAATATATATATATATATATATATATGTATTTCCTCTTCCCTTTTGAGAATAACATATATATATAATATATATAATATATATAATATATTATATATATTATAATATATATGTATACATATATACATATATGTGTGTGTGTGTGTATATATATATATATATATGTATATATATATATATATATATATATATATATATGTATTTCCTCTTCCCTTTTGAGAATAATAAGGAAGCTGGAAAGGAGTGCTCTCACCTGGAGAATGCAGAACTGGAACAAGTGTTTCTCTCTTTTGCATTAGTTTTCTAGGGCTGCCATAACAAAATACCACAAACTGGGTGGCTTATACAAAAAAAATATAATATCTCACAGTTCTGAAGGCTGGAAGTTCAAGATCAAGGTGTCTGCAGGGTTGGTTTCTTCTGAGGCTTCTGTCCTTATCGTGCAGATGGTCATCTTCTTGCTGTGTCTTCACATGGTCGTCCATCAGTCTGTGCATGTCTGTGTCCTAATTTCCCCTTCTTATAAGGACATAAGTCATATTGGATTAGGGCCCACCCATATGACCTCATTTTAGCCTTATCACCTCTTTAAAGGCCTGTCTCTGAATATAGTCACATTCTGAGGTATGGGTTTAAGACTTATAGTACATAAGAGTGAATGAATTTTGGGGAAATGTAATTCAGCTCCAAATACCCTTCATTCTGGAATAAATATACAGTATCCCGAGGGGACTATTTTGAGGTCATTACTATCATTATTCCTTTATCACAGCTGAAGAAACTGAGACTCAGAAAGGTTCAGTAACTTCCTCAAGATCACACAGCCAGTGCAGATTCTGGAACTCACTCTAAAGCATGAAGCAATTGTGTCTTGCCTGGACCTAGACCAGTGCCTGGAACATAGCGGCGTTAATAGAGCTCCCCAGTGCTTTAGTCTGCTTTGGTTTTGCTTCCAAATCATTTCTTTCTATTGTTAAAAATGATTATCTTCTGATAAAAATCTATTACTACTGAGGAAATATATAGGGCTTCAACATTTATTAATTAACAATATTTTCATGGACTTAAAAAGAAACTCTCAACATCCTTATGATATCAGTATTCTTATTCCTCTTTTTACTGAGGAGGAATATTGAGGTTGGGAGAAACTGAGAAGTAGCTGAATGTCACAGAGCTAATAAGAGGCAGGGCTTGTGGTTTAAAACCTGTACAGCTTCCAGTATACCAACCAACGACATTATACACAGGGTGCCAAAAACTGTATACACATTTGAAGAAAGGAAAACTGTATTAAAATGGTAATGTTCAATATATACCAATAAAAAAAAGATGAATACAAGTCACATTTGACTTCTGCAATTATAAGAGGTGCTCAGAGTGGTTACCATCAGCGTCCAGACACTTCTGATTTTGGCGAACAACTACTTGAGCACCATTGACCGAAGCATCCACTTGTCCACATTTTTTTGACACCCCCGGTACATATATATTCTTTTTGCTGCAGAGTAGCTGGGTTCAGATTGCAGGTAGCCCCGTGAATATAACTTTGTAAGTTATATCTAACCACTATGGTGTACACCTGAAACTAGTATAATATTATATGTCAACTGTAATTGAAAAATTGAAAAAAAAAAGAATATTCAGGTGACAATTGGATAATTCAATTCCAAAATAGCATTTCTGAGTAGACTTGGGAATAAAATGCACAGCTTCCCAACATGGTGACTTTGAAGGAAATGGTACTCATTTGGATCTTTTCACATTTTATCTACTCAAAGAAAAACGTTTTTATAGCTTCAGTTTGTATACTTCTATTTATTACTGTAAACAGAATACTGTATTTTTTTAAGTTTTATAAAATTTATTGGAACCGAAAAGAGATACACCTGGAAGCAAGATCTCAATAGATTGAGATAAATGCTTCCCAGATCGCTGTGTTTTGAAAGGTCAATCTTTTAGAAGACTTCTATTACTAGTTAGCAATTAGTTCAGTGCTTTATATGTGCAAAATAAAAAGTATTTTATTTTAAAGTAAGTATTTTTTATTATTAAGTATTTTCCTATTTGTTTCCTCTAGAGAAATTCTCATAGTCTTTGTTATTAGACTCAGAAAACCCTTCTCATTCTCTGCCCAAATCATCCAATTTCAAGCTCTCGGAGGCTGACAGACATGAGGGAAGTCTTTGCCATACTGGTGAATCACATAAGAACAAATTTATTTGCTTTGATTTTTAAAGACGTCCAAGCGAGAAAAGAAAAGTGAATGTTTGGTTATTTATGACAGTCCTGGCTCTAAATGTGAATTCTGACTTCAGCATCCTGTCTTTGCTGTCTATACCTTCACGTTTCAGCGCCCCTCTGAGGGGGCTGTTGGGCTCCTGGAGTTATCTGTCCATCAAAGCTGAAGCCACCTCTGGAAGGCTGGGCCCCAGTCCAGGCATTTCCAGGAGATATCTCTATCTAGGCCCTACTTACTGTGATTCTCTCATTCTACTATGGGCAGCTGAGGCAAACGGCATGTACCTTGGCCAGCAAAATGCTACAGCTGAGCTCCCCAGTGCTTTGGTCTGGGAGGCTGAGGCTTTGAGGCTGGGTACCACTCTAGATACTAGTAGGACTGAGCTTCATAAAACATTGGACCTCATTGGTGATACGGGAGGCTGCTCAGCTTCTGCACTGGGCTCCTGCACTGGGTCCTCTGATGGCCATTCAGCATCTTCCCAACTCTCTAGCTCCCAGCCTCTTTATGCCTATTGGAACATTTTATCTATTGCCTTTTAAAAACTCAGCTTCATTGAAGTAAAAATCATATACAAAAACTGCATTAGTTTAGAGCGTACAATTCAATGATTCTTGACAAATGTGTATACCCATGAAACCACCACTACAATCAACGTACAGAACATTTTCATCACCCCCAAAAGTTTTCCCATAACACTTTGTAATCCATCACCCCTCCACCTCTAGTCCCAGACAAGCACGGACCTTTTTTTGTCATCATATATTAGGCATCATTTTCTAGAAATTTATATAAATGAAATCATCCGGTAGGTACTCTTTTGTGGCTGACTTGTTTCACTCAGCATAATGATTTTGAGATTATTTAAGCCTATCATTTTTTTTTTTTTTTTTTTTTTTTTTTTTTGCTTATCCACTCTATTTCTTGTTCCTTTGTTCATCCTTTCATCTTTGTTTAAAATTGTTTGAATTATTCAAATATGTTTCTTAGAATTCTATTTGAATTTATCTACTGGCTTTTAAACTCTCTTTGCATAATTTTTTAGTGGCATCTCTAGGGATTAGACTATACATATTGGCTTTTTATTACCTTATTGCTGCTCAGTTCCCAATCTACCTCCCTCCCCTGCTCGCTTCTCCGCTTCTCCTCCTCCACGCCTTCTCCGCACCGGCCGCTTTATGATACTGGAGCTGGAACCTGCACATACAGCAGTATTTCTCCTTTGCCACCTTGTGCAATGTTAGGCTTTGCCAGTAGAGGGCACTGGAGGTCTGCAATTCTATAACCAAGGAGAGGGCTTGGTTTTCTGCTTCTTGGCTTCTTTTTCCTCCTATGGCACAGTTGCCAGCATATCAGCATGGAGAGGGTCCAGGTGGTGCTCACTCACCAGAGCGTTTCTGCCACTCAGGAGGCCTCTGTTGGTTTACTAGCTCAGGGCTACCAGCATCCCAGCAGGCTAAGTCCTATAGACCAGCTCCAGCGTACTTGCACTCTCTTGTGAATTTCTGGGCCATACAGCAGGTGACTCTGACTACCAGCTCTGTCTCACATGTGCTGGCCAATTTCTTTGCCTCCGGAAGCCTTCGTATTCCTGTGGTGTCCCACTAGGGTCATCCGGTTCCCTGGTGGCACTATTAGAAAGGAGACAGGGGTCTGGTCTTCTCCCCGGACCCCCACACTGCTTTCTTCCTCCTGTCTCTTCTTTCCTCTGAGCACAAGTGGAATCTTGGTCTAGTCTAGGACAAGTTCTTCTTTTAAGTGTCTTCAAGACATATTGTATTTTTTTTACAGTAATGTCTAATATTTCTCTAAGCACTTAGGCTTTTGGAACATCAGAGCCAGAAAGACATATGAGCTACTTTTGTTCCACCTTGTCAAATGTTTCCCCTGAGGCTATGAGCTTAGAGATGGCCAACAGATCGAATGAAGGGCTATAGGGAGGGCAGGAAAAAAGAAAATACGAGAGGAAGGAGGAAACAGCTTGATACCTCCAAATAGTATTTAGACAGGCAAATATTTTCTTACTCATCTCTGATTCCCAGCCTGTATCTCAGTGCCAGGCACTTGAAAATTTATCAATAGATGTTTATTAAACTAATGAGCTAATTTGCTATGTAATATTGGGCAAGTTTCATGATTTCTAACCTCTGTTCTCTGAACTATAAAATTGGGATAACGATACTGATGTCACTTCATTGTTGTAGAATTAAATGAGATTATGCTTTTAACTCTTCACAATGATGTGAAGAGTTTTCTAATTGTGATGTTTGATTACTGTTATTATAAATGTTGACTGAGCCGAAATAGTGCTTGGCATCTTCGTCCAAACGCTGGGTGATTCCAGGTGACCTAGTCAACCGGAAACACGCTTTTATCTTTCTCCCAGAAAAGCTGTACAATTTCAATGCATTTTTTCACACTCCAAATTATTTATCCTCCTGATGAGTTTTTATGTCAGTGAACTTGATGGTTCTTACATGATGAAAATCGATTTTGAATTAGATTCTACCCAGCATGAAGTAACTGGTATAGTACTGAGAAAATGATGGTAATATTGTATCTCGTCTTAAAGGTATGCTTTCACTATTTACATACTTTAGTTAGTTAGAATTTAAACGGAATCATTCCAATCCCATGACATGTTAAGGTACACTTTAAATATACCTTTTAAGTAGTCATAAAAAACGCTTTCCAGAATGCTTGGTGGAGTAAAAATTGACAAGATATATCTCTTGTTGAAACCTCTGTAAATGGGCCCAGTGTTTAATAAGAATTGATAATTTTTGATGTCACCCGTGTACCAGTGTGAAAAGGATATCATTTGTGTCTAAAGAAACTGGGCAACAGGAAGAGCTAGATGGTACTCAATAATCTAGTGTCTTCCAAGGAGCTCATGAGACATGGCAGGTTGTACACACACCTCTTTTCAAAGTCTTAGGGACAGCCGGAGAGCAACATGGCAGATACCTGCACCCTGGAAAATCTTGGGGTTTAGCTATGGAAGCAAGGCTAAGGTCAGGATTCAAGAGATGGATGATATACACATGCATTCTGTGTAAGTTTTCAGAAAGGGAGACACAGTGTGAGGGCTATCAGTCAAGCTCTATGGTGACTACAATCAACAGTACTCTATTATATATTTGCAAATTGTTAAAAAAGTCGATTTGCAATGGTAATTCTGTGAGAGGATGGGGATATTAACTATTCTCATTGTGGTAATCATTTTGCAAAATACTCATTTATCAAGTCATCACATTGTTCACCTTACACCTCCATGCTATATGTCAATATTATCTCAATAAAGCTGGGGAGGGAGGAAGTGAGCCTCAGGTCCTAAGTGATCTTTCCTTCATGCTGACCAACTCCTTGGACCAGTGTTGCCCCCATTTTCCTGACCCCAGTGAGGAGCAGGAATGAGCTGTCCCGAGAGTCTTATAAGTTACCAAACTCAAAATTAAGAACATACAGTTTAATGTAATGTGGTTTCTATTTTCAATATATTTGAAAGTGTAGCTGATTAGATGGCTGCCAGGTGAAGGTCCTGCAATCCTTGGTTATTTAGATTGCAGATTTCCTGCTTAAATGTGGCTAAACCTATCCCAATTCTTATTTAATTTAAATGTATTTGTGCGTGTGTGTGTGTGTATGTGTGTGTGTGACTTTTCCCTCCACACAAAGGAAATAGAAGGTAGAAAATGCATCAGAAATGCTGGCAGAACTCTCCCAGTGTTGTTCAGTGATGAGATAAGTGGAGAGGTACATGAAATTTCCATTTCAATTGAGTTTTCTATTAACAAAAAGATTGACTTAGTTCTCAGAAACTGCAGCAGGCCGATAGAAAGGCTTCACTCAATTCCTGTGAATATCTTCTTAGAGGCCTGATGACATTAAGGTGAAAATAGCACCAGATAGTAATTGGGCTCCAGCTACTGTCTTGAAAGTTTTTGAGCCATGACAGTTCACTGTAACCAGTGACATTACAATGCCTAGCATGTGAGGAAACAGCTTGTCTTAAAAGGAGAAACAAAGTCAAGGCACTGAAAAGTTTTTGCCGAGATTGCTTTAGGGGAAGACTCAGATACGGTGAGTTGAAAATGTGGTCTTGACTGCTGCCCAGAGGTCAGCTTTCCCTGGTATTTGTCCAACTGGTTCCCACTGCCATCATCATGACGTGGTGTGTGTGTGTGTGTGTGTGTGTGTGTGTGTGTGTGTGTGTGTGTGTGTTTGGGGTAGGAGAGCAGGGCATCAGGCTCTGCTTTTATTTTAAAATTTTCAACGGAAGTGGGGCATAAAGCCCTGTTTTTTGTCTCAGCAGAGAGAAGCAGGGCAGTTCCCAAAAACTATATGAAATATTATAAAGAATAGTATAAAACCAAATAGATAACGTATTGAGAGCACAAACAGTTGACTGAATGCAGATATTCTCGACTTTGTTTTATGGCTCCCAATAAACCCTGCCTTCCAGGATTCATGCTCTTATGTTACTGGAATTGGCCATTTCACTTGCTTTGGCCAATGGATCATTGATCACAAGTGTAATACAATCAGACATGTGGGCTTGTCCTCTTTGAACAGTCACTCCTAGGATCCAGCTGCCATATAAAGAAACTCATGTAGAAGGATGACATGAAGACAGAGACATCCAAGGCTTCCAGTCAGATGGGAGGGAGAAGCCATCTTGGAAGCCCCAACCATCTGGCTGCAACCTCATGAGAGACCCCAGGTGAGGAGATCAAGAGAACATGCAGTTGAACTCCAGTCAACCCACAGGATATACGAGTGTGTGTGTGTGTGTGTGTGTGTGTGTGTGTGTGTGTGTGTGTATAGGCTCTTTTTTAATTTGTTAAGTTTGGGAATAGTTTTACATGCAGATAATTGAAACGATGCATTTCTGATCTTTACAAAGCTTTCAGGCTCTGTCCTAAATTAAACTGCTGCCTTAGATGATTATATTCTGGTCCCAAAGATAGGTACAGTTTGCAGACACCTTCCCAGGCTTCTGTCTCCTCTGCTCCATGTCCATCTCCGTGGTGTGTCTGCCATGTTAGTGGTCTCTCCTATCTACTTTTCTAGCTAGTGCCCTGGCCCTGTCTGCCGCCCTGGCAGCACCTTCCCCCTTCCGGTTAGTGTGCAGGCTGAGGGACCTTCAGCATTTATGGTCCATTGCCCTCTTTCTTCTGGAGAACAGCCTGAGACAGTGCTTCCTATACTGTCCTTTCTCAGTCTTGTGTCCAGATAGGCTGGACAATGTAGGAGTACTAATGGCCTCCTCGTCATTGGGAGGCAGTGAGTGGGTGTAATAACCAAAGCCTGGTTGTGTGGCTTAAGTAGAGTCAGGGGTTGACCCCTTGAATTCTGGTGGATTCTTCTAAGTTGTACTAGATCTGAGTGGAGTATGGGTTGCTCTGTCCTCAAAGCTGGTAGGAGCAAGGTCAAGACCAGACAATGGGAGCTGGATTGTTTTGAAAGAAAGTTCTGTGGACTGCAGCTCTTTGCAGCTGGGTTCTTTTGAAAGACTGGGGGTTTTAATAGCCTGTTCTGAATGCTTGGCATCCAAATATTCAAACGCACATACAAAAGTTTGGATCTCTTCTTCTAAATATTTGGGATGGATGTCTATTTACCTTCGTATCCAAGAAGTAAAGCAGGCCAAAGAGAATGTGGTCAGATGTTTCAGGAAAAGATGAAAGGCAGAGAGTAATTGTTCTCCTAAAAACTCACTTTTATGTGGCAATCTTAACTTTCTGTCCATTGTGGTCTCTTGTATTGCAAATAGTGGCTTCCAGCCCATGCTTTCCTCACTGGCCAAGTATCCGTGAACTCCACCACTCCTTGTATGTTTTTGATGTAGACCTTTTTAGAAGACCACAGAACACTGGAAAATGGAAGCGACTGTTAGCTCTGCAACTCCCTTCTCTGCCCACCTAGAGCTCAAGCCAGAGATGATTTAGTTGCTAGGTTGCTAGGGCTGCTAAGATCCAGCTCCCTGATTCCCACCAGTTCTATTCCTCTGGCCCCCAGCTTGGCCTATTGAGCTGGTTGATGGAGGAGGCATCTGTTAACCTGACTAGAGCTTCCTACACTGTGACAATAATTGTAACAGAATCTTCCAGAACTTGAGGGCTGCTAATCTTTTTTGTGTCCCCTGGGTTAGTCCTTTGGGAAGTCCCAAGAATATGCTCAGGGCATGAGCTTTTTAGCTTGCATATCTGGAAATCAGGCTCACAGAGCAAATTGCCAGTCTCAAAATATCCAAGATCATCAACACTAACACACTGGGGAGATTTTCCTTCTGTGACTTTCCATTGACTCAAACAAAAAGAACACTTCTTTCATTTTATATACATCTTTTAAAACAAAAGACTCGATGAATTATTTGTAGTATAAACATTAAAGGCTCCATTCACTTGATATTAAAATAAAGAATACAAATTCCAAACTGCTCAGTTAATCAAGGGGAGAGAAAATGGGGAAATATGGAAAGAAAATGGGCTAGAAGGAAAGGAGAGCATATAGTACTAGGCAAAAGGAAGGGAAGGGAGAGGACAATAAAAGCATTAGAAAGACAAGAGAAGAAAGCAAAAGAGCTGGCAGGCTGGGAAGGGAAGGCTTCCTGGCATTCTGAATAGAGGCTTTTTATGAGCTGCATTCTTTTGACACAGCCTGCTGTTCATTTATCCTATACTGTGGGATTTGAGTTTCCTGTTTCCTTATCTCTGCAATGCTAATTAACTGATTACCCAGTATCTATTCTATAATTGCTCTTTATTCTTAATCCTTCTGAGGCACAGTCTTAAAGGTGGTGGCCCCAACAGAGTGCAAGTGGGAGAATGTTCACCTAGACAGCTGACAGCTGGAGAGGCCACTGGGTGGAGCCTCCCTCGCTGCCATTTTGGAGGTGGAGGGAAGTAGTCATCTAGCACTCACTGTTAACTAGGTAGTTATATTTGCTTTCATATATTTTTGTTGCCACAGGAACCCTGTGAGCTTGCAAGTAAAGTTCAGAGGGATCATTTAGCCAGGTGAGTGTTCGAGTACGTCTTCTATTCATGTCTGACAAATGCCAAAACATTTTTCACTCCAAGATGGATGTCAACATGACCTCTAAAAAATGCTAATTGTGGAAAACTTGGAAAATACTGAACAAGATGAAGTTCCCTATTATCCTACCATTCAGAATTAGTCACCATTATTACAATTGTTTGTGGTTATATTTATCATTTAAATTTTGTATATTTTAAGACATGGCAATTAGAACCATGAATTGGTTTTAGTACAGTGGGGAAACCTATGAAACAAACTTAATTATGGCATCAAAATTTGAACTGGCTGACTTGGACTTCTGAACTGTGTGTGTGTGTGTACAATACGACTGATCCAAAACAAACTCAACTTTAACTTGCTTATTGTTTCATAAATTTATATTCTGCGTAAAAAATTCTACAGTCATATAGCCTGAGATATAAAAAGGAACTGAAATTCTGTCAGAAGTTTTGATTGGTAGTACTTATTGAGAGAAGTGGCTCATAATAGTCTTGTAGAGATTGACTTAGGAATTTAGGATTGTATAAAAGCCATAAAGATGTCCAAATCATTGACACAACAGCACAATTTCTTGGGTATTTTACCTGAAGAAATTAAGGAAACAAAAAAGAAAGTCACATGGGCAAAGGTGTTCATTTTACATGATCTCTAATGGTGATTAATTGGCAATGATATTTACCTCAAGTAATAGAAGATGATTAAGTAAAATTGTGCAAATAGCCACTTGATGAAATAATATGCAACCGGTAAATGTGATAGCTGGAAATAATGTGTCAACAGACTAAGGACTAACTGAATTCAAATAACCATAATAACTTTGATTTACTTAGTGCTTACTATATGCTATTAATATATACCCTCCACATGTCACCTCCCAAAACTTGATGTTGGACAGTATTTTCCTCACTTTAAAGTTAAATAAACTCAGTCTAAGAGATGTTCCTTGCCCAGGATTAAAGCCTGGTAAGTGGAAGAATGTTCTATTGTTTTTACAAGTTAAAGTCAAGGAAAGGATAAAGGGAGAATGAGGAGGGAAAGGCATCACGTGAATGTGAGTTTAGAGAGGGCTACTTGAGAAGGTCTCTGTCATCTTGGTCTCTTGCTTACTGTCTCTCTGACCCTCCTGTTCCTGGAACCCTACGCTCCTGTTCCTTTTTACTCTAATTGGAATAAGAAAATTGTTCAGAAATCTGGAGCCCCTGAGGCATATATTGTTAGTAACTCCCACTTCCTTAGGTAGGGAAATTTTTCGATGAGTTGCCCAAGACAAGGGGATACAAGTTGGATGTAGAAGCCTGGTGAAAAATGACACTCTGTGGAAATGAATAACTGTGTCACCTTTCTAAGATTTATCTCACAGCTTGTCCCAGATGTACCTCTCCTCCCGAAGGAAATGCTCTGGGAAATAGACATAAAATAAAGCTATTTATCTCACTGCTTCCTGTCTACTTGTAGAGACACATAAACATTCACGACAGTATCCTCAGGGCTTTGCACGCACTGGCTCTGTGTGGTGTGGCCCTGGGGAAATAGAGACCCAAGGTTGCAATTTAGTTGTTTTTACAGGAATATTTTCTTCTCTAGGAGAAAAGCAACATATTGGTGAATCTGTTGTGTTTCTTCTTCCCTGATTAAATCAAAATCTCAGCAGAACAAATCAATCTGCTTTATCCCCCACGCCTCTCCATCCCCCCGTTTAAACCACCACTCCTTCAACTTCGATCTTATTACTGCTCACCTGGATGACTGTAACAGCTTCCTAATAGTTTTCCCTGCTCTGGTCTCTTCCCCTCCCTGCATTCAATTCTGTATGGCTGCTAAGAGATCTTAAAATGCAAGTATGATATTGATACTCCCTTGCTTGCATTCATTTAATAGTGCTGCATTTATTCAGTATACAAATGCCCTATCAAGGCATAGAAAAACCTTCATGGATCCCTGCCTGCATTTTTCAGCACCATCACTAGTCACTTTTTCTTACGTTCCGAATATTTAAGCCACATTCACCATCATTGACGAACAAAGCATACTCTCCTATGTTTCAGGGCCTTCACAGATGGAGTTAATTCAACCTAGAATGTCTTTCTAGAACAACTCATCTTTAATATCACTGCCTCTGAGAATTCTTCCAGCACCATTTAATCGTAGGTAACCGTGAACATTCTCATGTATCAGTCAGATTCTTAGTGGCAGACAGCAGAATCCATTCTAGCTAGCTTAAGGGGGAATAGATTAGTTGAAGAAGTTAGAAAGCTTCCTGAGTTTTGGAAGGGTTGGGGAAATAGGCTCCAGACTCACTTTCCAGCAGCATCTTCCAGAACCACATCATGGTCTGGTCCGGATAAAGAAGCTGTTTCTGCTTCTGGTCCCCAGAAGTTGCCTCTGGACCATGCTACCTCTGCTGCCACTCATACCTACTAGATGAGTGTCCAGCACTCTTCCCTTTTTTCTTATTGATCTCACAAATTCAGGTCTTGTGTCGATGTGTCTGATTGGTAGAAACAAATACATACGTTTTAGCAGCAAGGGAGACTTGGAACATTTTCATTTTTGGTTCTACATTGAGAAGGCAAAATTCAAAATTTGGAGAACTATAGAAAACATTGCAAAAATATATCTCTCTATTTAGAAAAATAATCCTTGCATTTTGCTATCATTCTCTTTGTCCCTGTGTACCTCCCTTGCTATTTGCTAGACCATGGACTCACATGAAGATGGTATTTGACTCATTTCTATATCCACAACTCTCTGGCACAGTGCCCAACATGTCAGTATTCTTTGTTGATTACTAAAAGATTAGAGCTATGAGAATTTCTTGCCTAAAACTGTTTGCACGGTTAATTGTATGAGATGTTTTAATCTAGTCTTGAAAACTGCATCCTGATCTTTATGCTCTGAAAAGCAGTAAGCCGAATCTTAAATAAGCCAAGCTGCAGGAAACAGGACTTTAAATACCATTTCAAATTTGGTCTCTAGGAGCAAGATATATATTCTTCCAGCATGCTCAGATTCAGTGCCACCTCATACATTACGTGCCATAATGAAGTGAGGCCTTCAGCAAATGATAGAGTAAGGAGAGGTTATCTTTACTGCTCTTTGCCTTCCTCTCTCAGCCTTCCTCTCTTCTCATCAATATCATGCTTTACTGTTTACAAAGGACTTTCACACCTTTGTGTATTGAATGCTCACCACCATCCTGTGTGGTTTTAGTATCGCCACGTAAGAGTCTAGGCCAGAGGTTGGTAAACTTGTGTCAGGGCCCAAACAAGCTTCAGCCTGTATTTGTAAGCAAAGCTTTATTTGGGGTGCAGCCACCCTGTCTTAGTGAGTGCAGGCTGCTGTAACAGAATGCTACAGCCTGGGTGGCTTCAATGACAAACACTTATTTCTCATAGTTCTGGAGGCTGGGAAATCCAAGATCAAGGCAGGAATGGATTTCTGTCTGGTGACAGCTCTCTTCCCGGTTGGTGAATGATCATCTTCTTGCTTTATCCTCACACAAAAGAGAGAGAGCAAGATTTAGTCCCTTCCACTTACAAGGGCACTGATCCCATTATGAGGTCTCCACTTTCACGACCTCGTCTAAACCTTAATTCCCAAAGGCTCCACCTCTAAATACCATCACTTTTGTGACTGGAGCTTCAATATATAAATTTTGGGGGGATACAAACATTTAGTCTACAGCATATAGCCACTTATTTATGTATTGTTTATAGCTCGATTGGGGCAATGATGGCAGAGTTGTGTACTTAGTATGAACTGTAAAGCCTAAAATATTATCTGGACATTTACAGAAAAGTTTGTTTTGGTTTGAACCTCTATGGCCCAAGGATTTGGTGAAATTATCCATGCAAGTCAGGTCTTGAAACTAAGTTTTCTGACTGTTGGTTCCATTCTTTAGGTATTCTTATTAGGAACCATCTAAGATGTGTGGAGCTTCTTGAAAGTAGATTTCTACAACACTGTAGTGTCCCTTTTAATTCACTTGATTCGTAGTGCTGACCAAGTGAATCAGAAATAATGTTTGTAATATATAAGCATGTGTCTTTAAGCCTTGTTGTCATAGAATATTAAATAGAGTGGCTTTGTTAATTTGTGCATTCAATATATACTAATTGTTCACAGATAGTTTATAGAATTCTGCAGATAAAGAAATTAGTCTTGATGCTTCCATTTAGAAGCTTCCACCCTAGTGTATGGTATTGTTCGAGGTACCTATTGCTATGCAATAATCGTTCCAAATTTAGCAGCTTAAAACAACAGTCATTATATATCCTGATTTTGTGGGTCAGGAATTTGAGCAAGGTGTTTAGGACAATTGTTCTGTTCCATGTGGTGTCCATAGAGGTCACTCGGTGGACACAGGTTGGTGGGTGCACGGTTCTGACTGGGTACACATAGCTGGGGCCTTGGGATGTCTGGAAGGCTGGGCTTAGTGGCAGCTATCAGTTAGAACACCTACACATGGTTTCTCCAGCATGGTGGCCTCAGAGTAGTCAAGACTTCTTCATAGCTGCTCCAGACTTCCACAAAGAGTTTTCTAAGAGAACAGAAAGTAGAAGCTACCAGAAGGCCTGGAATAACTTCTGTCATATTCTGTCAACCAAAGGAGTCACAAGCCCTTCTTGCTTCAAGGGGAGGGAACATAGAATCTACCTCTCAACAGGAGGAATTTCTGGCTTTCTTTAATTTGCCATAGAAATTGACCAGAAAAAGTATAAAATGTGCACAAGACAGTGTGCTATGGAAGCCCAGAGAAGGTAGGTACTGATACTATTTATAGTGATAGTCAATTCAAGAAGAGGGCAAATGTGTCAGACATTTAAGAGGTCAAAGCATTAAGTCATGGTGCTAAAAAAGAAGCTGTCATGTTTGGGAAATAAGAAATGTGTGTTAGAGTGGAGGGTGCATGGACAAAGGGGAGGGAGATGATGACAATGATGGTGTTGCTATAAGGTGATGCAATGGTTGACATAAATGGTTGATATAAAGATGATGATATTGTCAGTATAATTGCCTATACACTGTACATTTGCTATGCTTCAGACTTTCAACATGAATTCTATATTAAGGAAGCTGGACACTGTCAGGAAGGCAATGGAGAACAAACTGAGGTGTTCAGGATGGAAAGAAGATGTTAGCTTTGCTTTCTAAACAATAATTCTAGTGGCAGTGTAGAGGGCATGGAAGAGAGGTTGATGGTTGGGTGACCAGTTGGAGACCAATGACACCAAATGCTCACCTGAAAACAAAGCAGACTTGGTAGAGCAATGGCAGTTGAAAGAGAAGAAGTTGGATTCACAGGTAGAACTGATTGGATTTGGTGATCAGGATATGAGACAAAGAAGAGCGAAGTGTCAAAAATGAGTTTGAATTTTCTAGGGTAAAGAATTCATAGCATATTTAGAGTTTCCGCTTAGTCATAACTTCCGTTTCTGAAAATTTTGGCTTGCTCTTGGCCCCTCGTGGTTCTTCATGGCCGTGAGACATCTCAGAATCAGTTTTACTCTCTTTATTATATATCTGTTTTTATTTCCCGTTATGAGCTCTATATTTCACAACTGAAATTCCTGAGAATTCAAATCTGATTAGCTTAGCTTGTCCTGGTTTTGCCAATGTGGTTCGTATCAGGTCACTTTATAGGTTTTCTACTGGGTACTGGACTGAGAATTCATTGACTATGAATTTGTTGATATTGGGTTAGGAGCCGAGCTTTCTACAATAGACCATGACTAGGGATTGGGGGAGAGGGCCAATAGTTTCCTTTGCAGAAGCTGTGAGTGGGGCAGTTTTGTTTAGATGGTGCCAAGAATTTAATAGATCTTATGACTACATAATAAAGTTGTATGGAGCTCAATTTATCAACACTCTCCTCCGGTATCCTGTATCCATCCTCCCTGGGACCATGCATGTTAGTCTGCACGGTACAGTAGAAGGACAAGGAAAAGTAAGAATGAGCTTATGGGAAAGAATTACACTGATATTCTTGACTCCATGATACAGGGCCATGGACATAGGAAATGAAGGGAGGAAAAGACAGGGTCAGCAGAGAAACAAAGAAACAAAGAAGTGACTGTGGAGGAAAGACCTGGAAGAAGTCTTGTTTAGTGGGAGAGAAGGACTAAAACTAATAAGATGGATATGATGTCTGAATTTACGAATCAGAGAGCTAGTACAGTTCTAGATGAAAAAAATTTAAAATGCCGGTGTGGGAAGGGATCCCCAAAGTGAGAAGGAAGTCAAACAATCTTGAGATGGGTTGAATTCTCCATGTGGATGGTGTGGGTTGAGGACATTGAGCCTTCCATGGGGATGATGAAATTGTCCAGGGTGATAACAGGTTTGGAGTGGAGAGGATACAGGGAACCAGGCTTCAACATTTTCCTTAAATGCAACAGCATAATCAGGCTACAACAGTAATAGTTATGAATAAAGGGCAGGACTGATTGGAACTAGGGATCCAGGAGTAATTGATGGAAATGGAAGCGCAATGGTCTGAGAGTCGGAAAAAACAGCATGAAGAAAACAATAATTCCCTCTACCTACATCTCCTACAATCCTTCTATAATCCTGCAAACAAACTGCAAAATATGTTCTGAAGCAGAGCTGCCAGAAGAGCATCCTTCCCTGGGGATAGGACTATGAGAAAGTTTTATTGGACAGGAATAGCTAAGGGAAGGAAGTTTGGGAACCATTCAGGATAAAGTATGAAAGTTAAAGAGTGGTTGGCTAAAATGACATATAGACTCCAATGGACTCTTGAGGAAGGACTGGGATCTGGGCAGGTTGGTGAGCTTCTGAGCTGCAGGGGGATAAGGGTGGAGTAAGAGAGGTTGGGAATAAATTGCACAAGACCCTGGGTCATTATTGTGTTTACAGTCCTACAGATGATGAATGCAGGATAAAAGGAAAGAGAGGGCCCATTTTCTCCCTTGGCCCCTGAATCCCTCTTCTAGGAAGTAGAACCCATAGTTAAGTGGAAAGGGGAATGACAGATTGTTGCTCTCTGGAAACTTAGCAAAGGCTCCAGGGAGAGGATGGGCAGACAAATCTTTCTCAGAATCAGATGGGAGAGTGAGGATAAATGAAGTTCTTTCCTTTTTCTCAAAGTCATCTCAACTTATCATGAGGACAATGCTGTAAATAGGACATCTTGGAAAACCCAAAACACCATTTTTTAGAAGATAAAGTAAATCCAATTTGTTGAGATGTTTCTGTGCTTGGAGATAAATAACATTATTGTATTTTATCAGTAGATGGGTGGGCTGTTTAACAGCATAAAACTGGCAGCAAAACAGAAAGGGCTCCGAGTATCTGTGAAGAATCCATTATTTTATGCAGGTTTCTGGACAGTATAAATGAGATCTGTGCAGAGAAAAAAAAACAATTATGTAAATTGGGACAGCTTGATGGGGAGTATCTGCAGACAGGAGAGGTGGTGAAGGGGAAGGTGGGTTGAGCAGTGGTTGGCATGTTGGGGATTTTTCTCCTCAGGGTAAATGCTGTCCTGGGTGTGAGGGCTGGTGCGTGGAGGGACACGAAGTCACCAAGGTCAGCATGGTGTCTCTTCTAGAAGGGTCCATTTGGCAAAACTATGATCAAGAGTGTGGGTTCTGCATCTATACTGCCTGCTTCCCATCCTGGATTTACCACTTATGACTCCATGTGATCTTGGCTTCTCCCTCATGGGTAAAGTGGGGCTAATGATTTTACTCACCCCACATGATTGTTGTGAGGGTAAAGTAGGATAATGTATGAAAAATACTTAGAATAGTTTCTGATACATACATAGCATGCATGTAATGTTACTAGTATGGTTATCTACATTTTATGTGTTTCGTATTCTGTATAGACACAGATATACAGGGACCCTTACAGTCAGGTCCCACACTGCTTCCTCTAATGAGATGGAATTAAGACATGGATTTCTCCATCACCAAGTCACTATCATGCAGATACTAGCATGCCATGTCAGTGGAGAAGAAATACTGGATTCTTAAATGTAGAACCTGGGTCACTGAAATAGCTCTGGGACTGCCTTGGACTTCAATTTGCAGGGAGATGTGAGCTCTTGGTTCTAGTACAATAATGTCACTGGTGTGTAAAGTCCTAAAGTCCCAATAGGGAGTCATGTAACAGAGTTACAGCTTCAGCTCTGCCATAGCTGAGCTGCGTGCCCTAGGCCTAATTACAGACATAGTGGACAAAAAGCACATGGACTAGTGTCAGAAGCACACACAGGCTCTGGCTGGGGTGAGGCACCTTCCTTTGGGCCCGTCACAATGTCCTATGTGGTTTCTGATGTTACTCTTCCAAAGAGTTCCATAATTATGTTTATGCCTTTGTCTTCTCCACTAGACCATGAGCTCCTCAAATATGAATAATGATAATATTAATTAACATTTATTCAGCATTTACTCTGTTGCAGTTATCTCTTTGATTCTAGTATCTTTTAAATCCCACAATATCTGGCATATGATAGGCACCTAATAAATGTTCAACAGATCACTAGATACCTCTTCTCGAAGGGTAAGAGGTATCCTTTGTTTGATAAACTTTGTTTGAATCAGATGCTTACTTAACTTACGGACTTTGTGCAAATTTCTTGGTCTTTCTGAATCTTAACTTGCCAATAACACCTGGCACATCCTAAGCCCTCAGTAGATTTCATTTAACTGAAATGTCCCACTTCACCAGCTTAAGGGTGCAAAATAGTTTATGATGTATGATTATTCCCAAATCTACATCTCTGACTCCGTATTTCTCTATTGAATGGTCTATTTAGCATTCTTGGTTAGATGTTCAGTAGGCACCTCAAGACTTAGGTTCACACGTGACCTCCTGATGTCTGCCTCTCACCAAACCTTTTCTCAGTCTTCACCATCTCAGGGAAAGTCACCATCGTCCACACATGTGCTCAAAACAACAATGTAGGAGTCCTCATGGACTCTTCTATTTCCCTGTCACCTGACATCTAATCCATCAACTAACCCTCTAAGTTTTTTCTGAGTCTGACTCCTTCTCACCCTCTCCACTATCCCAGCCCTTGTCCAAGCTCTCCTCGTTTCATGTGGAGACTATTGCAGTTATCTCCTAAACAGTCTCTGTAGTGTGTTTTCACTCTTATACATCCCCTCCTCTTTTGGCCATATGGATCCCAACTACCCCCAGCTTTTTCTAAGAAAATGATGGGTGGGATGGAGTGATGACCTATTCAGCTGAAATAGGAGGAGAGAAAAGACAGGTGTGTGTGTGTGTGTGTGTGTGTGTGTGTGTGTGTGTGTGTGTGTTTGGGGAGCTTAGGACTTAGAGTGTTGGGAGGCAAGGAAGCTTATGTGAAGAAGGTCCTATAACAGGGTCAAGAGAGGAAATCCACAAATGGGAGTAGGCATCCATTGGGAAAGGTGCAACCGCAAGGGTAGGAGGAAGAAGCAGCCTTTAAGGTGAGCTCGGCTGTGAGGTGTCCGTCATAATGTGCTCTGCTGGAGCTGCCCTGTCCATTCTTCAGGCTCCATGTGTTTAACTGAGCAACTAACATTACATATTTTCCGGATATGGGTTCAACTACCTCACCCTTCTGATAAATGTTAAAGGCATGATAATAGGTTTGTAATATAAACATTGAACCTCAAAAGGGAATGGAGTCTAGTGCTTGACCTTATCTCTCCCAGGATGCTCCATGCTTCCTGTACATATGTGTATTTACCTGCTGTCTTCCCAGAAAACCATGAATTCTTTATGTGGAGGTGGGGTGGTCTTTGTTGAACCCCAAACTTCCACTTTATGGGTGATTCCTGCCTCTACCGTACGAGGATCTAACACAGGGCTGCCCAAAGAGAGGACTCCAATGAGTATTTATAAAGGCTAAAAGAGCATCATAGATACTGGATATTTTAATACACATCAGTGATCCACCTTGAGATCTTAAGAAAGCATAATGTAGTCTCTTTGTTTGTAATCCCATTGCTGCAAAATGATCAGTACTGAATTTCTACAGCTTCGTATTTGTGCTGTCGACCACATAGACTCCAAAATCCTTCCAACTGGAGATACTGTGTCAGCCTTGATCCCCTTACACTGGAAGTGGAAAACAGAGGAAAGCTAGATGGGCTTCCCTGGCTTCAGACCTTGGCTTAACGTGGGTAAGACTCTGGCCAAACATAAACTTCCAGTTTTCAGAATATGCTTAATTGAGAGCTGTGGTTTATTTTGTTCCCTGAGCTAAATTGGCTTTTGTACAAATAAAAATGTAAAAAACTATAGCTGCAGGCTTACGAAAGAGCCAGTAAGAAGAAAAGAGAGAAATTGTGTTTATAAAACCGCAGTGTTGAGCTATTCTTCCTTTTTATGATCATTCTCCCATTACTTGGTCTTTCTTGGCTGCAGAGCCAGCCAGGGTCAGTGGTATTTGTGAGCCATCTCCACGGAGCCAGGGGGCCAGGAGCACACCCTTTCCCGCCCTAACCTTTCTTGTTATTTGTTATGAGCTCTAAATCTATCTATAAAATTTGTCTAAAGCCATAAAAAAGGAAATTGTTCATTATTCCCTTTTGGGTAACAATCATGTCTGCTCTCTCTTCCCCGTGGCCTCTTATCAGAACCTGGGAGCTAAAAGTATAATGCTGTTTCAATTTACGCTTCAGGAACTTGGGCCAAGGCAAGTTGTTTAGGTGAAAGGCTTATCCATGTGAGAATATTCGTAGGCATTAGATAAAAATAGTTCTGAGAATTTTATGCTTAGAGTTATAACTCGGTGTGTCCAAGGACTATAGTTTTCCAGATTTTTCTAGCAAACAGAATTGCAGGGATGCTAGAATCTCAGAATTGGTAGTGATTTGGTGGTGATTTCATCTGACTTTGTAAAAGAAAACACATAGGTTGTAGAAAAATTCTACAACCAAAGCCCTTTTGAAAACTGGTATCACTTTTCAGCTTTTATACTTGGGAAAGAAAAGGAACAACTACAGTAAGGCAAGACTTCCTGGATTTCTCTTTTTGTCAGAAAAATCTTAGTATCATGATAGATGCAGGTAGTGAGGGAAATCTGCCTTCTGTCCAGGACGCATAAAAATGCCAGGCCATCTGCTAGATCCAGGCTGGCCCTGTTGTGTTGCATTATGTTTTCTACGCTCATCAGTTTTTCTGCAGCACTCAGCCTCGAAGGCCGACAGCGAGTACAGGAGATGAAGCTGAAGCACAAGCGTCCACCTTCAGCGGGAGGAGTTTTTGATATTCCTGTGCTGTGCTCCTTCCTCCTGACAGAGTTCACTGACAGCTGTTCCCAGCAGAGCTCAGGGCTGCGTGCACACTGCACACTTTGTTCTGTAAAAGGGGAAGAGGGATGAGCAAACTGCTTGCATAGACCTGAAACAAGCCTCCTCCTCAGATCCAAGACCCTGCTTTGTCTGGAACCTAATTACCTCTTCATTTCTGACACACAGCAGCCAGCCTTGCAGGAAACCCAGCTGAGACATGCAGAGGGAGCCTGCAGGTCTGGAAGAGTTGATCCAGACCTCTTTTCATTCCTCTCTCCCGCCCTGCTCTTTTCTCTCTTACCGGTGCATTTGAAAAGGCAGTGCTGTAAGAAAACACTGAGCCAGACATCTTTAAAACATGCCCTTTGTAAATCATCACTGTCTATAGTTACAATGCAGGGAAGACAGCAGCTGGAAGTGGCCGCCTGCTCTCTGAGCCTGCTCCCAGGAGGCTGCAGGCAAAAGAGAAAGGAGGCCCTCCCATGGGTTGGCAAGGACCAACAAATAGCTGTTGCATTAGTTGAGATGTGGGGCTGATCCTTGCAGCTGTTCAGGCCCTCAGAGGGCTGTTCAGAATGTGCTGGAACCTCTACTCAAGCTGTTCTCCTGCTATTGCTGCTGGCTTTTTAAAAGCTGCCTGCCCGCTTGACTTACATTTCTATGGCATTTTAACAATTATGAAGACCTTCTACAACATACATTACTGCATTTCATCCTCATGGTAACTGTCATGCAGTGTTTTCATGTGAGGTCTCTAGTCCCGCTCCCCACATAAGAACGCAGGATATGATGAGGCCAAAAAGGAACACCCACGGAGCCATAGATAGGGGAGTCATACCACTACATTCTCGCTGGTGGCTGGGTTGGAGACACAGGAAGCAGGAGCCACACTATCCACAACTGGTGGTCCACTTCTCTCTGCCAACACACCTCACTTGTTAGCTGTAATCTGCTCTTGCTAGCTCAGCCACCATCTTCTTGCTAGCCCCCATTTTCTGCTAGCATACCCACACCAGTTATATTAGTGGCCAATGGCTCACTGGTTATAGCTGACGGCCAACTAGCCACAGCTGATGGCCATCCAATCATAGTTGATGGCCCTTTACTATCTGAGTGAGCGAGAGCCTGAAAACTGCACTCCTGGCTCTGTCCCCACAATAACCCATGAGAAATGTGGACTATTATTAACCAGTGTGATATAAGCCAAGAAAAGAGAAAATCTCAGAAAGAATAAATGCCATGCCCCAAAGCAAACTCAGTAAGTGTCAGAAAGCTGAATCTGGTCCCATATTCTTATCACACTCACAGCTCGCTGTCCTCTGCCACCTCTCTACAGCACAAAGCAGTGGTCCTCAATCTTGAGCCTGGGTCAGAATCACCTAGAAGGCTTGCTAAAGCACAGATTGCTGGCAGGCAACCCCCAGACTTCCTGAGACCTGGGATGGGCCCGAGGACTCACACCAGGTAATGCTGACCCTGGTCCAGCAACCACACTTTGAGAACCACTGACACCTAGAACATCAGCTGTCTGTAGTGTGAAACCATTGTTAACTCATTTGGGGAGACTCATGTCTGCAAAGCAGCTGAGTTCAGTGCATGCTGGGCAGAGGTGGTACAGAAGTCTTAGCTCAGTGATGTCTCCTCTCTTGACTCTGCCTGGTCATTCCTCTCATGCTAGGTCACTTCCACAGGCATCTGAACTTATTGATAGAAGGCAAGGTCTTTTCACTCCTGGAGCAAAACCCACTTCATTATACGTTAGCAGATGTGCATAAATTAATTGGTGGGGATGTTTGTAAATCAACCTATAAAGGCATCCGTGTATGCACATATATTTTATTCTTCTAGTCTCTGAAAATTGTTAAAAAGCATACATGTTATTTGTTTTGCAGCTTAGTAAAGGAAAGGAACATTCCAAAGCCTATGAAAAGAAAGTGTAGCATACTTCTTTGGGCATGAGCATGTGGAGAGCCAAAGGATTCCAGCTAAGGATGGTGAAATAGTACGGCATGTGTACTGGAAGAGCAAGTCCAAGTCTTGACTCACCCATATATCCAGCTGTCCCTTCCTTCTCTGAATCCTGCCTGAGTTCCTGGGCCCATGGTATGCATGGGGGATGAAGGCCATAGTCTGTCCATACAGTGAAAGAGCTCATACACGTACGCATGTGTGGTGAAATAAGAATTTTAAACAATTTCTCTCTCTGGTTGCTCCTTTTCTCCTTTAGACCTTTCTCCCATTTAAGCAGCTAGGCTGGTCTATACACATCCACTTAGGGAAGGGATATGACTGGAGAAAGAAGAGAAAAGAGGAGTCACTTCCTGGCTTCTGGTTTTTAAAGTTTAATCTTTTATGGGGAACAGAAGGGACTCATGGATTAGAAAACATATTGGGGAAACAAAATGAATATCCTCCTCTAACCTCCTCCATCCTTTGGACTAGAAAAGGAACATTTTGGCTTGGAGGAGAGAGTTGGAGAACTGATAACACTGATGTTGGTGGATCCTGGAGAGAGGGTACAAGGACCTTTCTAGTGGGTACAGTCATGGGAAGAGGCAGGACCCTAGAGAAGAAATGGCAGTATGTCAGGGGCTTTATCAGCAGGATGATTTCCCTGTGCCTAAAATGGCAAGGAAGTTGTGGAGACAGGCTCTGAGTTGATGAACATGGGACAGGGCCTGGAGTAACCCAAGGTCAACTTACATGGACCAAAAATCTAGGGCCAGGCAGGGTGATGGACATCTCAGCTTTCATGGATGACTTCACAGAGCTGATATTAAACTTTTCTTACTGCTTTGGCCTTATATAATCCCCCTGGAAATTATGTCATCCTGAATTGAAATTGAGTTATACAAAAAGTAGAGAAAGTTACATTCATTTGACATCTAAATTTATAGATTGAGAGTCAATCTTAGTACACAGGTAAGTTATACTATGGAGCATACGGGCTATGCAGAAGTATTCCCTGGGATAGTGGTAACTCAGGGGAGGCAGTAACAAATACTCAGATAAGATCACCTTTATGGAGGGGATACGACTTGAGCTAGGGCTTGATAGATCCATGCAGAGTCAACAATATTTTCATTTTTTAAAACATAATCTTGCCAAATTCAGTTTTGCAAATTACAGTATTTTCCAGAACCATAATCTGTGCTTAGTGAGAAATTACTAGAGGTTCATTTCATATGTAATATCATCCCTCTCTTTCTAAAAATTCTATGTATCTCTAAGGCCAAGATCAAGTTCTTCTCAAAAACTTAGTTGGCATACCCTGTCCATGTTAATCTTTCCCCTTTTCATGGCTATTTGGAAAGATTGTTAGTTTTGTACATTTTATACTTTGGATCATAAATTATACAGCCTTTTTCTTTGATTGATTCATCTGAGTTATTCACATTTTCCTGGATGGATCATAACTCTTTTATAATCAAGATTTTATTGAGTTACATTTCTCAAAGGTTGGGAACAGTCAAGTTTCCATTTTTTAAAAAAAAGTTTCCCTAATGCTTACTAAGAACTGTGTGTGTTGAAGCAGCTCTAACTGCTATGCAGACATTATTGTAACCTTATGCAGTGTAGTAGGTGCTATTATTAATCCCATTTTACAGATGAACACTTGTAGGGTGAGTCAAGGACCCACTGAAGAGGATCATCAGAATGGGACAGTGAAAAAAGAAAAAGACATATATGTGGTTTTAACTAGAACAGAAAAAAAAAAATTACCTGGTCTCACTTAATTGAGTATCTTTCTTTCTTGTTCTTTTAAAAAATTTTTTAAATAGTTAAGGATTGAAAGTTAGTATCAGAATCTCAATATATGTTGGTTATCTTTTCCTATACGTGGGTTGTTCTGAAGTTAACGATCTAGTCACCATTTGATGATTGGGACCTGTTATTCTCAATGAGTCATTTTGTACAAGGCCCCAGCAGATGCTGTTATAACTGGAGAGCAGGTTCAAGTCAGCCCTGTTACTCTTGCAGTGAATTTTCCCAAGTCCCTACGGAAGCCTGGAGAAGCATTCCCTCACTAAGAAGTCTCCGTATTCCTGTGGCCTATTTTCCTGTCCGCATAGGCACATATTCCCCACACAGGCCCTCTGACAGGCTGTGCTGTTGTGTTTAATCACTTTCTACTCACCCCACTGGTGAACCACCCTTGGGTTATGGGGGTGGCCAAATGTATGACACCTAACATGGCACAGATGAGATTGAGAGCAATGTATTCATCACACATACTCACAGCCTGGGGTAAGAAGGCACTGCACCACACAGAGCCACAGGCAGTCTGAACTTGGGGACCGAAGAACAACCATGGTCTGTGGAAGGCAGGCTTTGTGGTATCAAGAAGGTGAGGTGGGTATCAAGAGGGTCCCTCCCAGATTCATGGTGGGAGGGACAATGGTGGTGGTGGAAGAGTTGGTTGGTTTAATTCCATGGCTAGCAGGGGTAAGGAAGAACTTTATGTAGCTCTTTTGATAAGGAGAATTGTTTGGCTAGGGGACCTGATTCCTGGGAGCAGAGGGGAATGGGAATTGTGGTAGGCCATTGGAGGCCCTCCAGTTTTACTGTATACTAAGGCAGCCTGTAATATCGAACTTTCCCAATGGGTCTTAAACCACGTGATATGCAATGCTTATATGCTCATGTGAAGGCTTGCACCTTAAATTTATCATTTACCATTTATCACCTTATCATTTATCATGTCAAAAACATGACTTCCTCATGGCTGGCAGCTCCAGGGTATGAACATGCTGGATACAGAATCCTGGCTCTTCAGATTCTCTCCTGAACCCAACTTAAGAATAGTTTTTCAGTTTCTTTCAAACTGAATGCAGAGATTACTGACACATGGGAGAGGGATGTCTGAGGGATGGGTTCATTATTCAACCCTCACATCTCCCCAGATTTCATATTGTATTCCTTCAACTAGGCCACTAGAAAACTCCAGACCTTCTTTGATCTGATTACCCTCAATAGTTAGGGTTCTTTCAGTCCTATGGAGAAGGAATCGATAAGACCCACTTCAAGAATAAAAGGGGAAATTTGTTAAAAGCATATAGATTGGTCGTGGAGAGCACAGGGCAGGGAGGCGCCTGGCCCTCAGGAATGAATGGGAACCAGAAGCTGGATGCCCACAGCCTTCCCAGAGCTCACCTACCTTTCTCTCTCTCAAGTTCTCCTAATTCCTCTCTCTTTGCACGTAGTTTTTAGATGCCTCCAGGCCACGTGGTAGAAACCATGGTTAGCCCACGGAATAACACCTGAATTTTCACCTCTTTTCAATAGATTGGGCTAGATTGATATCTCTTAATCGCGAATGGAAATTTCACAGATAGAAGTGGAACCAGTGAGTATGGATCACCTTAGATAAAATGAAGCCAGGCTTCTAGGCTATGCCCAGGTGAATTGAATGGGTGATGGAGGAGAAGTTTTTATAGGAAGGGCTGGGTTCTAGTGTTCTTGCTTCCTGTAGAATTGCTTTCAGAGCACAGAGCTTTATTGTCATGACATCTGTGGTCTCCAGTGCCATATATTGCATGGCTTTTCTTTCTGGTGGTAAAATCTCTGTTGAGGTTATCATTCATTATGTTGTTCCACAATCTTTATAGAGCCAGATGCACATGGGTTTGAACTTTGTTTCGAGACTAGCTTGAATTAGGCAATTTACCTAACCTCTATCAACTTGGGCTTCTCATTAATTTCATGGGAATAATACACAGGATTTTTGTAAGAATTAAATGGCATACTGTTTGCAAAGTCTTTGCACTTAGAATAGGAGACACTCAATGAGCAGTAACTATTATTATCATTATTAATTTAATACTAATCATTATTATTTCATGCAGCATGCTCTCAGACCAACGTTGACAAATAAATTGATGCTTTTCTTTAACTGATGTTGACAATAAGATTGCAAGCCAATAGGTCTTCTGACAGGCATGACCCTCGCTTCTGAAAAACATAAAATACATAATTATGTTTTCATGCTAACAAGGATTGAGAAGTGGTGATCTTTAATTTTTCCATTTTTGTGATGACATCCACAAACCCTCACCGAGCATTCTTTGGTGGGAAGATCACACACTGACACTTCATTCCAGTTACACGTGAACCTGTGGGCGAACCAAAACCCGTCACTGCTGTCAAATAAATACAGCTGGAAGAAAAGTACCAATTTGTGTTGGTATGTGCTTTTTTCCCCAAATACAATTTAAGGATGATGTAGGGCACGAACAAAGGAGAAAAAATTATGTTGGAATTTGAGATTCTATACAGTATTGAAAGAGAACAGGGAGTAGAGGGAATTATTTTTTAATTGACTAAAATGTGAGTCTCAGCCTTTGTTTTTTCTTTAACCATAAAACAGTTCCCCTTTAAGAAGAATCCCCATGGAATACATATTTTTCCTTATTTCAGTGCTTAGAGAAAATTAACTTTAACTAAGCCCATCACATACATGTCTTTAACCTGCCTGCTGGGAAGCTCTTCATTTTTATTAGGTTGGTGCAAAAGTAATTGCAGTTTTAAGGAGAAGCCTGTTAGCTCAGCTGGTTAGAGCCTGGTGCTAATAACACCAAGGCTGCTGGTTCGATCCCTACATGGGTCACTGAGAACTGTGCCCTCCTTTAAAAAAAAGTAATTGCGATTTTTGCAATTATTTTTAACCTTTTTAACCACAATTAGTTTTGCACCAACCTAACACATAGTGGTAGCTTTCCTTAATCAGAATTTTTAATGTCATATTTTTCCTAATCTTTTTTAAAGTGCTTGGCTACTGTCATCTAGCTTGGGTAAAGGTCTTACTATATTTCTTTTAAGGTAAACTTTCAAATTCTCTCTCTCTTTTCGGAAGTAGGCGGAATCTAAATGAATAAATATAATGATGGAATAAAAAGTTAAAAGCTATGTAAGGCCAATGTAACAGAAGAACCAATTCTCTTTCTCTCTGTCTCTCTCTGCATACATACATGTATTATTATATATAAAATCCCCAAATTACTAACCACACCATTAATTTAAAGCTGTAACCAAATTTTACTATCTCTGTTCTTCACTTTGCAATGAAACACAATGAAGAGACAGGCTAATTAATCATCCCTTTTAGGGATGGCAGTGATACATCGAGAGGCTAAAATGGAGGCTGGGAACGTAGTGCAGTGATGTGGTACCCAATATACCTGAAGCCAGAAGGAGGTGGTCCGACTCATCTAGTTGGCTCACTCCTTCCAGACTCATCTCTTCACTCCCTTTGTTCTAGCCACAGCAGACCCTTTGCTGTTCCCCAAATACTTGGTGGGACACCCACTTGTATAGCTTCTTTTCCCTGCTTTTGCCATTTCCTTTTCTGAAATCCCTTTCTACCTTCTGCACCTGGGAAAAATCCTCCTCAGTGCAATGATATGGAGAACATTTTATTTTCTTGGAAGCAGAATGATACTTCTTTTCCATCAGCCCTGGTTCCTGTTGGGTAAACATTTTGATTAGCAGCCTGGAGTAGAGGGAAGGATTCTCCAAGGGCCTACCTACATACAGGGATGACCTCCTGAAGTGCTTTTCCAGGAGGCTCTGTGCACACCTTTGGACCCTGCTGTTTGTTTTTTGAGTGGACATGCAGGCTGAGGCTGAGAACTGATGACTCCAGAAGTTGACCAGATTGGAAGGGTGTGTGGGGCAAGAGGAGGAGAAGTGAGGCATTTGGGAGCTAGAGAAAAACTTTCGCAAGGCAAAGAAATAGCTCATTGGGATTTTAAAAATTGTGTTTACTTTTTAGTAGGTGAATTAACATTTTCTCAATCTCTTCAAGCAAGGTTCAGTAAAAGTCAATGCTAGCTGCTAATGTGTGTGGAGGTGGATCTGCTTCTGGGCCTGGGACACAGCCCTTATTTTAGGTTCAAGAAAGAGAGCTGAGGTCCCACACGAGGCTAACATGTCTGGGTAACGTCAGGAGGCATGGCCTGTCTTCCAATGCTGTCTCCCCCAGGCTGCACCCATGTTAGAGCTGTCCTAGATGGAGCTGATGATCCCCCTTGGAGTGTTGAAAGCACTTTAATTACCAGCAGACAGAGCTCTAAGTCCGTGGTCTAGGACTGTTAACTCATGTGTCTGGCTTACCCACTCGACTGTGAGTTACTTAAAGGCATTGTCCTGGGATTTCTTACTCCTGCATCTCCAGTTGACTACTGTTAGGCCTAGAATAGGTGCTGTATAAATGGTAGAACTGAGTTGTCAACTCCAATTCTTTACATGGCATATCTTCAGGTATGTTTGCTGTTCATATTAACATAATCCTAAGGAAGAGCATTAAAGGGAACAGTATTAGGCAACTTTCAGGTTTCCCTGGCTGAACCATGTAATGCAAAAATGCTATTGGCTAAAGCTTTCCATAGTTTGACATTTTGCTGAAGGGTCTAATAAGAATGTTTACCTTTCTTGGTAGCAACTGGGAAGCTGTATTTTTCTTGGCTGCTGACCTCTTACCCCATTTGGGAACTTGGCATCCAATTAGGCCTGAGGATATGCAGGCCAATGAGTCGGGTTACAACCAGGTCAGCCTCTCTCTTGACCTAGCCATGAAAAAGAACGGCTAAGCAAAAAAACTGCAGGAGGTTTCAGGACACAATGGGAATAAATTAAGGAGATAAATGAATTTTCAACTATAAGTAGAGGACAAAGAAGAAAGGCGAAACTGGATGTTTGTTCAGTAGAATGATACTGCCACTTAAATGAAGGATGGAAAGTTTAAGTGTGTGTGTGTGTGTGTGTGTGTGTGTGTGTGAGAAGGAGAGAGGGAGAGGGAGAGGGGAAGAGAAAGAGAGAGAGAGAGAGAGAGAGAGAGAGAGACAGAGAGAGACAGAGAGAGAGAGATCACTTAGCCTTTTTGGTGTTTTCCTCAGCAAAACGTGTATAATGCTTCCCCTCCCAGGGTGAGAGTTTTGAGGGTGCTAGAATTAGTTCATGCTCAATACCAAGCAGCTTCCTCCATGGCTGAGTTGAGAGTCTCTTGATTCCATAATTTCTCTACTACTGCTTAGTGTCTGAAATTACACTGTGAGGTGAGTGTAGTGCAGTGGTAAGAATCCTGGTCTTTGGAGCCAGACAGGGAGATTAGCTATATGCTATCTGGAGAGATAGTTGCCTTCAAGTTAAAAAGTGAGGTTCTTTTTAATTAACTTTGATCACATTAGACATTTATGTCAAGTGGGTACTTTATGGAGTTTGACATTAGGACAAATATTATTAATAATAAATGAATCTTCCAGGTTCACATCTCAATTCTGTGACTTTCCATCAATTACTTAGCCTCTGTGAGCCCCCATTTTCCCACCTGTAAAATAGGGGAAATGCCTTCATAGGGTTATTGTAGGATGAACTGAGCTAAGTTATGCAGCACAGGAAGTCCTCAGTGAAAGTGGTGATGATATTGAGTGTGGGGGTGGGTAGTGACAATTGTGTCAAAGACAGCTGTTTGCTACCCATTCTCTTTATTTTGTCTTCTTCCCTTTTGCACAGTCTTGTTGCTACATGTCAAGGTGACAATGTGCCCAGTGTAGACTACATTTGCTGGGTTCCCTTGCAGTTATGTGTGAGCATGTGAGTATATCTGCCACAGTGGGAGCTGAAGTTTGAGGGCAGAAAATTTAGAAAAGGTTATTAAAGGAAGAACAGCTCATTTGTCCTTCCCTGTATCCTCCTTCCTGTTACCTGGCAAGTGCTCCAGCAACCATTTGGTCCAAAGGTGATGTTGAGAATGACAGATATATGAGGGTGACACAGTAGGAATATAGAGGAAGTCTGGATTCCTGTTAATCTATATTAGAACTCTTTACCAGAACTTCTGTTGGGTGAGAGAATTGTCTGAGTCACAGCTTTTGTTTTTTTTAAAACTTTATCTGCAAACATGATTCTAATTGACAGTGATGATGAGGATAATTTCTTTTTGGCTTTCAAGAGATCTGTATTAATTTGGGGAGTGTAGGGATGGAGTCCCTGAGAGCAGTTTCCGACTCTCGATCTCATGTGGAAAGGTGCTGGCTCGGGCAGTAGATGGCCATCAGCTGTGATCAGATGGCCACCAGCTGTAACCAGTTAGTCATTAGCCACTAATATAACTGCTGTGTCTATGATAACAAGCGCGGATTGCTGCTAGCAAGTGAGGTTAGCAAGCGGATTGTGGACTGTGGATCATGTTGATCCTACTTCTGTGTCTTGCCCAGCTGCCAGCAAGACTGGGGTGCAGAAAGACCCCTTGTCGGGGTACTGGCAGATGTTTGCTTTTGTGTCTTGACCAGCCACCATCAAGAATATACTGGTATGAATCCCCTATCCATGGCTCTGTTGGTGTTTCTTTTTGGCCTCATCATATCCTGCGTTCTTATGCAGGGAGTGGGAGCTGAGACCCTGCACGACAGGGATTTCCAAGGATTGCCATTTGGTTGATTAATTTCCAACCAGGCCAGTTGGCTAGAGCAAGATCCTGAGGGAATGGATAAATGCTAGAATAAAGAAAGAGTGTGGCTCCGAAAAGGGAGGGAGTCTAGGAAAAACATCACCAGCTCTATACTTCCCAGCTGTGTCACCTTAGATAAGTCAGATAACAGCCTTGAATTCAGGCTTTTACCTGAAGGCAGTAGCAGAAATTAAGTGAGGTCATTATTCTATAATATGGCTCAGAGTAATTACCTAAATAATGTTTATTTCTTTCTATTGATTTATTAGAATAGGTGTGGAGAGGCCCTGTCCCTTTGCCATCAAAAAGTAGGTGGAGATATTTTCTCTTGTTTGCATGGTTTAACAAGCAAAAGGCTCACTGTTTCTTTACTAAAATTGTTTACCACTTCACACTCTGATTTCCTCTATTCCTGTTTGCGGCTGCTGACAGGCCCTGGCCCTGCCTGAGCTTGCCAGACTCTGAAGGAGGTAGGAAAAGGGAGGGTGGACACCACTCTTCAACCTTCATTTCAGTGCACCCTGGCCTGTCTCAGCCCATAGCAGAGAGGATGGCTACCCGCTCCCCCACCCTGCACCCACCATGTTATGCTAAAGACAATTATATGCAGCATTTGACAACAGAGCTGGTAATTTATGTGTTGCTGGAATGGAGAAGGAGGAGGGTAATCGAGATGAATACCAATGTGCTCTAAAAGACACCACATTTTTTTATCCCTTCCAGGAATCAGGGCTGGTATGGATGGGAGGATGTTAATTGGTGACTTGGTGGATTGATTTAAAACCCATCTGCCTTAAGAATGATGTGGAGGGGAAATGCATTATCTCCCCTCTACCCCCAGCATTGGGTGGTTGTGCGTTGAGGGGCCAGAAGTCAGTATCAGAAGGTCAACTTGCAAATGTTTGTTGAAATCATGAACCTGCCACCTGTGAGATCTTAAGAACATTACTACACCTCTCTGAATTTCAGTTTTGTCCTCTGTAAGTGAAGGATAAGAACACTGTCCCATTGGGTTGTTCTGAGAGTTAAAAGAGATGAGCTGTATAGAACCCTTGGGACAGTTCCTGGCCTGGCACAAAGTAGGTGGTCAAAAATCCATTTCCTTCCTCCCTTATAAACCAAGAACCACCCTTCATCCCTATCAGCATTTGTGAAAATTTATCTTTGCAAACTTTTAACAGTGACAGAGGAGATCTTTCCACTATATTAAAGAAGGGCCGCCATTCAGTATAGCTTCACCATAAGCAAACTTGGTTTTGAAGAACAGGTGTGAGTGTGTGTGTGTGTAAATCCAGACATGTTAGTTTCTGTTTTTCATTGACAGTAATTATAAAACGCCATCGCCATACTATTATCCTTTTAAATGCAGCCTCGTCTTTTCCTTCCTGAGTGTGATACTTTGAGATTCAGGCTGTTTGTTCACAGTACTGGAGCTGGGTCTCACCCTCCCTGTGTCACCTTCATGACAATCTGCAAAATAATCCAGATTGATTCAAGTCTCAGCTCTCCTGAGGGGGAGAAATAGGGGTCTCAGGATTTTTTTTTTTCTATAAGAAAGAAATGATATCGAGACCTTAGACAGATCTGAGATATTGTTCCTGTTTGGGTCTCATGAATGGCCTTTCTCTATGGGTGGCACATAAACACCAGCCCAGAAAAGAAAATGTCTCTCTGGAGAAAGTCCCCAAGAATAAAATCCTCTTTTACTTTCATCTTTTATTCTCACTGGCCTTCCAGGCGCAAGAGCCCTTCACTGCGTTGTGCTTTTGGGTTTTCTGCTTTGTTCTGTTTTCTCTGTAATTCCTTTTGAGAGAGGTGAGTTAATTCCTCACTCACCTCTCTGGCTGGTCTCTCCCCACAGCCTGAGGTTGAGGAGTTTTCAACTCTGCTGTGTTGAACCCACAGCTGTCCTCTGACTCACAAGGTAAGTAAGGAATTTGGGTAGATCCAGCCCCATTACAGACCCAGAAGACCCTTATTATTCCTCTGAGTGATTGGAGATCTCTCCTTTAACCCCTGGGCCCTGGGACCAGCCTAGAGGAGTCAGAGGGTGACAAGCAGCACTAATTGTCTGGCTCGCTTTCTCTTACGAGAAATTGGACACAGCATGTCTTCCTTTAACCTGCGGAAAGTTGATGCTCATTTATGTTTCTTTTCATGGCTGCTTCATGACAGTTAGCACATAGCAGGTGCTTAGTCTCTGCTGCAAAAAGTAGAATTGAAAATCTCTGTGCTCAGGCCCAGTGGCTCCAATGTATTCTTTGTCATTGGAACTGGAACAACCCCAAGCTCCTGCTCCACGGTTCCTGGGCTGAAACCCAGGCACTTGGACCCAGTGGCACTGTTGGCTGCCCAGAATCACTGAAACTGGTTCCAGCTCATCTGGTGTGACACTTGCACTCCTGTGGTGTGGTTACGCTCTCAGCAGCCTACAAAGTTGTGCGTTTGCCTGTCCTACCCCTCTGAAGGGGCCGGTCATTCTCTTGCCAACTCTTCACTGCTGCACTTCATGGTTGTTCTCTTTTCTCTAGAGGTCATGTATTTCACCTCCCCTTTCTTCCTGGCTGCTCCTCAGGTCATTTCTGTCAGGCTCAATGTGTTGTTCCAAAGTTCTACGTCCCACACGGCACTAGAACCTAAGAAGCCTGTGTGTGCATGAATCTTTGACATCTCCCCCTTTCTCCTGCCATCCTAAATTTATAGAGTGTCTGATTTGTTTTCTGGGAGTTAGCGGTGATGGCTATCCTGAACGTAGTAAATTCTTTAAACAGTTACAGGAGTTCTGTAAAGACCGAGTTAGAGGTTATATAATTACAACATGCATCTGTTATGCTTATGCAAAGTGCTCATGTTGTATTTATTCTAGTCAAGCACGACCTAATCAGTCATCTGACTCATCAATCACTCCATTAGATAACAGAGGTTTATTGAGCACAGCTATGTATTAAGGATCCCAAGGAAATAGAACAAAAGCACGTCTCCAGCTTTTAGACACTTACAGTCCAATTGAGGAGAAAAAAATGAACCTTCATGTCACTACAGTAAGCTCCACCAGGCAGTTGTTAATTGTGTGCGCGAGTGTCGTGCGGGGCATCCTGCTCGCTGCGCCATTTGCCGTGCAAGGCGGCCTGCGGGGTCTCTGCTCCCGCTCCCCACATAACGCAGGATATGGCTAGACCAAAAAGGAACACCCATGGAGCCATGGGTAGGGGACTCATACCCCTATATTCTCACGGGAGGCTGGATCCTCACGACCTGCAACCTGCCGTCCGCTTCTCTGCCTGCCAACCAACCGACTGACCAACCAACGCAGCCACAGCAGTTATATCAGTGGCTAATTGGCTAACTGGTTAAAGCTGACAGTCAACTAGCCACAGATGATGGCCATCCACCACCCGGGCCAGCACCTTTCATGTGAGGCCGAGAGCCTGGAAATTGCTCTCCGGGACTCTGCCCCCACAGCGTGTGTGTGTGTGTGTGTGTGTGTGTGTGTGTGGCAGGAACACTTGCCATGCAAATGTAGTGTGGTGACATAAAACCAGTTGGGTTTGGGGACTGGAAGAACAAGGTTTGAGTCCTAGTTCCCCCTCTTACTAGCAGAAAACATTTGTTGAGGACTTTTCGTGTGCGTCGCCCAACTTCAAAGTGTTGTGAGATTGCAGGGGAAAAGAGAGGCATGATGTCCACTGTGGGGACAGAGCCAGGAGTGCAGTTTCCAGGCTCTCGGCCTCACGTGGAAAGGTGCTCACTTGGGTAATAAATGGCCATCAACTGTGATTGGATGGCCATCAGCTGTGGCTAGTTGGCCGTCAGCTGTAACCAGTGAGCCATTGGCGTCTAATATAACTGCCGTGGCTACGCTAGCAACAAATGGGGGCTAGCAAGAAGATGGTGGCTGAGCCTGCAAGCGGTGCAGTGAGGGTTGCGAACAGTGTGGCTCCTGCTTCCTGTGTCTCCCACCCAGCCGCCAGCGAGAATGTAGTGGTGTGACTTCCCTACCTATGGCTCCGTGGGTGTTCCTTTTTGGCCTCCCCATGTCCTGCGTTCTTATGTGGGGAGCGGGACCAGACCCCGCATGACACCCACCCTCAAGTTGTAGTCTCAACAGAGGCAACGAGACAAAACAGCAGATGACAACATCAGCCTGTGTGTTGGCCCCCAAACGGATGAAAGGGAGTCTAGGACTGTGAACATATGCCCAGCCAGATTGATGCAGGGAAGGGAGTTATGGTTCTTCCATTGTGCACAATTTGAATTAAGGGCTATCCCTTTTATGGAGCTCCTATGGTATTTCAAGAAGCAAGCAAATGGTTACTGCATGTGAGTGACTACTCCACACTAGCTTCTTAAAGTCCATCATCTCCATAAACTTCTCTGTGACCAGGTACGATGATGCTTTTTTATGCAGAGGAAGAGACTGAGGTTGAAAGGAGGAAAGTAAATTGCTCAAGGCCAAAAACTAAGTTGGGGAAGCTCAGATTCCAACTCACCCTTGTCACACAGCAGCTCTAATTTTGCAGTTTATCTCAGGCTTTGCATCGTTTCCCCATTTTCAGGTTAGGCCACCGAGACCCAGCTAGGTTAAGTAATTTAAAGTAATCCAATCCTGAGCTGAGTTCTAAATGTGCCTCTGTCTGATTCTGAAGCCTGAGGCTGTTTTAGTACATAATCTTGAGGAGTTGTAGGGAGAATTTTGGATGCGAAAGAAATGGTTTCTGAGTATGAAGCAAAACAACAGCATAGCAATTTCAATGAGGGGATCTCCTGTTATACAAAAAAGCTGGAAAATAATGGCAAACTGGGGCTTCTAAATGTAATGTGTCCATGGATCACCAGAGAACCCTGTAAAAATTGCAGATTTTGATCCCCCTAATTCTGGATGGGGCCTGAGGTTTTGCATTTCTAACAAGCTCCAGGTGATGCTGAAGTACGGTGGGGACAGAGCCAGGAGTGCAGTTTCCAGGCTCTCGGTCTCACATAGAAAGGTTCTGGCTCAGGTAGTAAATGGCCATCAACTGTGATTGGATGGCCATCAGCTGTGGCTAGTTGGCCATCAGCTGTAACCAGTGAGCCATTGGCCACTAATATAACTGCCATGGGTACACTAGCAGAAAATGAGGGCTGGCAAGGAGATGGTGGCTGAGCTGGCAAAAGCAGATTGCAGTTAGCATGGTGGTTGCAGCCAGCAAGTGAGGTGGGTTGGCAGAGAGAAGTGGACGGCAGGTTGCGGATAGTGTGGCTCCTGCCTCCTATGTCTCCAACCTAGCTGCCAGCGAGACTATAGTGGTATGACTCCCCTATCTATGGCTCCGTGGGTGTTCCTTTTAGGCCTCACTGTATCCTGCATTCTTATGTGGGGAGCGGGAGCTGAGACCCTGCATGACACCCTGCATGACAACTACTCGTCCATAAACCACACTTTGAGTAGCAAGAGTCTAAACCAAGTTTCTCAATCTGGGGACTACTGACATTTTGGCCAGATCATTCTTTGTTGTAGGGGAGTGTCCTATGCATTATAGGATGTTTAGCAGCATCTGTGGCCTCTTCCCACTAGATGCCAGCAGCACCCCCCCCCCAGTATGACAACCAAAAATATCTCCTGACATTGCCAAATGCACCTGGGTGCAAAATCACCCCCAGGTAAAAACCACAGGTCTAAACCCGTGGTTCCCAAACTTGTCTGCACGTTCAAAACTCCTGCCTGTGTCCTATTAGGCAGATTGTGGTTTACTTGACCTGGCATGTGGCCCAGGCTTTGAAATGTTTAAAAGCTTCCCCAGGAGATTCCAATGTGCAGATGAGTTTGGCAACCTCTCATCGAAGCTCAGACTCTCCACCAATAAACTTCTCCCTCTCCTTCAGCTTTCAGGAAGCTGTCAGGCCCAATTCTCCCAGCTGCCCATAACTGACCAGACACCTGGTCCTGTGAAAGGAAGGGAGGTTTCCAGCCTTCACTCATCACACAGTCAGAGGTCAGCTCTGAGCTGGTTCAATTTTTCCAGTAAGGAAGAGCAGAAAGAAATCAGGCAGGGCAGGAATATATTTAGCCCTGTCCATCAAGCTGCCTGGGCTGCTTTGCGTACAGAAGCACTCTCTGTTGTAATCTCTAAAAATCCCATTTTGGGCTGGTGATCTCCCATTGGTACTATAAATGCCACTGCCATGTTTTGGCTCTCTTACCTACCTCCCCAGTCCTTTGATAGAATCATCCTTTATTCCCCTCACACCCAAAGGCTAGGATAATAGTCCAACACTTGTCTGAAGGTTGGACCAAGTTAGGTGCTTGGAGGTAGATAATCTTTGTGAGGTAAGATGTCATCCCATGGACCCAGAAGGAATATCTTTAGTTTTCGTCTCAGCAGATTGTGTGCGTGTCTGTGTGTGTGCGTGTCTGCCGTGACATGCTGTAAATATGGACGAGACAAACTCATGGTGGAGGCCTGGGATAGAAATTGCTCATTAAGGACTCACCCTTGTCAGATGAGCTTCTGCTTCTAGGAAAATTAACAGAGAAGGATAAACAACTTGGGCTGTTAGTCTTACTACCTACTTAGCCTAAGTACCTACTGTTAGCCTAATACCTACTTTTGCTTTTTTTTCCCGGTAGTACGGGAGAGAAGAGACTATACTGTTCCAGCAATGGCTGGAACCATAGATGAGAGAGGAACGCACACGACCTAGTAAATGTGCACAGAGCAGCCGGGGTTCCCAGTCTGGGTTCCCATGTCTACTTTGCTATCAAGGTTACTAACAAGCTACCTAAATGTCCTGGGGCCCAATCTCCTTATTTGTAATAGGGAAGATTAATAATACCTGCAGGCTTATTATGAAGATTACATGAGAAAATAATAAACTTTTTCCCCAGTGTGGGGACAGAGTCCCAGAAAGCAGTTTCCAGTCTCTCAGCCTCACGTGGACAGGTGCTGGCTCGGTTATTAGACGGCCATCCGCTGTGGCTGGGTGGCCATCCGCTGTTACTGGTTAGCCATTAGACACTAATATAACTGTGGTGGCTATGCTAGGGTGTTGGTTGGCAGAGAAGCAGACTGCGGATTGCGGCTAGCAAGTGTGATTGGTGGGTTGGCAGAGAAGCGGATGGTAAATTGGGGCTAGCAAGTGCAGTTAGTAAGTGGATCATGTTGATCCTACTTCCTGTGTCTTGCCCAGCCGCCATCAAGACTAGGGTGCAGGAAGACCCCTCGTTGGGGTACTGGCGGATGTTTGCTTTTGTGTCTCCATCAGCCGCCATCGAGAATATAGCGGTATGACTCCCCTGTCGATGGCTCCGTTGTTCCCTTTTGGCCTCACCATGTCCTGTGTTCTTTTGCAGGGAGTGGGAGCTGAATCCCTGCATTATACCTGATCACTACTACTATGTGTCAGGAACACATACTACCTCAGTTAATTGCCCCAACATATCCCACAAGGTTGATCTTATGATTGTCCCTCCCATTTGACAGCTGGAGCAATTAAGGTTCAGAGAGGCTGAGCAATTCACCTGAGCTCACACAGGGAGGAGTGATGCAGGCAGTCTGACCCCAGAGCACATGATTTTAAGAACTTAAACTCCACTGCTTTCTACTAAAGTGCTGGGCATTATTAGTGTCTCACAAACGTTACTCTTCCCCTTTCATACTTTATGCAATACATTTATTTTCTTGATTATCACTTTCATCAGTGGGTTGAATAACAGTAAAGGAGGCAGATTTAGCAGGAGAATTAGTGTATCTTTTGGATGTTAGAATCAAACAGAGAACCAGAGCAGGCTGAGTGAGGGGTTGAATCCAACAAGATAGACTTGGGATATTCCAGGGGTGCCAAAAAATGTATACACATGGCTTATATTCATCTTTTGTTATCAGTATATATTGGGTATTACAATTTTAATATAGTTTTTTTCCTTCTCAAAATGTGTGTGTATATATTTACGTATATGTATATATATATGTATATATATATATGTATATATATATATGTATATATATATATTTTGTCACCCTCTGTATATCCTGTTCTTAGATATTGGAACCATTGTAGAGATTCAGGAAAGAGCATCAAACACTTACAAAAAATGGGACTTAGGTTGAGAGCTATATGTGAATTAACTTTGTACCTAGATTATAGTAATTGGGTTACAGAAGGACCCATCAACACACGGTGGCCATGATGTGGCCATCGGTCTACTGTCCTGAGTTCTAGAAGTCTCTGAGAGTCTCACTCAAATTGGCAGGCAGTTCACAAGCCAGTTTCTCAATCAAGTACCTGTATATTCACTAACGTACACACACACACACACACACACACACACACACACATACCGCAAAACAAAACAAAACAAAAACATTCCGAAGTAATAAATTCAAAGGCATCATCAGATTTGGGTTTTGAAATTAAATTCCTCTGGTTGATCCACCAGCAGATGAGACAAAGCACACTAAACAGCAACCACAGTAGGCCAACAACCATTTCTTGAGAGTCTGCTAGGTACTAGGCACTCGCTGAACGCCTTACACGTGTTATTCAGTGCTCACAGCAACCTAATGGGATGACTCCCTGTCTTGCTTTCCCTCTGTATTTGAGAAACAGGCTCAGAGGGATTATATAATTTACCTGAGGTCATATACTGAGTGAAAGGAATTGGAATCTAAAAGGAATCACTTCCAGAATAGGTGTTTCAGGAAGAATCAGCTGACTGAGGGCCTTGGATGGTGCACAGGTTGGTTTATGGGCCCTGGATAGCAGAGCTCTGTGCCTGGAGTCGCCAAGGCGCAGGAGACTGCTTTGCAAAGTGTTTCTGAGCAGGTCTCCATGCATCTCAGCACATCCTGTGGTTGTCTGAGATGGATTATTTTATCCTAAAGTGTGACAGCTTCTCCCAGGTGTTACTGTCACTGGCTCAGTGATCAAAAGGATGATTCCCATAGCCCTCCCCAGCATGTATAAGGTGAGACAGCATCACATGCAATGACGCTCAGAAAGGCCATAATATTCTAGGGTTCTGCTCATCTTTCAGTTCATCTAAATAAGTTCAAATCTGCTCCCATTTTGCATTTATCAGAACATAACGTGGAGGTGGAAATTAAGCAGCTGTAGTTTATAGCAGGTTGCCCTGAATCTTGCTGGTAGAGCTTAAGGAACCTCAAGAATCACTGTTCTGAACCGCCTATTTAGTTACAAATCCTGATCAAACTACAGTCTGTTCTTATTCTCAGTTCTGAGGGATTTGCACAAATTTTTTGGCTCAGGCTTCAGGCAGAAGGAGTATGCATTCATATTTGCCTGTCAAGCCCCCCCTGTTCTGGGGTCTCTTGGGTATACCTGCTGCTTCTTGTGTCCCCTTCCTGAAGTCATCAGAAAGATCCCCAAATTTGGTCACCAACTTACTTTTTGACTTTGGGCTAAAGTATCCTTGAAAGGGTAAATTACTTAACATACCTAAGTCTTTGTTTTGCCATTGAAAGTTAGGAAATTCCTTCTTTCCTCAAGAATTGTTCGTTTCTTCCTATGCATTGGGTACTTTAGGAGCAAGCACTGGAGATAGGCTGGTGAGCAAATTTAGACATGGTACTTGCTCTTTCAGGGTGGAAATCTCAAGGAACAGAGGGTTTGGATTCTGTAACTCCAAGCGCTTGCCAGAGCTGGGAGTATATAAAGCTCGTTTGTCCCTCACTATCCCAAAAGGCAGGTATTATCTCCATTTAAGAAATGAGGGGGTGAGGTGATGAGATGGTAAGTGACTTTCCCAGCCTCACACAGCAAATAAACCACAGACCTGGAACTCAGGTCTGGTTCTGTCTATTTCCAAAGCCCGCTGGTCAGTTCTCCAGCCTCTGGTCTGCTAGTTTATGGGGAAGAAAGCTTATGTTTACTGAATGTTTCCTAGGTTACATTACTCTTAAACAGGTCATCTGATTCATTCTTACATCAATCCCCTGAAAGAGGGATGAGCACTTCCATTGTGTGGATGAAGGCCCTCCGATTTAGAAATTCTCAGGGGCTTACTCAGTCTCTGGTTGGCAGAGGCACGAGGGGGGCCCTCAGGCCTGCTCTCAGAGTCCCCAGAGCTTGCTGCTGGGCTGGTGGCTCCCTTAGCTCTGGCTCCCTGGGTCTATAAAAGAGCTCAACATACCCCACGAGCTCAACATCCCCCACTATGAGCTGCTCACTTCTGTATACAGGCATTGTTTGACTTTACCGCGGTGTAAGAGAGGTATGCGATTCAGTAGAAACCGTACTTTGAATTTTGATCTTTTCCCGGCTTAGCGATATGCGTCGTGATACTCGCGTGACGCTGGGCAGCATCAGGGGCCGCAGCTCCCAGTCAGCCACATGATCACAAGGGTAAACACCGCTACCCTACAGTGTAGTGTGTTGCCAGAGGTTTTTGGATATTGTGTTCTGAGCATGTTTAAAGTGGGCAAGGCTAAGCTATGATGTTCGGTATGTTAACTTTATTAAACATTTTTGACTTAAATATTTTCAACGTACGATGGGTCTATTGGCATGTAACCTCATCATAAGTCAAGGAGCATCTGTACTTACCTTTCCGTGTCTCAGTCATCATCCTAGAAGCCTTGTCTAGTCCGATATGGTTAACTGCCTTTCCTCCCAGCCAGCAGATAGTAGGTGCTCAGTAAGCATTGGTTAAATAAATAAGTTAATACTAATTAATGCCCATCCTCCAGAAAGCAGGGCCTACCCCTCTGTCAAATATACTATTTTTTTTTTTTAAATTCTGGAAAGGAAAAGCACAAACTACAGCTGACACGAGTTGTTTCTGAGCTGGCTCGACAAGAAAAAAGTAACCAATCTCTTACAGGACATTGGAAAGATGCCCCCAGAATGGAGCCCAGAACTCTCATTTATATGTGAGCTTTGTTTATGGGATAAGCAGTGCCACCAACGATGGGTTCTGGTCTGGATTAAGGAAAACATCAGGTCCCCTAGCAAGAGCAGATCTGCAATGACCTGCAACATTACAAATCTGTGGACCCAGAGAGCCTTCCGGGACCCTGGCTTGCTATCTTTGGGGGGCTTCTCCCAATCTCACGGTGACCCTGTGGGCAATCAGATGGCTTGAGCAGCATCTAGGACTTCATTCACATCAATCCTGGTTCCATAGAACCTCATCTCCACAGGGGCTCAGCCAGGAGTCCTGGGGGCTGAGCTGTGGCTTCTGAAAGCAGTGAGAAAAGGGCCCAGGTACTGCAGGTGCCTGAGGCTGAGGTTGAGTGGGCAAGATTCTCCATTTACAGCAACAATCATTTGCAGGTTAATTATTTCACTAAAGAGCAGCCATCCTCCTCTCCCCCCACGCTGCCATTCTACCCCACTCTGTGAACTCCCAGGTTTAAAAGAAAACAATGTTAAGAGCACAGGAACAATGCTGTATCTTAACCCCAGTGGGCTGGCTACGTGCATAACATATTGACTCTGGAGTCTCGGTTTTCCAGGACATGAAAGTTTCCCGAGTCTCACAGCTATTAGCAGAGATGGCCGAATATTTGTTTCACTTAATTGTGCAGTCCACATTCTTACTGCTCACTGACAGCCCATTTAAGGAAGCTGCACCTGCATTTATTAAAAGAGACAGAAGGAAAATTCCAGGACTCTGTGCTTTAACAACCAGGTGGAAGGGTTGGACTCTTAGCAGAAGAAGATGAAAACAGGCTAATAATGAGAGCAGAGTGCAGTGGCTAGTCAGTGGAGGGCTAAGTGCATGTAGAAGAATTTTCCTGAGCACCTGAATCCTCAAGGGGATGCAGAAGCAATGCAGAACCTCACACCCCTTTGGCTCTTATATTCATCACTGCAGGGTTATAAGGCAGGCATTGCAAGCACCATATTCCAGATTACAAATGAGGCCCAAAACATAGAGTAAGTTGCCTTTGGAAGCATCATAGCAGTCTGAACACAAGCCCCAGTATGTGTGATTCCAAGTTCAGTGTTCATGTCCTCATAAAACCTTTGCCAGGTGCCTCCTGTGTGCCAGACCATGACTTAAGTACAGGTTGTATGGAGAGGATGAGACCCCATCCCTGGCCTCCAGGGGTTTCTGGTCTAGAGAAGAACAGACTGTAAAGTCACACTGCACAATCACACAGCCGAATGGTAAACATGCAGGGGTCTGCAAGGCCCAGTGAGAGCGGTGCACCTGACTCTTTGTGGTATAATAGCGGCATGGGGAGCTGAGTCATGAAAAGATGCCTGGATGTCTGCCGGGTGGCCAAGGTCAGCTGTGAGAAGGGCACTTAGGCTTTCAGACAAAATCCAAGAGCACACAATAGGTCACAGAGGCATGAGACTGGACTTGAAGTTGCAGGCGTGACATTTGGGATACGTAGAGAATGATAGGAGCTAACATTTACTCAGTGCTTATTATTCCCCCAGCTACTGCTCTAGCTGTCCTTCTCACAGTGAGTTCTTGAATCCTCACAGCAAGCCTATCAGATGGGGACATCTTGCTGATGGTGAAGCTAAAGGCACAGAAAGATGAGGTGACTTGCTAGATTAGGTCACTCTGCTAGTGAGAGGAAGAGCCATGGTTCATAGCCAGGCAGCCTGACTTCTAAGTCTTCTCATCTCCATGCCGAGTCAGGAGGGTACACGTGCAGAGGGGCAGCATAAATGGACCCAAGGAGACTGGCCGAATTATGGCATTGGTATTGCATTGCTGTCAGTCACCCATTCTTCATTCGTTGAACATTTTCTAGTCTCATGTGCCAGGGTTGTGAAAGGGAAAAGCAAACAAACAAAAGAATTAAAATCCAGTTGAGAAGAAAAACCTTCCAAGAACAATAACATGAGGAAGAATCTGATTAGCAGCTTGACAGAAGTGGAGGTGCCCGTTTACTCAGTCCCGTGCTTACTCTCTATCATTTTATTGGTCTCATTCCCATGCTCTGTTTGCAAACTTCCGTCTCTTCCCGAGCAATTCTATGTCCCTCTGGTGTCTGGTACTGTATTTGATATCAGGAACATTTGAAAGACTCTGCACCTCTCATGGCTGAAAAGTTCTTTTCACATTGAAGGGAAATCTGCTTCCTCAAGACTTCTGCCCTCACCCATGTTGCCCTACCTTGGCATCACAAGAATCAGCCAGGCCCCCTCCACCTGTCAATCCTTCAGGTACTCAGAGGAAGTGATCCTATCTGCCTGGCTCTTCTCTAGGCTAATAGAAGGAGCTTCCTCCTCAAATGACATTGCTTTGAAATGAAAGTCACTTCTTCATTCCTCCTCCTCCTCCTGATTGGTGTATTTTAAAGTGAATACAAGATATCATATCATCTCACCTGTACCTATGTCAGAATCCAACAGTCTTATACTTTCCATTTGGCTTTCTCAAAAGCATCTCAAGCTCAACTCTTTCAAAAGTAAATGCAGTGGAATCCTTAGAATTGACCCCCTTCCAATATTCTTCACTTCAATAAATGTCACCCTTACCCATCCTAAAAATGATCCTTGATAAACACTTTCCCTTCCTCCCTATATATCACCAAGTTTCCTTATCTCACTTTTAAATATATTTTGAGTTCTCTTTCTCTATTAGCACCCTACACCAAGCCATTATTACTCTACTCTGGTCCTACTCAATTTTTAATCCATGTTACAACAAAATAATGTTTTCTTTGTTAACTCAACAAATATCTACGGGTACTTACTGTGTATTAGTTATTATAAACTAGATACTGGACACATGTTGGTGGATGGGACAGGCAAACATCCTGATCATGTGTATGTATTTTTCAAGACAATAGTATAATTTGAAGTATTATGAAGAAAATAAAGCTGGGGCAACATAATGATGGGGTGCTCTCTTGCACCCCAGTGGTCAAGAAAGGCCTCTTGATTTTTGGTCAAGATGGTGAAATAGGTAAATGCTGTGCTTGTCTCCTCTCATGATAGCATCAAAATTATAACTAAACTACAGAACAACCATCGTTGAGAATCGCCTGAAGTGTAGCTGAACCGAAGTCTTATAACTAAGGACATACAGAGGAAGACACGTAGAGCCTGGTAGAAGGGTGATTCCCTGAGACACTGTCCCACCCAACTTCCAGGCACACCAAGCCACTTCCAGTGGCTTTTCTATACAAATGGCCTATCTTGGTTCATGCTGTGAATTTTCCTAAAATCTCTCAAAGGCTCAGCAGCATCTGGCTTCAGCGCATCCTGTATTTTTTACTGAGCAGCCCCATGCCTAGCACTAGCAGCAACCAGCCTTGGTTTGCAGTTTGGCATCTCAAGGTAACTTCAAGCCTGGCATGGGTGGTGGCCATCTGTAGATGACTCTGTGGCTCATAACAGGTGGCTCCTAGAAGGACACAGTCTGTAGCTGAACGTGGCCTATGGTGGAACCCCTACTAGGAGGTCCTGGTGGCCAGCTTCAGACAAAGCTGGACTATCACCCCTCTACCTCCAGGGTGACACACTCAAAGAGCAGACTGAGCAGGCACCAGAGCCCTGCTAAAGTGAATCCTGCTCTGCAGGGTCAGCCTGTGCATAATAGATTCTACACTGTAGTCATAGCCAGTCCTCACAACTAATCAGCTCGAAGGTCAATGCCTCCCACAGACATGCAAACAGCAACCAAGGCTCAACTACAATAGGAGGACATATTCAACCTACAGAAGGGACACACATGGAGCACCTGGTTCAGACAACCAGGGAGATTGTGCCACTGGTCCCCATAGAACACCTACTACCTAAGGCTACTCTACTAAGATCAGGAGACATAGCAGCCCCACCTAATACATCGAAACAAACACAGAGAGGCAGCCAAAATGGGGAGACAAAAAAACATGTCCCAAATAAAAGAACAGAACAAGCTCCAGAAAAAGAACTAAACAAATGGAGACAAGCAACCTACCAGACACAGAATTTAAAACACTGGTTATAAGGGTGATCAATGAACTTAGGGGAAGAGCAGATGAACTCAGTGAGAACTTAAAGAGTTAGGAAACATAAAAGAAGAAATAGAAAACATAAAAAAGAACCAGTCAGAAATGAAGAATACAATAATCAAAATGAAGAAGACATTAGAGGGAATCAATAGTAGATTAGATGAGGCAGAGGATCAAATTAGTAATTTGGAAGATAAGGTTGCAGAAAACATCCAATCTAAACAACAACAAAAAAAGAGAATCTAAAAAAAGTGAGGACAGTTTAAGGTACCTCTGAGACAACATCAAGTGTAACAACATTAGCATCATAAGGATACCAGAAGGGGAAGAGAGAGAACAAAGAATTGAACACCTATTTGAAGAAATAATGATGGAAATCTTCCCTAACCTGGTGAAGGAACTACACATACAAACCCAGGAATGCAGAGAGCCCCAAACAAGATGAACCCCCCCAAAGAGGCCCACACCAAGACACATCATAATTAAAATGCCACAGGTTAAAGACAAAGAATCTTAAAAGCAGCAAGAGAAAAGCAGTTAGTTATCTGCAAAGGAACTCCCATAAGACTGTTAGTTGATTTCTCAACAGAAGCTTTGCAGGCCAGAAGGAATTGGAACAAAATACTCAGTGAAAAGCAAGCACCTACATCCAAGATTATTCTGCTTAGCAAAGCTATCATTTACACTAGAAGGACAGATAAAGAGCTTACCAGACAAGAAAGAGCTAAAAGAGTTCATCACCACCAAACTAGTGTTAACAGAAAAGTTAGAGGGATTTTTAAGGCAGAGAAAGGAAAACAAAAAAAAAAAAGATAAAAAATATGAATAACAAAATGGCAATAACTACATATCTATGAATGATTAATTTAAATCTAAATGGATTAAATGTTCCAATTAAAAGACATAGGGTGGCTTGGATAAGAAAACAAGATCCTTGCATATTTGCCTACAAAAAGCTCACTTTAGATAGACACAAACAAACTGAAAGTATAGAGATCACAAAAGATATTTTGTTAAAATGGAGACAAAAAAAAAAAATGCTGGGGCAGCAATACTTATACCAGACAAAATAGACTTTAAAACACAAGCTATAAGGAGAGGCAAAGAAGGCCCCAACCATTCCATTTCTGACTATCCAAAGAAACCCAAAACACTGTTTCAAAGGGACATGTACATCCATTTGTTCATTGCAGCATTATTTAATAAGCAAGATATGGAGAAAACCTGAGTGTCCATCAATGGAGGAATGGATGAATGGATGAAGAAGTGGTGGTACATATACACAACGGAATATTATTACTCAGCCATAAAAAAGGAATGAAATCTTGCCATCTGTGACAACATGGATGGACCTAGAGGGTATTGTGCTGAGAGGAGTAAGTCAGACAGAGAAAGACAATACCATATGATTTCTCTTATATGTGGAATCTAAAGGAGAAAATAAAGGAACAAACAAAACGAAAACCAACTCATAGATACAGAGAACTTTTTAAGGGTTGCCAGATGGAGGGGGCTTGAGGGTAGGTGAAAAAGGTGAAGGGATTAAGAAGTGCACACTGGTCGTTACAAAATAGTCATGTGAATGTAAAGTAAAGCATAGAAAATAGAGTCAATAATATTGTAATAGCTATGTATGGTGTCAGATGGGTACTAGCTTTATCGGGGTGATCACCTCATAAGTTGTATAAATGTGTAATCACTATGTTGAACTTCTGAAACTAATAAAGTATTGTATGTCAAATGTAATAAAAAAATAAAAAAAAATATATATGAAATAAAAAAGAAAGGCCTCTTTGATAAACTAGTATTTGAGCAAACCCTGAATGATAGGAAGTCATGAATCGTGCGCTAGTCCAGAGTATAACATTCCAGTCTGAACAAACAGTAAGAGAAAGGGCCCTAATAAATCTCATATACCAACTCAGCTTTTACATTTTAAAATATTTTTCTTTGAAAAATTAATACCTATGTAACTTATACAGTGAAAAACATGATATTTTCCTCATTCTTACCAGTTTCTTGTATGTCCTTCCAAAGATGCCAGAATCATCAAGCACATATGTGTATATATATACAGAGCTCCTTATGTTTTGAATGAAGTATGAATGCATCTTCTTCTAAAACCACTTCTTACAAAACACCCCGTTTTAAAACATTTCACGTCAGATAACGCATGCCTCCTGCCAGGCCTTATGAGACCCTGCATCATCTGGTTTTAACTTGTGTCTTCAGCTCACACCACAGTGCCACCTGCTCACTGTGACCTGGGCACATGGGCCTTCTTCCAGTGCTTCAGACATGGTCCCCGCACCACAGAGACTTTGGACGTGTTATTCCGTGTTTGGGATGCTTCTCCCTGACCTCTATTTCACCTCAAACTAGTTCAGATTTAGAGTCCTTGATTTGTCCTTACCATGTAAGTACTTCCTTACTGAAGCCTCAACTCCCTTCTCCTCTCATGGGATCCTGGGTAAATCTACCCTGCTTCAGTCACCATGGCCTTCTTTTGGTTCTTGAAATGCACTGACCACCTTGAATGGGCTGTTGCCTCTGCCTGGAATGCTCTTCCTCGTTCTCTTCTCATGGCTGGCATCCCTTTGACCTCAGCTGAGCTGTCTCAGAGACGTCTTCCATGGCCACCTAAGCTGAAGTGGCCACCCAAACTGCCTTTCTCATACCACTCTATTCCAGTTCTCTGCTGGTATTTTTCTTGATTGACTGATTTGCTTGATCTTTCCCACTCCACCCCAAATATAAGCTCTGAGAGAAGAAAATTGTCCATCTTCTTCACCCTGTATTCTTAGTGCCTGGAACACAAGGCAGGTACCTAATATCTGTGAAGAGAATAAAGGCATTGTATATTTGTGAGCAGGCATGTGCAGGATGAAAGTGGTGCTTAGGATGACAAATCGATACACTTCAGGGGAATCAAGGACAGCTTAGTGTAGAAGCAATGGAGAAAGGAAACTGGAAGGAAGTCTAGTCATGGTGTTTCTGCCAGTTACATCCCCCAACAACTGAATCTGAATCTGTGAGGGTGGGGACCCAACATCTGTATATTTTACAAGCTCCCCTGGAATTCCTGACACTCAGCAGGGCTGAGAACAACTGGGCTAGATCGCACATAACTGTGCAGCCCACTGAAATAGGACTCCAGCCAAATATATAATTATAAATGTTCTAGTACTTAAACAGTGAAAAGAAACAGATGGAATTGATTTTTATAATATATTTTATTTAACCCAAAATATCAAAAATATGACTATTTCAACATGTCATACATATAAATGTCATCAATGAGATAGTTCACACTCTTTTTCATTACTAAGTTTCAAAATCTGTGTGTCACTTACAGGGACAGCACATTGCAATTTGGCTAGCCACATTTTAAGAGCTCAGCAGCCACTCATGGCCGGGGGTCCTGCATGAGATGGTAGAGAAGTCCGGGTTCCTCTGGCTCTGGCATCTGACAGCTGTTTCTGAGCACAGCTAGCAGACTTCGTGATTCTTAGACTCAAAGCAGGCCAGCATATACTGGGAATCACACTCCTTTCTTGTTCTTGGTGACCTCGATATTCTCCCACGATCTGCTTTCTCTTTGTTCTGGATTCATTCGTTTTAGCTGTTTAATGGTACCTGAGAATTCCCAGCCTGGATCAAAGCTATCTTGCTAACCTGTGGCTAGAGTCGTTCCTTCAGTGAAGATGGCACAGAATCTCAATTTTAGTCAGTGGATGTCACTGTTTACTCAAAGAGGGTCCTTGGAGGAGACAGTTGAATCCAGGGACAAATATAAAAACAGTAGTCAATGTCTCCTCTTCCCCTGTGTTAGTGTTTCCCTTCTAATTTGGAAAGGGACAGATTGTTAGGAAGGTCACCGCAGGTGGTCAGTGATGGTTCGCCAGTATCACCTGGAAGAGTTCATTGGTCTTGGAAGTTCAAAGTCTTATTTAATAAAAAGCCTTGTCCAAAATGACATGGCAATCAGCAACCTAGTTAATGGCAGTCCGAAACCTCCCTGAATTGCTCTTTTACATAAAGGAGATCTGTATTTCTGTAAAGCTGAGGTCACAAACAGTCAGTTTGTAGCCAAGTCCAGCCCACAGCTGTGTGACCCACGCCATATGTGGAAAACAATTGAGTGAACATTCATATCAGAGGGGATTTCACACGTGCATCTGGATTTCTGGCTTCACCTGAAATATTTGAAGATCTGCTCATCTTAGACTTACACCCTGCCAGGCCACAGCTGGGATGACAATCAGTTGCTCTTTTTTTTTCTTCCATGTTATTACCAAATTTTTTTATTTATTAGTTTCAGGTGCACAAAACAATGTCATAGTTAGACATTTATCATTTATATCCCTCACACAGTGACAACCCCCTCCCCCCATCCACTATCCCTCTGACATCGCACACAGCCATTACATTTCCACTGTCTCTATTCCTAATGCTGTACGCCGCTTCTTGTAACTATATATATATATATATATATATATATATATATATATATATATATATATATATATATATATATATACAGTGCAGTGATCAGGCATCTACATCTTCCCTGAGGTGGTCTCCCTAACGAGACAAGTGTCCCTCGGATACCCTACACATCCTCTTCATTTTCCACAGGCCTCACCATTCCTAGCTCCTCCTCAAACCAGGTTATTTTACCTATTCAAATTGGTAGGCTAACCCCTATTGGCCTTTGTGTTCCTTGGAGTAAAAACCACATACTTAAGTATTAACCACTTTTGTGGGCATCAGAGCATGGGGTGATTTGGAGGAAAAGGTGATAGAAGATAGGTTTTGTAAGATATTTTTTCAACCTTTAGTTTCAGGGCTGGAGAATTCTTGGCTCAGGGTGGGACTAGGTGGCCTGTTGCTTGGACCTACTTCTTTAAGACTACAGACATCCCAGGCAGTCGAGAGCTGTCCACTGTAGCCCTGGGGATGGGAAATAGAAGGAAAATGTTCAGGGATGGTAGATCTTTGAAGGTCGCCATTATTGCAGGGGGATGAGAATGGACCCCACTGGCCTCTCCTGACCTTCACTCCAGTGAGTGGCAGGTTGGGGCTCCTCTTTTTCCTTTATCAAAACAGGAGGGTCTCAACTTGAGTGAGCATCAGAGTCACCTGGAGGACTTGGGCCCCAAGTTGGGGCCAAAGCTCAGAACTTCTGAGTCAATAGGTCTAGAGGAGGGCTGAGAATTCACATTCTTAACAAGTCCGGATGCTGCCGGACCTGCGACCACACTTCCAGTACATTGGTGTAAGTTTTCAAGGCCAACGTGAGATTGTTTCAGAGTCATCAGAAGTATTTGTGTGTGTGTGTGTGTGTGTGTGTGTGTGTGTGTGTGTGTGTGTGAAATCATAGGTTGTAAATAAGCTCTTGATTTCCTTGCCAGAATATGTGTATCATACAAGAGCCACTATATTACCCAAATTAGAGAAGAGTGAACGCATGCAGAAGCAACCCCGTGGAGAAGCTTCTGCCTTTTTCTTTATCAGTGTGTTAGATATACTTCTCAAGGAAAACAGACAAAATACCATTGGGTGGCCTCTAACTCTGGGGCTGATCACCCAACAGTGGATGAAATGACCTTTTTCTTAAAAGAAAAACAAGACAGCCAGCACAGGCCCCCTTCTGCTGGCTCTGACGGTGCTGTGCAGAGGTGGGAGGGGAGCTCAGGGGCGATGACGCTCAGTGTGGTGACATTTACTGAGCGTTCACTGTGTGCCAGAGCCGGATTATCGGCTTACCTGAAATATCTCACTCAATTCTCACACCGAGATTTGTATTGTATACATTTGCATTTTATAGTTAAGGGAACTGCCTCCTACTTGTTAAGTAGCTGCCCCAAAGCTACACAGCTAGTGGCCAGGAGCCAGGATTTAAGCCAGACTCATTCAGCTCCCCAGCTCTAGCGCTGAACCACTGTGTCTCAAGCCAGTACGGGGTTTGCAGTGTATGGCTGTGGCATAGAGCTCTGGGATAGGATAACTTATGTTGCCCCTTTGTATCTCTAGCTTCTTTTACTGCAGAATGGAAATAATAGTGTCACTTCCCAGACTGTCGTAAGCATCGGATTAGGTAAAGTCTGTCTCATCTGATCCATCCTTGTCTCAATAAGTATAACATGCTTCTCCCCTTCCATCCCTGTGTCTTGTGGGTCCCCAGGGATGTGCCCTACATCTCAAAGCATTCATTCAGTTGGCATTTGCTGTGCACCTATTACGTGCAGTGTGAACAGTCACACCTGGTACCTTGTGCCGTTGTGGTGGCACGAGGGAACTACAGACTGGCAATCCAGCTGCCAGCTCTGTGTCTCCAAATGCAAGTCTCCCAGGCCCCTCAAATCTGACGTGCCCCCCAACCATGGCTCTCCTCAGAGAGAAGAGCCCCATTTTGGTTGACAATGCCATCCACTGTCCTCATGTTCTTTTGAGCCAATAGCCTGCCTGTCCCCCATCTCTTCCAGACAGGTGCTACGGGGTCTGCCTGGAGAAATCGCTCGAATCCTCATGACTCATATCTAATTCAGGCCACCACTGACTCCTTACCTGGATCCTGTCTGCCTCCTAAGAGGGATCTCCTCCTGCCCATCTTGATCCTTCTAGTCTCCATGCGGCTACTAGAACGACTGTGCGAAGTGCACGCCGAGCTCACTGCCCCCTGTTCCAGGCTCTGCAGCATCTCCTGTCTCCTCTCAGGCCCATGCTCAGCTTCCTCTTCCCGCCCTGGTGTCATCCTCTTCTCATTCTCCAGCAACTGTAACCCCGTGGAACTTTCCTCTCACTCTATTGGCTGCGCCTCCAAGGATTTGCTCAGGACACTGCTGGGAGTTCCCCACCTACCCCTTCACTAGGCTTAGCTCTATTCATCTTTTCCAATCCACCTCAGGAATCCGCTGTCTCAGGAAGCCTTCCCTGCTCCCCAGTTTGGGGGAAGTTCCTCTTTTGTGCTCCCACAGCTCTTGCTCAGCATCCTTTGCATACCGTTAGGTAATTGTCTGCCATGGCCTGGGTCCCCGAGAGCTGGGAGTGTGGAGGAGGGCCAGGGAGGGGATGGGGCTCGGTGGAGGTGTCCCGGAACGTGGGGCGGTGACATCCCAAGCTGTCACATTCGCAGCATCGTGTACCTGTGAGAACCGGACAACTGCATGAAGGATCTTGAGGGTGGCCTTTGGAGCCGCAGGGCTTGGAGGTTTAAACAGAAGAAAGCAGCGTCTTTATTTCAAGACCTTTCTCTGACATTTCTCCCCTTAAATGCCACTTCTACATGGAGACACATGTCCAGAGGGCTTGGCCTATTCAGAGGTCTGGTTATCAATCAGAGGGAAGCTGAGTTTATCCTGACTCTCAGCTGGGGACCTGTGGACAGACGCCACCATCAGCTTAGGTCTGGGACTGTCCCGCCCTGCCTGCTTGCTGGTGTTTCCCTTCCCATAGCTCTCTCTGTACACAGAGACAAGCCATTAATTAAGCCAGGACCTTTGTCTCCTATCTCCTCCCTGCAGCTCCTTCTTCCCACCAGGCATCTGAACTGTCCCTTTGGGGCTCAGTGAGGACACTAGTGACAGCACCATGAGAGGTCAGGGTCAGAGGCCGCCAGGGGTGGGGTGTGATGTCATCCCCAGCAGGGGTTCCTGATTCCTCACCTGGACCTTAAACTGCAGAGGCTCTGAGAAGGAGCTGAGGACGTTTGCACTTTCAGAGACCTGGGAAATGTGGTTGTAGTTGTCTGACAGGGGTTTCAGTCTCCACAATATGGTAAAATGGCCCCAGGATCTCTAGTCAGGAGCCAGGGAGGGTCAGGGAAATCAACTCTGTTTTCTTAAAAGGTGATTTATTTTTCCCTGAAAGCAGCTCCTTCCTGGTTTGTATCCTGTTGACAGGACCAAAAATGACACCTATTATAGACTAAATCAGCGTCCACACTTTCCCATCTCTCAATCTGATTTTTTATTAACCTGTGAGGTGGTGGGGGCAAGAGATAGAGAACAGGAAATATACTCCATCCTTTACAGATGAGGAAACAGATGAGGAAGCACAGAGGAGACAAGTGTCACGAACGAGGTCACCATCTTTAATATTTGCCAAGTGCTCTGTAGGTTGCAGAGCATATGCATGGAAATGCTTGCATTGGATTCTCAGAACAAGAGTGCAAAGTAAATGAGGGAAGTGTTAATCATATTGACAACAACCATTATGACATGCTTGTATACACGTATGCTGGATACTGTTCTATGTAATAATTAGGTATTATCTCGTTGGGCAATAACCCTATGGCAGGTGGTATTATGCCATACTTGTCCAGGACTTAAATGAGTCCGAGATAAATGAAATAAACTGTGTGACCCATTGGGTCGATGTCGGAACTGGGACAAGAAAAGGCTACCAGGTCTTCAGGGTGAAACTCTCTACTACTCACCCAAGGCCATGTGCTCCAGCCTTCTAGAATCCTCTCTGCTACTTCCTTAGTCTGTGAACATGAGCAGGGCCTTCAGTTGTTTTGATGTAAGAGTGTTTCTCTGTGAGTCCCCAAATGATGTAGGGGAATTTTGAGTGAGTGCCGAGATTGTGTCTCGTGAGACGGAAGAATGGAAACACGAACCCAGGAGAGGCAAAGAGTTTTAAAAAGAGGATAGTTTATTGAAAGCAAAGGGTCAGAGCTCCTGAGCTGGAGGCGGTCCCAAATGGGGGTACCCGGTGACTGAGGCAAAAGCTCTTTTCCACCTTCCCTTGCCTGTTTGGGGCAGGGGAACTGGCACCTTTTAATAGAATTCATCTACCAGAGTTGATCTGTTAGCCCATCTTAAAGGGATTAGCAAAATAACCTATTCCTATCTATCAGATCAGCTCCGTTTGTCAGGCCAAAAGGAATTTTATGATTAACTTCAAGGCGCTGTTACATTTTGTCCTGGAGCGAAGAAGTAATTTCAAAACCTGGAGTTTTAGGACATGGCTGTCTTTGTTTATTCCACCAGGGACCTCCCTGTCTACCTAAACACATGCTAACTAACCTGTCTCAGTTTCACAAGGGAGACCCCTGCCTGCCCCTCCCCCTTCACTTCCAGCAGGCTGGGGAGGCAGGTTGACGGTGCCTGTGACAGGAAGACTTAGTGTTTACTGAGCATGAAAGACGTAAAACCTGGACAGAATTCCCAAATGTAGAGTGAAATGTCCCCACTGAGAAAATCATTCTGCTCTGGAAAATATTTAGTTTTCACCTAGACTTCTTCTGGTTCCCAGATTTGTTTCCTGAAAACTAACAATTTGTGAAGCATCTAAGCCAATGGTGTTATCCTCGTGATTTCACTTTTAACTTGTTTCGGAATTCCCTGCCGAGACATGTAATATTATCCTAAACTTATAAATGAGGACTTTTGATATACTGAGAAGTTAAATGATTTGCTACTAGGTCACACGGCATGTTAAGTCTATAAGTTGCATAGCAAGGATTTGAATCTCAGCCCAGATGACCCCAATGCCTCCAAATTATCTATTTTAGGGTACCATGGAGGAGCCAAAAATCCTGAAGGCAGGGTATGGCTATACTATATAGCACCTTTGAGCAAATTAGGAAATGTGCCTCCACTGGGCACAAGAAATTCGGAGAAGGAACCAGTTCCAGACACAACCCTGGGACATGTGGCTCAGGCCACCAAACCTGGCGGGGAAATCAGAGGTATCTCTTTTTCAGTCCTCAGGGCTCAGTGCTGCCCTGAGGGGTGGGTTGGATTTCAGTCCCCCAGACCACCCCAGCAGGTGCATTTGTGCTCTGTACAGCCTATAAACTGGAGAGGAGCCTCAACCTGTGGTGGTCAGAGATGAAAGGACCTTGCCTGTCCTCACAAACAGGTGTCCAGCCATCCCAGTATTATAATGAAAGGAACTTACTCTGTGTCAGATGGCCTGGGTTTGAATTCTGCCTTTGCTCCTTCCAAGCTGTTAATCAGGAATAAGCTACATAACACTCCATGCCTCAGTTTCCCTCTGAGAGTTGTTGTAAGGATTAAATGAGACACCATTTGTAATGTTCATGCACAGTGCTGGCCCCACCAGCCCTCAGTGTTTGCTGGTAATACTGGGAGAGTTGCCTGGAAGCACCTCTCAAATCAGTCACCAAGGCTTTGTCGTGAGCCTGCCGCCCAGGCTCTGTTTTCACGGGTTGTTTTGACATGGCAATCAGACCCAGGAGGGTCTAAATTAGAGACAGAAAGGAAAAGAATAAGACACTCATCATTGGCAAGTACACCCAAGGTAAAGTTATCAGGAATCGCAGTTCCCCTATGTAGGTGCAAAGCACAGGTGAAAATATCCCAGAAGTGAGAGTTCTTCTGCCTGCCCCTTTCCTGGTAGGAAGCTTTAATTCATCCTTCCAAACCCCAACTTAGAGCTCTCATCCACAGAGTTTTCCCTGTGGGCATATTAAATCCCCAGTGCCATGTTAGGACATTTTCACATGCATCCAACACCTACTTATTTGTTTGCTAATTAATTCATTCAGTTGTTCATGCAGATAGTAAAGAGTACCTACTCTGTGCAAATTATGGTACCAGGTGTGGGGCTATTCATAAGTAAGGACTCTAGCTTCTCTTTTTCATTGTCAGTTTTGGTTCCTGGCCATCTTGGGCAGAATACCTTATTCTGTTTCTGCACCCAATTCAGACACTGGCTTAGCCACTATCTTGGACAGCTCATGGCTGAGGATGACCAGAGTTGCTATGCATTAAGGGGGACCACCTTACTGGTCACATTCATTTTCAGGAAGCAGTGGCAGAGGCCCTGAAGAGACAACAGAGGGAAGGTGAGCACATGAATCAGCAAGGCAATGGCAGGGGCTCAGACCTGAAGCTCCTTGGATGACTGGGGGTGAGTGGGGAGCACAGTGGCTTTCAGGGCTAATTTCACCATCCCCTCCCCATATGTGAGTGCTTCCCCTGGCTGGGGGGACTTAGTGCAGCTGCTCTTACAGCTCTGTGTGTATGTGCAGGGAGGAGAAGAAGGGAAACTAAAAACCCCACAAAAAATAGAAACAGCAGGTGAAGGAGGCCAGCTCAGCAATAATGGCCCCGCAGAAGCAACCAATAGCCTTGACCTATAAGGAACATTAAACCATCTTGACAGCAACCATTTTGTGCTGCAGAATACAGAGAGACACTGGAGAGAAGGGAGCTCCAGGAGAGGCCTGGGGCTAGATGGGTGGAAAATTCCTGCATACCATCAGGATTTTTATTAACAATTACCTTGTGAAGGAGAGTACCAAGGACAGAGGCAGGCAGAGAAAGGCCATTTGGGAAGGTCCATGAAAGCAGCGGTATTATGCGGTAATAACTAGCCTGGGATGAAATCTCATTTCACTGTGCAGACAAATCTCCATGGAACCAACCCCCTTGCAGTCCCGACTTTGTTTTTGTTCACAGAACACTCCTGGTTTGAATTCCAGCTCTGCCTTTACCAGAGGTGGTATCCTGAGCAAGCTATTTAGTATCTCTGGAGATGCAGTTTCTACATCTGCAAAATGAAGGTCATTTTAGCTGTGGGGGTTTAGAGACAATGTATATTAAATGTCTTGCACAGTGCCTGGGCAGGGACTAGCCATGACTAAGTAAAATGTAGCCATTGTAATTTGGGGGAGATTATAACTGTGGTGGTCGTATTAGTTAATGTAACAGTAACTGCTGGAAAAAAGAAACCCCACAGTTTCAGTTGCATAAAACAATAGAAATTCCTTTCCTGTACAGGTAACCTGACAATGCAGAGTTGGAGGCCAGAGGGTGGTTTTCTTTCATATATTGATTCGGGGACCCAAGTTCTTTCCACCTTGTTGCTCTACCATCCATCAAGACTTTAGAGTCCACAGCCAGTCGAGAGGAAAGAGAGTGGCGAAAGCACCCCAACCCCACCTACTGAAAACCCTGGCCTGGTTGTAATTCATAGTATTGCTGCTCACATCACATTGATGAAAGCCTGTCATGTGGCCACTCCTGGTGACAAGGACGGAGCTTCAGCAGTGACTGAGTGTAAGCTCCCTTTCAGAGCTAACTGCACATTTGAAGGAAGTATAGTAGTCCCCTCCCCCCTCCATCCCTTTCAGTTTTGCTTTCTGGTTTCAGTTACCCACAGTCAATGGAAGTTCGGAAATAGTAGATGAAAAATTCCGAAAAGAAGCAATTCATATGTTTTAAATTGTCCTCCATTCTGAGTAGTATGAGGAAATCTCGTGCTGTCTTGACAGAAATGTGAAAACTCCTTTGTTCAGTGTATCCACACTGTATACCCTACCTGCCAGTTAGTCATTTAGCAGCCATCTTGGTTATCAGATTGACTGTTGGAGTATCTTAGGGGTTGTTTTCCTCAGCACCCTTGTTTTACTTCATAACGGCCCCAAAGTGCAAAAGCAGTGATGCTGGCAATTTGCATATTCCAGAGAGAAGCCAAAAAGTGCTTCCTTTAAATGAAAGGGTGAAAGTTCTAGACTTAATAAGGAAATAAATCAAATTATAGGATGAGGTTGCTGAGCTCTGTGGTAAGAGCCAATCTTCTATCAATGAAACTGAAGAAGGAAAAAGAAATGTGTGTTAGTTTTGCTGTCTCACTTCCAATAGCAAAAGTTATGGCCACAGAAGCATTTTACCTCACATCATCACAAGAAGAAGGGCGAGTGTAGTACGAAAAGATATTTGAGAGAGAGAGACCATATTTACAGAAGTATTATTACAGTATAGGTTATAATTGTTCTATTTTATTTCTAGTTAGTATTGTTAATCTCTTAGTGTGCCTAATGTATGAAATTAAACTTTATCATAGGTACGTATGTATAGGAACAGATCATAGTATATATAAGTAGGGTTCGGTACCATTAACAGTTTCAGGCATCCACTGGGAGTCTTGGATTGTATCCCCCACAGATAAGGAGGGAACTTCTCTACACCAATTTTTGGTGGGCAGTAGCTTCTCTGCTACAGTGGTGTTGAAACTGGAGGCCAAATGAGTCCGGAGCTTGTGCTGCCTGTGCTGCTCAGCCGCTCAGCCAATATATGACCCAGGAGTTGGGTCATAGAATAAGCATTTATTCTCAGGGCACCAATGTCTGAGAAGGCAGTGGGTTAACACCTCCAAAAACTGCCTTAACATTCTCAGACCAGCTTGGGATATTTAAGGGAAAATCTGGGCTTTCCTCCAAAGGCCACGTGATGGTTCCTGGGGTATGCATTGAGCCTTCCCTCTGGCAATGTGGCTCTCCAATGTGGTCATCAACCCAGGAGCAGTGATGACAGTAACCTGGAAAGAATGCTAGACCATAGAGATTGTGATCGGCAAGGGGGGTGGGGGCATTGTGACTAGTAAGCAAGCACAATTTTCAGGGTAATTATCTAAAGCAGAGAACTGGGACAGGGGACATTCCAAGCTCAAACTGCAGGGAGGGGGTTTGATCAATTGTTAAGCTTTAGGGCAAGGAGAGGTGAGGCCTCTTTCATCGGGGTTCCAATGGGGCCTTGTTTCAGTATCAGACAAGTAACAGTTTGGGCTGGCAGCAATGCCTTAGGACAGAGCTACTCCTAGCCAGACCAGTTACTTAGAATGGGCAGGGGCTTGCTAATCAAGTATGTAGAGCCTTACTGCTCAAAGTGTGTTCTGCTCTGTGGTTCAAGCACTTGGAAGGGAGTTGATTGGCATACAAAATCTCAGGCTCATCCCATATTTCCAGAATCAGAATCTGCATTTACTGTGCCCCTCTCCACTGCAGATTCCCACTGCAGAGGGAGGGCCACCAGTGAGCCTGGGCTCCTGCATGGTTTCTAACAATGCCTCAGGTGACACAGACGTTGCTGGCCCCTGGACTGGCTACATTTTGAGGAGCAAGCAGGCAGACAACACCAACTTCAGAAGCTCAATTTATCCCTGAAAGAAATGAAATGTTTCAGTGGCTCTGTAGAAGTGGGGGTTGCTCTTACTTTCCCTTCCTTTGTGTGGGTAGTTTTTTTGCAATTAGAGGGTTAAGTAGGACTCCCAGCTCTTGTTTCCTCTGAGAAAAGGAGAGATCCAGAGACTACTGTGGGGACAGAGCCAGGAGAGCAGTTTCCAGGCTCTTGGCCTCACGTGGAAAGGTGCTGGCTCAGGTAGTAGACGTCCATCTGCTGTGAGTAGTTGGCCATCAGCTCTATCAGTTAGCCGTTGGCGACTGATATAACTGCTGTGGCTGAGCTAGCAAGCGGCGGATTCCAGCTAGCATGGAGGAGTGCAGTTAGCAAGTGGGGTTGGTTGGCAGAGAAGCAGATGGCAGATTGCAGATCTTGTGGCTCCTGTGTCTCCAACCCAACCGCCAGCGAGACTATAGTGGTATGAACCCCCCATCCATGGCTCCGTGGGTGTTCCTTTTTGGCCTCACCATGTCCTGCACTCTTATGCGGGGAACTGGACTAGAGACCCCGCAGGAGACCCACATGACAATCACCCACTGAACCCCTGCAGCTGTGTGTTTACTGTTATCTGGTGGCTGAGCAGAGAGGTGCTCTTTTCAGATGTAGTGTTAGATTCTATCTCTGGGGACACGAATCTCTGTCTAGCTGAGACTTACTTGCATTTGTCTGCAGTGAGCAGTATTAGTTAACGAAGCCTGCGATGGAGTCACACAGGCCATCAGCCTCTTCCCTCTTTACGCCCTCCTTTCCCGTGTGCCAGACCATTCTTTTGGAAAAATTCATTAACCTACTTTTCACTGGTGACAACTCAAAGTAAAAGCAGACGGTCATTTCTTAGTTTGCACAGCCTGCCCCCTCAGCTCCCTGAGAATCGCACACATTTTCGAACAAAATATAGCCTTGTCCTGAATCAGTGCTCCTCAGGTAGAGGCACTGAGCTGGGGCTCTGTGGAACCCTCCAAGTGCTTCTGGCCTGTATTACAAGCTGATGGTCAAAGCATCTCAGAAACTGTACAGTGAGAGCTGGTAGGGATGTAATGTACACTCGTCACCTATTATGTGCCATGAGCTATTCTTTGCAAATGTAGCTCCTTAATCTTCTAAACCAGCATATAAATAGGGGGAGAGAACTGAATTGATATTTGTTGAAATCAACTAGTGCTCTGTTTTATGCTAGGTACTGTCTGTCACATTTGCTATCTAATTTAATCTGTTTGCAGTCCTGAAGACTGGACATTACTGTTATCATTTCATAGATGAAAAAGGTGAGGGTTGGGAGGAGATTAAGTAAACTGTGGAGCCGGAATTTAAATCTAACCTCTCCCATGCCAAAGCTGCAACTTTTCCAACTTCATTACAAGGTCACAGTCAACGAGAGCCAAGTGGTAGATTTTTAAAGGGGTGGGCTGCACTTCCATAGTTCCCAGGTCCAAGAGATCGCTCAGCTTGGGGCTCAAGGAGCAGTCTAGTATGGCAATTAAGAATGTGAATTTGGAGTCCAATCTGCCTATGTTTAATTTCTGACTCAACTTGGCATTACAATCAAATTATTTAACCTGTCAGAGCCTCAGTTTCTTCAACTGTACAATGGGGATAAATATAGGAGTGCCCTCATAGGAATAATGTGAGAAATAATGAGACAATAATATAAAAGTTTTAATGTGATGCCAGATAAATGTGATGCAAAATAAATGTTTAATTATTATTTATAACATTAATATGTGTAGAATCAGGCCTTTTTGTCTGAAAGGCACATCACTTTGAATTCAGACATCACTTACAAATAGAGTAGGATTATTGCAAAGCTGTGAGGAGCAGCATGATTGGAAAGTTAGATACTGAGACTCCTTTCTTCATCTCCCCAGGGGTGACATGTCATCCTCACATCTGCTTCTCTTGTTGGATTTGAGCCATCTTCCTCTGACCAGATTCCTCTGTTTACTTCTCTTGCTCAATTTCCAATAAGAACGCCTAAGCCCTAATGTGCATACCATTTTATCCTAAGCACCTGCCATCAATTACTTATATATCCCAAGGTCTTAATTTAAAATTAATGAGAGAGCATCTTGTTCGGTGAAGGCCAGCCAACCAACGGACCTTTTCAGTCTGAGGTCTGTCAGCTGTGTTCTATGGGTTCATTTTCTGCTCTCTATTAAGCACTACGGCTGAGGCAAGCAACCCATTATGTCCATAAGAGTAGTTTGGATTGTTTCACTTCTTGTGTTTCAGCATTTCCTGTTTCCTGTCTCCCTGTCCTTCAGCCTATTCTTCAGTTGGGCACAGGTAATTGGTTGGATTATTGAGGGATATGAATTTGAAAATTCAAAATCTGAGGTGATGCAAACCATTTCCCTAGAGATGGAAAGTTAGTAAAAACAAACAGAGAAGGGTAGTTCCATGTATTTGTGCCAGTTATTAAAAGGATTGCCCTGTGCTTCGATCCTTAAATGACCTTTGTGGGACTGTAGAGTCTGTGCATTGTGTAGGAGACCTTGATAGGTTTGCTCTCGGTTTCTGCCTATCTCTTATGCCTTTAGACATAATTGCTGCTATTTTTCATAAAGAAGAATGTTCCTGGAGAAAATTACTTTCTCAACCCTTTGCTTTTTTCATGGGCTGAAAGCCATTGGCAAATTCTGGAGCCAGGATTTTGTTTGTTTGTTTCAGCACTTAACTCACCAGAAATTATGCATAAATCAACCTGGTCCATTGAAGAACTTCCCAAGTAAATACCAAAACCTCTGATAGGGTCAGTTCCTTATCTGTGACATGGGCATTATGAGTATTAACTAGAAGCTTAAGCACATGGCTTGGGGCTCAGAGGAAGAATCCAGATGAAACCAGAATTTCCTTCCACTTCTGGTAAGGTGGGCCTAGAAACTGATCAGGACTCACTGTAGAGTTTTTAGAGTTTGCTGTAAACAATCATTTATTTATTCATTCATATATTCAATAAAAAATACCGAACATTTGTGATGTATCAGTGCAGTGGAGAGAGTAATACTCATGAAATATTGTCTGTAGTTTCCTATGTTTCCCAGACACTTTGTTGAGGCTGGAGACTCCTCTTGGCCAAGGATCTGTGAGTGGACATGTCACTCTGGGGCAAAAATATTCAATTGCTGGCACAAGACTATTCTGCACATGAACAACCCCAATAACTGAGAAAACAACATGTTCCAGATTATGTTGCTGTGACAGAATGGTGGAGCTTCTGTCTCCCTGGGCCCTTGAGTGACTCTGTGGAGCAGAGCCCCCTACCCACCCCTGATGGGCTAATCACATGAGTGATAAAGAAAGAGACCAGATATTTGAAGTTTGGAGATCTGATTCTGCGGTTTCACCTAGCTCTCTCCTGTTCAATTCAGTTAAGCCCTATTCATAGTTTCTGTGGAGTTATAGTCTAGTCAGGAAGACAAATTATTCAAACCATCATGTAAGTAAACAATTAAACTTTGAAAGAGCTATAAAAAGTGTCAGGTATGTATAGTGAAATTTTCATAGCTCTCTTAAAATGAGCCTTGGCACGACCTTGCGTCGTACAGAATCTGAAGTGAAAAAGTCCTCTGTATACTAGCAAGAGAGACCTGCATAAAGTGAATTCAATATGACTCTTACAGCTATAATGTTAATTCTCAGAAGGGACAGAGTCACAAAAGAGTTTAATTTTTCTGAATAAATGTAGTAATAAGCATGATAATAATAGTGTCACTAATACATCAGGCTAGGTGAACAATCCAGACAAAACTCTGTTCTCATTGAGCTCACTGACTAGTAGGTAGGTTTTATTCTTAGGAAACTGTGGCTTGGAGAATTTAAGGGAATTGCAATCAAGGAGAGAGAGAAGAGAGAGGCCAAGCGTCAGAAGTACAGATATGGCTGCTGGGGGGCTGCCCCCATATTCAGGGACATTCTCTAGGGAAGGGGAAGTTTTTAGGCACACACTCCCAGATGAGTTGACTGTGTTTTCACTCTTCTGTAAAGTATGATTATTTGTATTTGCTCAATTATAGCTGCTGAACCCATTACTGATCTCTATATAATTAGTTCATTAAGAAAGGGCCTGGCTGACGAGTTGTACAATTTCCCTTGAGACTAGTAATTGGTCATGTGGCTCTGGAGCAGTGATAACACATGCATGTGTGATAGACATGTATGTAGCTCCTATGAGCTCATTGAAGAGGATAACTCCAACTTGTCCTCTGCAATGCATATTAGCACAGTGCCTAGCACTTATAGGAGCCCAGTAAATGCTTAATGATAGAATTATACAAAGAAATTACAATAAAAAGTCAGGTGTTGAATCCTTGTACAATATGCTTCTTTCATTAACCTGATGCAGCCTATTGATTCACCTTGATAGGATTCGTGTTGGTTAATTTTATGTGTCAACTTGGCTGGGCATCAGTGCCCAGATATGTGTTCAAACATTTCATTCCAGATGTTTCTTTGAGAGTATTTTTGGATATGATTAACATTTGAATGGGTGAATTTGGAAAAAAAAGCTGATTGCCCTCCATAATGTAGGTGGGCTGCATCCGAACAGTTGAGGCTTGAATAGAACAAAAGACTGACCTCGTCTGAGCTAGAGGGAGTTCTGCAGATGGTCGGCAGATGGCCTTCACACTTGAACTGCAAAATTGGCTCTTTCCTAGGTCTCTAGCCTGATGGCCCATCTTGCAGATTTTGAACTTGCGAGGCTCCATAATTGCATGACCCAACTTTAAAATAAATCTCTTTCTATATGTGTATACCTTCATTGGTTCTGCTTCTCTGGAGCACCCTGACTAATACAGATACTCATTTAACCTCTGAAATACCCACATTTATTTAATACCTAGTATGTGCCAGCTGTTGTTGGGGAAACAAAGAGGAATAAGCCATATTATCTGCCTTCACACTTTTTAATTCATTCATCATTTATTTTGAAAATATTCATTGAGTATCTCCTATATCTCAGGCATTGTTCTAGGCACTTGAGATATAGCAATAACAAAATGCACCTAAAATCTTGCCCTCATTGGAGCCGATAGTCTAGTGGGGGAACATAAGCAAACAATAAGTAAAATTAAAAAGTAAAAACAAACAAACAAATATATATATATATATATTTGTTAGATATATATATATATATATATATATATATATATATATATATAATGTTAGATGGTATTAGGTAATATGGGCATATCTGAGGGAGGCAGTGTGCTAATTTTAAAAAGCGTGGTCTGGGAAGGCCTTTCTGATATTTGAGCAGAGACCCAAAGTATGTGTAGAAGTATATCATCTGGGAGAACAGGTTCCCAGGCTGCGGGAACAGTGCAAAGACCTCCCAGTAGGAGCCCACTTAGTCTATTTCAAAAAGAGAAGAAAGACGGTGTGACTAAAGCAGAGAGAACCTAATGTGAGATGAAATCAGAGAGATTATGTCATACAGTCTTGTCAGGCCATTGCGAGGCTTTTGCCCTTTCTTATTGAGGTGGGGAACCATTTGGGGATTTTAAGTAGAGGCATGATGGTTAAGCAGAGGCATTCTGGCTGCTGGGAGGAGAATAGAACACGGGGCATAGGCAGAAATGGGAATTCCACTTAAAAGGCTATTATAATAACCGCAGTATGACCTGCTGTCGGCTTAGACCAAGGTGACGACAATTGTGGTGGTGAGAGGTGGTTGTGTTACAGGTATATTGTGAAGGTAGAATTGATAGAATTTGATGATGCATTAGATGTGGTGTGTGGGAAAGAGAGAGTCAAGATGGATCCAAAGTTTTAGTTGGATCAAATTTAATGATGGAGCTGTCATTTACTGAGAGTTATGATAGAAAACTGAGATTGGGATGGCGGAGCCTCAGAGAATAAACTAGTCCAGGTCAGGTGATATTTCCAAATTCCAGGGGTTAATTTTTCTTCTTCAAGGAGAATTGTCAACTATGTAGCTAATCGTGAACCTTAAACCAGGATTACCTATTTCCTTCCATATCCCATAAAATATATGAAAATGGCTGCAGCAGTTCAGCTGTCACTATAGGCTGGAATACTGCTACTATAGGACACGCATGTCTCACAAGTTTCAGAAATTATGTTTAGTTATGGTTAGAGTATAGAGCATCATAATTAAGGTCCTGTGCTTTGAGTTGGACTCTCTGGGATTGTAGCTTTACAATTCATAAACTCTGTGACTTTGGGTAAGTTTCTCATCCTCCCTGCATCCAATTTTCCTCATTTGTGACACAGGGATGATGATACACTTGTGGTAGATAATAGAACATGCCCCGTCACCATAAATGGTACAAACCTGTTCCCAGCCACTGACATCATTGCTATGGTCTCTGAGTAACTTCATTCAGACTTAAGGAAAACACCTTCCTATGATCTCTTCCTGCTATATTCAGTTCTATCTGATCATAAGAAGTAAGAGGCTTTTCTTCCCCATGTGGCTTTGGTCGCCCATTTTAAGCTCAGTCCTAGCAACCCTGCTAGGATATACGGTCAATATATTTGCTTGATCCTTTTTCTTTCATCTCAGTGTTCCTGTCTTTCTTCATTACCCTTTATTTAAAGAAAACCATAAGAATAGCTAACATTTGCTGAATGAACTATGAGGTTAAGTACATTTAGGCTTTATCTCATTTAATTACCATGATATCCTTGTGAAGCAAGTATTAAGATCTTCCCCATTTTGCATGGGCAGAAACTAAAGCTCTGAGAGACGAAGAATCTGGCTGATTTGGAACTTTGTCAAACTTGAACATTTGTGCTTTTAGCCTCCTTCCATACCTCCTCTTAATAGCATACATGTCCTTTGAATTTGCTGCCCCTCTATTCCCTGTCTTTCCGCGTCGTCTTTGTCTTCCTTCTCTTCCTCTTTACTCAGCCTTTCTCCTGAGACCGACGACTAGGCAATACCATACCCTCTCTTGGTGGAAAGCCTACAATGACAAACAGACGAAGGAGACAGAGCCCACTGTAATGAGTGTGCAGTGTTTCTCCCCACCCCTCCCTTATTCCCAGTCGTTGTCTGCCCCCCTGAGACCTGTTGTCATGTCCTATCCGGCCAGTACACCCAGCAATGTGTCTGCTGCACAAGAAGGGGAAGCAATGGCATCAGGGAAGGTTGTTGGTGATAGTGTGGAAAGAGTGTAATTCTAGGTTTGAAGCTGGAGTTACGGTTTTCCAAGTTTGGGGGCAAGACTTCCTGTAACATAAGCCTAAGTTTTACCCAATTATTTTCTAGTTATCTGGTCTGGGGCAGATTTCGTCTTCTGAATGTGGGCATAGCAATGATGCCTGCCTTGAAGAGTTGAGGGTGTCAATGAAATGGTTACCTGAAAGCCTAGTGCAGTGTCTGGCATTGGTAACTCCACATGCTGTTCCCTCTGTACCCCTTAAATGCTTGAGGAACACTTTATCCAGGCAGTGAACTCTAGTTCTCTGTATAAGAACTCAGGATATTAACTCCATGGTCCTGAGTTTGAGCACAGTCATTGCCAACTATATAAACACAATCAAACCACTTAGCCTATTATTTATTATATGTCTAGAATAAAACACTGCACACCTTCCCTGGATGAAGCATTTTGAGAAAGTCCTTTTAATATGTTCAAAATATAATATTTCTTTGTGGCTTCTTCAAGAAATGTGTGCTAAATGTTTTCTTGATGCTCTCCCAGACATCTCTACCTAGTCTCAGATTCCCATTGTGTGTGTGTGTGTGTGGGGGGGGAGTGATGGCAGAGGGGGACCTATAAGTTATTGCCCATGGGGTAAGGCTTAGGAAGAGGGAGAAGATCTCTGTTTTTCACTTCAATTGATAATTAGAACTGAAATCGCAGTGACTTATCTTCAAAGTATATCAAAATATCTTTTCATCAGAATAGTAACATCCAAATTGTCGCCTTGAAGTCAGCATAATAAAATGCTTGTGTCTACCCACCCCCATCACAGGGTTGTATGAGGATGTGAGGATAAAATGAGGCAATTTATGGGACAAATCTTCGTAAACAAAGTTGCTGAGTAAATGCTGAGCGTTACTGTTGTAAACCAGAGTGTCTTTGCTTGAAGAAGTCATTTGAGACCAATGCCTAGGCAATACCATACCCTCTCTAAGTTGACCAGTAAATTGATTCCATAGAGGAGGGTGTCAGGAGACGGAGACAATGACTAGTAAGTGCAATGTGGGGTAAGTCAAGGACAACGCCTGACAGGAGGCCAGGTCTCCATGGTGGTGATCCCCACGGACTTACAGAGACAAGAGTGTGAAGGGCTTTCTGGGCTGGAGGCGAGACCTGGCAAGCAGAGGGCAAGGCTGGGCATCCAATACTTGCACACTTCTGCTGATGACAGGAGCACTTCTCGCATTTTGTGAGAGAATGTGAATCAGTTCTATTAGTTCAGTTACGCAGAAAGAGTTCTCATCCTGTGATTGATCCCCATGCTGCCAGTAGGCAACTGAGATGTTTGAAACAGATGGGCAGACAGCCCCTCTGCCTCCATTGTCAAGAGCCAACAGAGACCGCCTCCTGTAAATCAATGGCCTGGCCACACCCAGATGGGGAGAGCAGTGTCTTTTCTAGTTTAATTATTTTTTTAGCCATTCACATGATCATGCTTTATAAGCACCTTAGATTTCAGAGAGTAAATCATTAATCTCCAATTTGAGAAAGTCAGTGGCATGTAACTGCAGCACTGGCAAACCAAACGGAAAGTAGAGGCCCCCGCATGGAATGACTTAGCCTATGCTACAGGGGTTTCCACAGGCAGGTGTTTCTGGGTTCCATCTAGCAGGCCACCATGGCAGTGCTATGGGGGGATTCGTGTCCATGGGTGCATGTTTCCATTCCCTGCTGAGCAGCCTTCTAGACCAGCTCCGTTACTGTGAATTCAGAAAGAGGAGACTCTCAACTGATACTATTACATGATGGGTTGGTATCTTAGAGAGTCTCATCCCTTCCCCTCAGGCAGGTTTCATCAGAATAACCACTCTGGACACTTCTCAAACATACACTTAAGAGAACATGACACCAAACATCACCTTTGGGCATTAAAGCAACTTGGTCTGGGATGGGGGTCTCCCCAGCTGACATGGGGATTGATAAATGTACCCTTGATATGAGTATTCTCATGTACATGAAATGAGTATGAAATGATGGGAATTAAAACATCAGCCTTAAGAAAGTTGGTATCCTGTTGGTGCCAATTCCTTTTGGTGCTTCTGACATCTTTTGTCCTCTGATGGGGACCTCATGATTCTCAGTCTGTCTCCCTTTTACTGTTTGGCTCTGGCAATTTCTACTCTCAATTCAAAGAACTGCTACTGATGTTAAAAGTGCTGTGAGTATAGCATTATTTTGATGTCATTGTACTTAAAGATCACTTCAGTTGGATCAAGGGCAGGCAGCATCACAGAGGCTAAGGAGAGAAGGCACTGCTACTCTGCCATGTGAAGTCGTGGGCTCAGGACCTGGGAATCATGAAGACAATCTCAGGGCTGTTGCTGAGGCTATGGCTCTTTGCTGGCTCCTAGGCAGTCTTGATACTGGGCTGGATGGGTTGAGGCTGATCAACTTCTGTGCAACAGACAGGACTGCTATCCAGGGGATGGCCTTGAGGGCTTGGGGCCTGGGTGCCCAGTGACCATTTTTAAGGGGGTCTGCTCTCTTTTTGGTCATGTCTTCTTTGGGCTGCAAAGGCAGACTCATATTCGGTAAATAATTGGGATGTGATCTGGCCATGGGTGAGTACAGGGCCACCGCTTTGCATTACTCCACAGTGGCCCTGTGTATTTAGAAAACAAAACAAAGCAGCACTTTGTTGGGTAAATCGGATGTGCGTTCCTTGAGTAAGGACCAGAGCATTAAAAGAACTAGCATGCAGGCATGCATGTGCACATACTCACACTTCTGGCTTCTAATCATTAGCTTCAAGAACGAAATGGTATTTTCTTACTTACTGTGGCATAGGATGAAAACTTTAATATGATTTTATTTCCTTTCTCTCTACATTTCCTACTCCATCTTCTCTTTCCCCACCATATATTCTTGATTTTCTTATAGCATTTGGAACTTTAGATTGAGATTCTTAACAAATTTATTTATTTGTGATGATAATGGCCCACTATATGACAGACACTAGTCTAAGCATTTCACACTTAATCCTCACAAGATTTATTTTTGACATTTACTGTAAGTTTTATAACCGTATCAACAGTAATTATTTGGACAACTTGGTTTGCAAATTTTATTATTCTTTTATGCTATGACTTCCTGGTTTTGATTCATCTTTGATGATGTGGAACTTGTCGATTTTCAGGAAAGATAATACACATGGCGAACATACTTGGAACAGCTGAGACTGTTTCCATTGTCCTTGCACATGAACGAGATCTTGTCAGAATTCTGAGGCCACGATCATTACTCTCAAAAATCATGTAGAATTAATTCATTGACTTTGAATTTTAGGGAAGATATCACAAGTCTGAATTTTGTTCCTTAGGAATAGAGTGCTTTATCTTGTAGAGTGCTTACATTTTTTTTTTTCTTTAGCTTAAATAAAAGGATAGTCAAAGTATGGCCATCATTTTATTGTTTTGGCCTTTGACTCAGGAATCCCTTTTGATTTCCTGACTTCAGTTGGCACTGAGCAGGCAGTTAGGCGGGATTTTCCCACCTGAACATAAAGGGGGAGAGAAGTAAAGGAGATGAAGATACTGTATGGCATAATTATAATGATAAAGTATGGAATCTAAATTGGACTGAGCAGAAAAACAGCAGGGGAGTAATGGATAATGCAGAATTGGAGACAGTCAATGCATCAGAGGTCTTGATGAGGATAAATAATTGTTTCATTGGGGTCTCTAAAGTAAACTAACTGGAAAAGAGGACTTATGTGAGTGGAAAACATGAAACTGAGATTTTTGGTGGTTCTGTTTTCTTTAGAGAATGCCGTGGGAATGGCCAGGGGACTGGGATAGAGTGGGTGACGGTGTGGAGGCCAAGGAGCTGATCAGATAGGCTGGTTTTGGGGTGGGTTCTCCACATGGATGTTGGAGTTGCCAAGAGGATGCCAGAGGTGAAAAGACAGACTGATTCTAGAAGTCTAGAGGAAGTGCTGGGAATGACTAGGAGGCCAGTAGATTACAAATTTGAGGGCGATGGATGGTAGCAAGGCATGGCCTCTAAGCAGGGCAGGGGAGGAACTATTTGGAAGCACAGTGGGGGGTGGGACAAGGAGGAGGACTCCTGTCTCTCTGGGAGAAATGAATGAAAAGGCAAAGCAGCAGCTAGGTAAGGCTTCCATGGAGGCAGTGGCTTCAGGGTATAGCCAGGTTAAAAAAGGGTAAGGCGTTATGCTAAGTGAAATATGTTTTATACTAGGGAAAATGACAAAAACCATATGATTTCACTAGTATGTGGAATATAAAACAAATGAACAAATAAAACAAAACAAAAACAAAGTCATAGATACAGACATCAGAATGGTGGTTACTAGGGAGGATGGGGGGTGGTGGGAGGTTGAAATGGGTAAAGGGGGTCAAATATATGGTAACGGAAAGAAATTACATTTGCTGGTGAACACACAATAGAGTACACGGATATCGAATTATAATGTTATACACCTGAAATTTGTGTAATATTATTAACCAATGTTACCTCAACAAAAAAATAATGAAAAAAGGAGGGGAAGGAGGAGTTTGTGGAGTAATGGGGGAGTTTTCTGGCCACAAGACATGTGTTCCAGAGAGTATAGTTTAAAGGTAGGGTGGGTCAGAGTGAAGGATGCCCATATTCATATGAGGGTGATGAACTGGTTGGTGCTGAATGACCAGGAAGGTGACATTTTGAGTAGTCACTCAGATAAATCGGTGTGGAGAGCAGGCAGGGCTGGTTTCATGGGCATGTGACTTGTGTAGTGACACAGGGTGCCATGCTTAGATGGGCTTCATGCTGATTTAATGCTATGCTGTTGCTATCTTAAAGTTTTAAATGATTTTTGAACAAAGAGCTCTGCATTTTTATTTTGCCCCATGAATTATATATTTGGTCCTGGGATAGATTTTAGGTGTGA
>NC_138061.1:58677132-58752997 GCF_964194185.1 Rhinolophus hipposideros | reverse complement strand
TTTCTTGGGTCCTCCCATTCCTGTTGGGCTTTTTGTCTGAAAGTTCCATCTCTTCTCCACATGGGAATCTAAGCATATCCCTACTTGGATGACTCTACCTTTTTAGACTTGTCAGTGTGCCTGGTACCCCAAAAACCCAGGGATGCAAAAAGTACTACTTGCCTTTGAATGCCAATCTGCCTAGTAAATATCTACATTAGAAACAGTGCTCAGTATATATACGGAATACGTGAATGTAGTCTGATTGTCTCCTATCCATCTACTTAGAATCCTTCAGCAGCATCCCATCATTCTAAGTATGTACAGAAATCTTTAACTCGACCTACAAGACCCTGCCTGGCTGGGGCCCTGAGACCCCCCGCCAGCATCAGCTTGTATTAGTCATATTCATTCAGTCAGTCAAGAAATATTACGCAAGCAACTACATATGACAGAAATGTTCTGGGATAAAGTGTGTAAAGCAGAGAAACCCATTTCCTCAGAGATCCTAAGTATAGTAAATGAGGAGAGGCAGGTCCCAAATCCTGTCTTCCACAAGTATATAATATACATGTGTAATATGTCAATGGTGCCATGAGTTTGAAGAAGGATAAAATAGGAAAGAAGTTCATAGTTCTGTCACTCTCTGCTGTTTGGGCACTTGCATATTTTTGCACCATCCTCCTTTCTCAGGCGACCTCTGTAAATGTCATTCCCCTTTCTTGGCATGATGTTTTCTCCAAAGTTTTGCCTAGTTTTTCTTCTAGTTATCTTGCCTTATTTAAGCTCAAATGTAACTCTTTCCTCAGGTATACCTTCCCTGACCCTCGCCGTCTCAACCCCATCCTCCCTGTTGCCAGAGAACACTTCCCAATGTTCTATGCTTTCCCTGAGCTGTAATTCTTTTTCAGAGGACTTTTTTCATTTTGGAATGGATTCTTCATTGTGAGATCAATTATTAAATATGTGTCCTCACACTAGAATGTGAGCTTTCCAAGAAGAGAGACAGTATCTGGTTTTGGCCCCACTCTTATCCTCAGAACCTAGAACAATGCCTGGCATGCAGTAGGCACTCACAGATATTCACAGAAGGAGGATGGGAGGGCTCCCCGTAACACCGTGCAATGACCATGATGCCCATATGCCACGTCATGCATCTGTTAGCAATGAGGCAGCAGAACAGGAACTATGAACAGCTTTGAACTAAGCTTTATTTACGTCACAATTTTGCCTTAAGTCAAAACTATTCTAAAAATTGCTGAAGACATCACAGTGCTTTCAGCATAGAATTTTTGAAATTCCTGAGTACTAATCAACAGGAAATCAGGAAATGGCCTTTACTTATTCCATGGAGCCAAGAAAAAAGGTGGAGTGAATATGACATACTCATAGGTCTTGCAGTCAATAATTAAATTTTCCTATAAAAATAAAATGGTCCTACACACGGTAACCAAATCCCTGATCTTTCCATTTTATCTGAATGCCTAAAAGGAGGTGTAAACTTGCCATTGGGAATTCTTGGCTACTTGATGAAATTTTATCTTGTTTTACAAAAAAACTTTTTTTACCCTTGACTGTGCCCTCTGTGTACTGCTGAAGTTGGAGGATATAGTGTGCATTCTGCCACCTTCATTGCCCAGGTCCCAAATCCTGTCTCCAGAATAAACTCTCTATTTGATACAAAGACAATGGGCGCTTGAGTAGTGTTGGCAGCTTTGTGATTTGTGCGGTATAGAGAATGGCCACCTTTTCCAGGTAGGACCACAGCTGCCCACAATGACGAATGGCCCTGGCACCATCTGCTTGGCTGACCTACTAATCTGCCAGCCAGTTTTTGTGAACACCAGAATTGTTTCCCAGTGGAGATTTCTTGAAACCTCTCTTACATCAATTAAAGACTAAAGAACAGATGGCGATTTCTTGAGACAGTGAAGGATTTAACCAATTCATTATTCATGTAGGGAACAGTGAAAACAACCAATCCAGCATTACATGCTTTGGCTTACTTTTCTTTCAGGTTGTCAATTTCCAATATGGTAAGAGATTTCAGGTTTTAAGAATGGAAATATGCTTCTTGGCTTCCAATGATGGAGACTTATAAGGATGCCCTAGGAAGTCAGCAAGCGCAGGCATCTGTCTCAAAAATGTCAAGGTCAGTCCGTAGATCGAGGGAAATGATATTCATCACTTTTTAGATACCAGAACAACTCCAAGGACACTCATCAAAACCAGTGACTGCGATAGAATTTGAGAATGTATGCCAAAGCCTAGCACTGTTCCTGGCACACAGAAAACTCAGCAAACAATAGCTGGCATTTGACTATTTAACACCAAAAAGTCTAGGAATTTAACAATGTATTTAGGAGTATATTGAGCTGGTCATTAATTTTGGCATACTTTATAGCAATGTGTCTATATTTCTCTAATAATTTTACCATACTCATAACTATTTTCCCCTGACTCTGCCTTTGTTCCTACTGGTTTTCTTCCGTTCTCTTTCCCTTCACCTTTCTTCCCTCATTTCTCTCTCTCTCTCATTTACAACCCAAATTCCTTAAGACAGAGAATGTGAAGAAGCATATTATTCACAGTCTGATGTCAGAGCTCACCCACTGGGCATTCTGGTGCCAAACTACTCCTTAAACTGCCCCTCAAAACTGAACCATCACTACTCCGCTTTAACCCAAGTATTGACTCCTGATGCAATCCATCTTGACCAGGTTCACAGGGTCACGTGACAGAAAGCATGGGGAATTGTGTGTAAGGATCACCCTGAGGGACTGCTTAAAAGGAGACTGAGGGTACAGAGTACGTTGAATTTCACAGACTATTAAATACACCACAAATTCATTTTTCTTCTCCTCTGGAAACTGGTAACTCATTTTGAAAGGGATCTCATGAATAAGTAAATTCTCACAGATTCCTGGCAAGGTAAGATAAGGTATCAGGAAGATTAGAAGGTAGGTACTCGTTAGTTCAAATCAGTGTTCTGTTATTAACTAGCTGGCATATCATTTGGCCTCTCTGAGGTGTTATTTATCTGTAGAAAGTAAATTGTTAACGTGGTTTATGAATTAATGTATACAAAACCTCTGGCCCAGAACTTGGAGCAATAAATACTACCTCTTTTTCCCTAGGAGCTCCTTTTTGAGCTTACTTTATAGTTCTTTTAGCCTCTGTTTACTCTGTTTACTCTGTTTACTTAGGCAGTGGTGGGCCCTTCTAATTTTTGTATCTACCAGGTTAAAGTTCAACTGAGACTCTGGAGATATGTAGTCACATTTCACATTGAAAGGCTGGCATACCACTTCTGCAGGTAGGAAGTTGACGTGAGGAGCTCCAGAGGAGCAAACTTAGTGATTCGTGTGATGCACGGATGGAAACCAGAGGGAGCCTGGGCCAGGCCTGATGGGGTTAGACCTGGACCAGACATGATGCCGCCGCTGAGGATGTGGTGAAACTCAGCCTAAAAATCATAACTTGCGTGAAAATCATGGCCTTGGTTATGACCTGCTTTCTGTCCCTGCTCTGAGTACTCGATACCAGCTTGATTCTGATGCTCCAGGCCCAGACCTTGCCGATTTGAAGCCTTACATCCTTCTTCTGCACCTTCCCTCTTTAGAAGCTTAAGAACACCCTACTTTCCTGAGAGGTCCCCAAACAGAATTTGTATGTACAAATCTTTTATGCTTACTATTGACATCATCAACCTCTAAGCAGCATACATTTAGGGATCAAAAGTTCATACAGAATTCCCAAATATCAGTGCCAGATGTTAAGGTTTTGTTATTTAAACAGAGACAGACTGCTGGGACCTCAGCTTATGCAGATGCCAACGCCTATTGGAACGTGGTTTATACACATTCCATGCTAGGTTATATCTGTGTATAAGTAGAATACAAATTCACAAAGAAATTTGTGACAATGTAATTTTAAGTTTCTTTACTAAAATATGTATTTATTGAAAAATTAGACCATTTCTTATTTATCTTGGAACTTTCGCATTGGTACTATCACAAAGACTAAATATATTGGTCCTTGACATATTTGTTTAATGGCTTTATGTTGATCATTTTATTAATGTGTTCAAATGTTTTTGGTGTTAACAACCACACAACAACCATCGTACTCCTAAAAAATACCATCTGCTTAATTATAAGATATTCTGATCCCTCATCCATGGGTTATCTAACCTTCATTGTTCATGAAAATTTTAACGTACTTATTCTGCCACAAATGTCAGGACTTCTTATTCACACCTTCCCTCTGAACTCAAAATTGCAACACATCCTCAAATCTGAGAAAAGTATGACTAGTCTAAGCAAAGTAGAAGGAGGAAATAGTACATTTTAAATGCAGACTATGATAAAATAAAAATATAAGAGTTATAGATACATATAAGCACTATTCATTTGCAAAATTAAATAAGATAGATCTATGACTATTATTTTAAAACAAACAAACAACAACAGAGAAATACAGATGTCTCAAGGAGGAATGAGTAAGCAGACATAAAATAAAGGTATAATATATCTCTGTTTCTTTCTGAAAACACTAAAATCCAAAATGGGATAAAGATGCATAGAAAAGGAAAACCAAAGACGAGTGCTCTTTAATGTTAACCCTAATAAACTACAAAGGTTCTGCAGAGCAAAAGAACCCATCAAAAGAACAAAGAGGCAACCAACCAAATGGAAGAAGATATTTGCAAACAATACCTCCGATAAGGGGCGAATATGAAAAATATATAAGGAACTTATACAACTCAACAACAAAAAAACAAACAATCCAATTTTAAAATGGGCCAGCACTTCTCCCATGAATACATACAAATAGCCAACAGATATATGAAAAAATGCTCAACTTCTGAAAAATCCTCAATTAGTATTAGGGAAATGCAAATGAAAACCACAATGAGATACCTCCTCACTCCTGTAAGAATGGCTATCATCAATAAGACAAATAACACGTATTGGAGAGGTTGTGGAGAGAAAGAAACATTCATATACGGCTGGTGGGAATGTCAATTTGTGCAGCCACTATGGAAAACAGTATGGAGTTTCCTCAAAAAAAATAAGAATAAAATTACCATATGACGTAGCAATCCTCCTTCTGGGTATCTACCCCCAAAATCTGAAAACATTTATCTGTAAAGATATATGTACCCCTATGTTCATTGCATCATTATTCACGGTGGCCAAGACATAGAAACAACCAGTGTTCTTCGATAGATGATTGGATAAAGAAGATGTATATATACCCAATGGAATACTGCTCCAAGAAAAGATGAAATACTGTCATTTATGACAACATGGATGGATCTTGAGATTATCATGCTAAGCAAAATAAGTCAGACAGAAAAAGTAGAGAACCATATGATTTCACTCATATGTGGCATATAAAATTAAACAAATGAACAAGACAAACAAACAAACAAAAACTCATAGTCACAGACAATAGTTTAGTGGTTACCAGAGGGTAGGGAGGGAGGGTGAGTGATAGAAAAGAGTAAAAGGGGATCAAATCTATGATGATGGAAGGAGAACTGACTCTGGGTGGTGAACACACAATGCAAAAGATAGATGACATATTATAGAATTGTACACTTGAAGCCTATATAATTTTACTAATCAACATCACCCCAATAAATGTAATAAAAATGAAAAAAAGGACCCTAAACCTTAAATATCAAACATTATCCAGTATTATAGTAAAAGAATAGTGACAAACATAGTTCATTCGTAGAATGCTCGTATGGTTTGACACTAGTTATTCTATTAATATAATTCACAATAGTTAAGGGTTAGAAAAACTAAAAATATTTGTATAACCCTGGTGTCAGAAAGAAATAAGCATTTCATTAGAAAATAAATCACACCTGTGGACACTAATAGACTTGACTACATACAAATTGAAAATATCCAAGCGTTATCCTGGGGTAACTGCTGACGTCTGTTACATTTGCTGTGTATATTTTTAGATTATTTTCTGTGCAACATAGATCTCCCCACACATGCTATAGGTGCATATGTATAGCAGTATGTACTTAGTTATTCTGTAATTATTTAGCTTTTACTGTGTAAAAAAACTCCAAAACTTGGTTGTTTAAATAATACACATTTATTATTGCTCAGGAGTCAAAGGGTACAAGGTCAGTCAGTCAGGTAGGCAGCACTGCTGAACTTGGTGGAACTTCCTTGCATGTTTGGGGATTGCCTGCCTCTCAGCTGCTCCAGGACTCTCTTTCTGTGATCTATAAAGTTGCATTGAAAGGAGGGTCCATTCAGTGAGGGGACTAATTGCAGCCATTTTTACAAGCTCTTTTATCCCAAGAGCCAAGAAAGAATACTGTGCAAGTATTATAGCCATGAATTCTGATAAAATTTTGATGAAATTCAATGTCCGTTTGAAAAGAAACAAATGCATAGTGAGCCAGGAAGATAAGTATTTCCTTAAAATTATAAAAGATACAGAATTTATGCTGGTAGTCAATAACACATTTAATGGTAAAATATTCCACTGGTAGAATCAACTTAAGACAGGGATGGCCTCTATCATTACTAGGGAAGAACTGGGCAGACTGACACACGGCAGCACACCCTTTCCCCTTGCTTCTCTTACCCATACCTGAAGGGCAAATGGACCACAATTTAAACAGGTTATCTCCAGTGCTGCTGTGATTAAGGGGTGTAAAGGAGCTTTTTAAATGGTGCTTTTTAAGTGGTGCGTTGTTAGTAAGATTCTAACAAACAGAAGTATTCCTGGGAGTTGGATCTCATAGCAAAATGGGTGTCAATTGGATCTCTTAGCATAATTGTGTCAGTTTCATAACACTGTCAGCAGTTGCTTTAAATAGAAAATGTGTTAATTCTAATGATGATTTGATTTTTCAGTCAGTACACTGTATTAAAGGAAAGTTTGGAATTTCGTTCTGTTAAATACAAAATATCTGACATTATTGTTGATGCTATTGCAAATAAAGGTTTAAAAGTCCTGCATTAATAATAAGATGACTATTCTTTGTGTTGATGATACAAGCAAAAATTTTGGTGGGGCAGAGTTTTGTGGCATAGGAAAGGTCATACCTAAGGAAGAAACGTTTGGAGCAAAAACATTTTTAGAATTTGCTATGGCACACATATAATTCATAATTGCATGCAAACAATCTTGAAACTTACAGCAATCCAAATAGAGGTTATAATTGTAGATATTTACCTGTCTTTTATATACACACATTTAGAGTAACTGTCACATTTTCATGATGGTGCAAATGATAAACACACAAACATACATTAACACAGCAGCACATGAATTCTGTCTTTGCTGTCCATTGTCACCAGGATACATGTTAAAATCACTTGAATCGTTAAACATCAACTTTGTAAAATCAACCTAAACTTCTTAAAATGGAATTAAACTATTTTTTTTGTACATGATTCCTCTATACATTGGTTGTAAATTCTTTAAAATCTGTGGTATTGTTTACTTAAAGAATATGATTTTATAGTCATCCTACTCAGAATGCCAAAAGTATAAATTTTAAAAATCCAAACAGATAAATTGCAGTGAAATTTAAACATCCAAAATTATATATTTTAAAAAGCTATCATCTAAATAAAGGGACACAATAAACACATTCTTCATGCACACAATACCACGTACATTTTACCACACAGAGGCATTATTAGATAAATGACTCCAATAATAACATAAAAATTATGAGTTCTAGAAAAGATTTGGAATTATGGTGGTCAAACAAGAGTAAAATTAATTGTTGTCTATAAAAAATAAGAAGGAATAAATATGAAGAAGAAAAAGTACCATATTTCATGGAGTCTAAGATTAAAATGTTCTCACATGTCAAAATTTCTGAAATTTAAATATCGCATAATTGTTTTTAGCCAGGAAACATGTAGTTGTCACTGCCAGCTTATGCTTCAACTTGAACTTGGCTATTCATGCTATCGTTTTAGTTATGTGCACTGTTGATGTTTCATGTGTGGACTTAAATTGTTTAAAATGTCTTCTGGAAGGACTAATATGATTTTAAGTCAAAATTAAAAGTTGTTGTATACTCAGAAAGGTGTAGAAATACAGCTTATTTATAAATTGGATATTATTAAAGCAAATACTGGTCATTGGAAGACTGACAACAATCACATATTTTCCTGTTTCAAAGCAAGAGCTTTACTGGACATAAGAAAGGAAGTTACTCACTAGTAGAAAAAGCTGTATTACTTTTATTATTATTATTATTATTATTATTATTATTACTTTTTAAGCAGCATTGTATTGCTTTTGGTTACTGAGATACATGCAGAGGTATTGGCTGTACAAGCTACATATGAAACTAAAGCCTGAGAAATTGTTAATGCCCTCAAACTGTTGAATGAAATTTCCAATCTAAGAAAAACATTAAAAGATTATCAAAGGTTGCATGAGTTCCTTGTATATTTTGGATATTAGACCCTTATCGGAGGAACTGTTTGCAAAAATCTTCTCCCATTCAGTCGGTTGCCTCTTTATTTTATCGATGGTTTCTTTTGCTGTGCAGAAACTTTTAAGTTTCATATAGTCCCATTTGTTTATTTTAGCTTTTACTTCCATTGCCTTTGGAGTCAAATTCATAAAATGCTCTTTGAACCCAAGGTCCATAAGTTTAGTACCTATGTTTTCTTCTATGCAGTTTATTGTGTCAGGTCTTATGCTTAAGTCTTTGGTCCATTTTGAATTAATTTTGGTACATGGTGACAGATAACAGTCCAGTTTCATTCTTTTGCATGTGGCTATCCAATTCTCCCAGCACCATTTATTGAAGAGGCTGTCTTTCCTCCATTGTATGTTTTTAGCTTTTTTGTCAAAAATTATCTGTCCATATTTAGTGGGATGTATAGATGATGTAATACAGAATTGTACACCTGAAATTATGTAATTTCATTAACAATTGTCACCCCGATAAATGAATTAAAAAAAAGATTATCAAAGGTAATATTGTAGATTGTCAGCACTTACCTTTTAAAAATTTTTAATAGGGAGATAAAATAATAATGTCTTATAACTTACATAGATTTGATGTAAAGTGTGTCTATAACAAACCACATCAAACTCTAGGCAAGAACAGCAACAGGTAGGGAGGCAGTACTGCTGACTATAGAATGTTGAAGAAAATGTGTAACAATAATTGCAATTTGCAGAGGACTATACAGCTCTGTTGATAAGTTTGACATGAAATGTACCTACATAAGAGAAATCAAGATTTGGAATTGTTTGTCAGGGGCCGGCCTACCCGGACCCGCCCAGACATGCCCGGACATGTTTGCACCTGGTTGCCCCTGGGCCAAGCTTAAGTTTCGATTCTATTGTTTAAGTTTAACTTTCGATTTCTCAAACAGCCCGCCATGACGAAGCACCCTCTGATTGGTCGGTCCCCATATTGGGAGACCGGGTGTTTCTTTGATGTGCCTAAATCTATATATACAAGCTGTTACCTTCAATAAAGAGAGACTTGATCAGATTCCTGTCTTGTCTCCATTTCTCGCGTACCCCTGTCCCCCCGAGCCCCTATTTCTCCCCCAGGTCTTCCGTTGTCGATCCTGCAGGTAGGGACAATTGTTCCAATTTTATTAAATTCTAAATATTTTCAAACTTTACAGTTTTTCTCTACATGACACCAGAATGTTCAGAATTATAGATTTTATTGTATAAATGTATGAAGTTGAGTTGGCCAAATCCTGACTAAAAAGGGATTGCACAGAAAGGGTGATTGATGAAAATACTTAATATGCTTTGAAAGTAAGGTCCATGGGATTTATTGATAGGTTGGATGCAAGTTTTGAGAAAAAAGGATTAAGGATAAATCTAAAATTATGTTTTCTTGAGCAAGTTCAAGGGTGGATTTGCCAGTATGTGAGATGGTGATGGATAAAACACAGCAAATTTTGAGAGATCAGAATTTCAATTTTACATCTACTCAAGTTTGAAATGTCTATTGGACATTTGAGTAGGTATGTTAAAGTTTTTAGATAAAGGAATTTCAATTTCAGACTAGCACTCTGAGATGTTAACATAATTTTTGGAATCATCACAGTAAAAATTGTATTAAAGCCATGATAGTAGATGAAATTACTTCAGAAAGACTATATATAGAGAAAAAGTTTCAAGTTGAAACCCTGGATGCTGTCAACACTTACACATCAGAGAGAAGAGACTGAAGCAGCAAAGGAGATTGTGAGGGTGTGGCCAGTGAGGTAGAAGGCAAACCAGTGGAGTTTGGGAAGGGAGTTGAAGGACTGGAAGTCAAATGGGAAAGTATTTAAAAGTAGAAGAAGTCATCAACCTTGTTAAATGCTGATGCCAAATCAAGTAGGATGAGGACAGAGAAAGTTGATTATAACAAAGTGGAAATCATTGGTAACCTGGATCAAAATAGTTTCAGAGGAGGGATGGGAAAGCCCAACCAGAATAGATTTTAGACAGAGGAGAAGAGAAGAATTTAAGATAATACAGACATTTTCCAGGAGTTTTACTCTAAAGGACAGGAGACAAAGTGAGGCAGTAGCTAAAGAGACAGCACAAGAAAGTGTTTTGCCTTTTTAAAAAATATGAGAAAATAAGTATGCATGTATGCTGATGGGAAATAAAGAGTAAAGAAGAAATAAACGGTGGTGCAGAAGACAAGAGAAACTGCAAGGAATTGCATCTAATGAGCAAGTGGAGAGGTTGATCTTTGAGAAGATTCTGCAGAGATCACTGATAGTAATGGGAAGGAAAGCTAAGTGTGAGAGCACAGACCTATATGTGTGTGCAGAAGTAGAGGCTGAGACATATGAAGCTTCTTATGGCAGCTCTTATGAAATAGGAAGCAATGCTTCTGCTGAGAGTGAAGATGGGGGACACGTGTGCACATTACTTTCTTTTTTACAACATAATATTTGTAAATGTTCTACATGTGCTTGAAAAAGTATGTGTCCTCAAAGTATTTTCTCCATAATGTGTTACATGTATTTATTATAGCAAGTTTTCTGATTATGTCTTATTTATGTATTTACTACTATCTTTTGTCTCATTCATTGCTCTTTACATCTATAAAATGGGAATAGCAATACATATTTTAGACGATTGTCATGATGTGTGAAGTTAGTTTAAATGAAAATATATAAAAATATTTAGCACTTGGGTTGCATGAAGTAAATATTAGATTTTTTCCATTTTTTTCTCTTTCTATTTTATTTTATTTTTATTTTGCCATTGAAATCAAGAGAAGAGCTCCTCCTTAGTGAAATTTATTTTGTTTTATAAAATCTCCAGTCTGGGCTTTTGTGAGCAAGTAAGAACTCATTCTGGTTCTTAATTACTGATGCACATCAGGCCAGTTATAATTAAATGCATACGCCCTGTCACTTGCTGGTTAAGTGCGTGGTTTATAGAGTCAGACAGGAGGAGAAGCTTTATGAATGGTGCTCTCAAGTCTAGTCTGTTTCACCATATAAATTTATTGCTGGGGAAAAAATGCCTCTGGCAACATAATTATAGTTGAGAAAGAAATGAGGGGGCAAATAGTTCAATGTATAACGTATGCCATGACTGACACAATCAGGGGTGACAGCTTGGCAAGAATCTATATTAGAATGACTGGAGTGCCATGACCTCTGATGACAGCTTTGTCTTTATCATGAATTATTTCACCCATACTGATTGGGTGGTTGATTTTTTATCCATGAACAATGACCCTGCTCTCGAAATAAGGGGCCTAAGGTGAGGAAGTTGAATCCCCAAATCTAGAAAGATTGTCATCAGGGCCTTCTCCCAACACCTAAAACATAGAAGTACTTCAGTGAACTTCCATCCCCCAGCTCAGATTTGTTTGAGAGCTAGAAATTAGAGAGGAGCAATGATACTTTCCTGTATTCTTGTAGGTAATGGGAGCATGCAGAGGAGGGGAGCAGAAGAGTTTCTGTTTTCTGAGTGAGGATGTGTTTAAAATTCTCTGTGATAATTAGGTGACAATTATAACAGGGGTAACCATATATGACAGTGATAGGCCTCGTCCAATAAAACAAACAAGTAATTGAACCAAAGCTTCGTTTTACAATCTTGTATCAGGAGCCTGAATGAGAGTGCTGGATTTTCTAATAAGGGTCTATTTTACTGGATGATGGGTGAGTAATAGGCATGTAGCACACCCTTACACAAACCTCAAAGTGATTCATACTCCATCCAAAATATTGTACTCATTTTTCTCTAATGGGACGTTTGTTCTTTCTGCCTTGTTATGTAAGTGACTGCTAAACTGTCAGTCAAAGCATAGATGACAATGTATACCAGTCTTAGAAAAAAGGATAGTTAATTACTATCCGAATCTGCCTCAGGTATTTGACACCAGGTCATTAGATCTAAAATACATCTAAGAAGAGTAGATTCTAAGCCAGAAAATAGACTGAAGAGAGGATTTATATAGATGGTGTACATGCTAGGTGGAATTGACAACTATGAGAATGTCTCAAATGATCATGGTCAAATGCAAAGTCTTAGAGAACATTCTTCCTATATGCTTCTGTGATACTTTGCAGTGCCATGCTTGAATTCCAGGAGCATTATTTTGATGATTTAACACTTTTTTTTTTTTTCTGACTTCTGGGCTAACTCTGGAAGAAAGAATCATTACAAACATTTTTGACTGAAGACATCCATCTTCAGCTCTGATTTGCAAGGAGCTTGGAAGTCATTACTCCTATCCTTACAAGAAAAAGCTGAACAAACTTAAAACCAATGACTTTTTCTTAGACCCAGCAGAGCACTGAGGTTGCAGGGCCGACCACTACGCTGAAATCTGTAGAGACAGACTCATCCAGAGCCACAGCCGAGATCTGCTTAGCTAGAGCTGGAGCCACTGGCACGATAAACCACTTAAATGTCAGTTACTTAAGTGCTATTTTTAATGAATGCTGAATGCACAATGTGAACAAATGTGAGAGTGAGAAGCAATTGGGAAGTGTAGTCTTAGAAAGAATTGTGAGCTTTACTTCCAGGAACGCGACCATAGACTCACAATGAAGAAATGAAGAAAATTCTCTCCTGGATCTGACAGCAATCTGACAAAAGTGCAATCACTGTGAAATAAGCCCAGACCATTCTCCATAACAAAGGCCTACTCTGCAGAGCAAAACATTTCAGGGAACCTTGACTCACCTAGGTGAAGGGCGTTGACCCTGCTCGAGTTCACTTCTAGCCTTCCTAGACAACTAAGAGGGAAGTGGGGAAAGACACACTTGCAAAGATCACAGCCCACAAAAAGATGGAGTTGAATCCTAAGATTATAGCACACTTCCTCCCCCCACACATAGCCACCACCATAGCAAGGCTCCAGTATAATGAAGTGGATCATAGCCAGAGTTGCAAGGTGCAAACTCTATTTAAAAAATTCTGAGGGAAGTCCAAAGATAACAGGGGAGACAAAAACAAGGACACTAAGAGATTTTGAAGACTGGTGCCCCCAGAACAGGAAACACTAATCACAGACCAACTTCTAAACAGATTAGTTGGAGACTTCAACATCTCTCTTCTAGTAATTGATAGTTTAAGTAGCAGAAAATCGCTAAGAATATAGTTGACCTGAACAGCACTATCAATCAACAGGATCTAATTAATATTTATAGAACACTATACCCAACAACTAAAGAATACACATTTGTTTTTCAGGTGCACATAGAACATTTACCAAAATAGATCACATTCTAGGCTAAGAAGCACAAAATTTGTAAAGTTTTATGAGAAAAAAGAAAACACCCTTCAAAGTATTCTCACAGAAAACAAGGAAATTAAACTAGAAATCAATAACAAAGATAACTGTGAAATCCCCAAATGAAAGAGTACCTTCTAAATAACATGAGACAAGGAAGAAACATCAAGAGAAATTGAAAAAAATTTGTGTCAAATGTAAATGACAATGAACTTATCAAAATTTATGGAATGTAACAAAAGCAGGATTTAGAAACTAGAGGCATTAATTATGAAAAATAATGTAATGCATTATTACATGTAGAGGCATACATTATGAAAAAAGAAAAATCTAAAATAAACGTCTTAAGTATTCATTTTAGAGAATTAGAGAAAGAAGACAATTTAAGCATAAAGCAAATAGACACAAATAAATAGTAAATATTAAAGCGATGTCAATTAAATTGAAAACAAGAAAATGATGGAAAAACACAATGAAACCAAAATCTGATCTTTTGAAAATACCAATAAAATTAATAACTTTTACCCAGGCCAACCTGGAAACAAAGAGAGAAAATATAATTACCATATTGGAAATGAAAGAATAGTGACTATAACAGATCCTGTGGTCATCAAAAGGCTAATAAAGAGTATGAACAATACAGTGCCCACAAATTTAATAATTAGGTGAAATGAACCAATTCCTTAAAAGATACAAACTACCAAAACTCACACAAAGATAAATAAGTCTCTGAATAGGTCTCTATTAAATAAATTGAAACAATTAATAATAACCTTCCAAAAAAGAAAGCATCAGGCCCAGTTTCACTGGTGATGTCTATCAAAGTTTCAAGGAAAAGAAAATGTCATTTCATCACAATGTTGTCCAGATAATAGAAGCAAAGGCAACAGCTTCTAACTTATTCAATGAGGTCAACCTTGTCCTAAAGCCAAAGCAAGATAAAGATATTATAAAGGTATTGCAAGATATAATTATAAAGATATTATAAGAAAAGATATTATTTATCATACTTTGATACAAAATCTTCAACAAAATATTATTAAATAGAATCCAAAAATATTAAAAATAATTATATACCGTGACCAAGAGAAATTTATTCCAGGCATTCATGACTGGTTCAATATTTAAAAAATAATAATAAGTTTATATACCCCACCATATCAAAAGCCTAAAATCATTTGATTTAAGAAAATATCAAGAAAAGGATCACATCCATTCATGATAAAAACTCTCAGTAAAGTATGCATAAAAGGGAACTTCCTCAAATGAATAATGAACAGCTATAAAACACCTATAGCTAACATATACTTAATGGTGAGAAACTGGATGCTGTCTTCCTAAGTTCAAGTGAAAAGGCACAGATGACTGCTTTCACCGCTCTTTTTCCACATTGTACTAAATGACCTAAATAACACAAGAAAAGAAGCTAATCTATATATAATTATGGAAGAAAGTAATAAATATATATATATATTTCCTCCGTACATATGGAAGAAAGTAATAAAATATTTTTGTGTATAGATGGCGTGATTGTCTACATAGAAAAATTCCAAAGTTTCAGGAAATAAATACCTGAAACTAATAAGCGACTACAACAAAGTCACAATACACATCGTTAACATACAAAAGTCGATTTCCCATAAACCTGCAATGAATAACTGGAATTAGAAATTAATTTTAAAAAGTCAATGCCATTTTTAAAAATCACAAAAACGATAAAATACACAGATATAAATCTCACAAAACAGGTATAGAATCTATTATTCAGAAAACTACAAAACACTGACAAAAAAATCAAAGAAAATATAAATAAATGGAGAGATAGTCTGTGTTCACGGACTGGAAGATTCAGTATTGTTGACATGTCGATTTACCTCAACTTGATCTACAAAGCAATCACAATCAGTATCCCCTAAGATATTTTTTTTGGTATTGGCAAACTGATTCTAAAGTTTAGTTGAAAAGGTAAAAGACCTAGAATTTCCAATACTGACGAGAATAATAAAATTGGAGAAATTATACTACCTGATATCAAGACTTACTCTGAAATTACAGTAATTGAGATAGTGTGGTATTGGCAAAAAGGTAGACACATAGATGAACAGAATTAAATATATGTAGCGAAGAAAAAGATAAACAAATATAGCCAATTGATCTTTGACAAAGGAGCAAAAGCAACTCAATGAAGAAAGGATAGTGTTTTTAACAACTATTGCTAGAATAGTTGAATGGTTATATCAAAAAAAAAAAAAAAGGAAACATTAGCCTTGACACAAACCTTATATCTTCCACAATAACTAACTCAAAATGGATTACAGGCTTAAATGCAAAAATATAAAACTTCTAAAAGAAAGCATAGAAGAAAACCTAGGTGACACTGGGTTTGACAATGAATTTTTAGATTAAACACCAAAAGCATGACACATAAAATTTAAAAAAATTGACAAATTGAACTTTATTAAAATTTAGTACTTCTACTCAGAGAAAGTCACCATAAGAAAAGAAACAACCAGCTACAGACAGGGAGAAAATATTTGCAAAACCCATATCAGATAAAAAACTTATGTCCAAAATATATAAAGCACACTTAAAACTCAACAGTAAAAAAAAAAAGTTCCATTTTCTTAAAAATGGGCAAAAGATATGAACAAACACCTCACCAGAGAAGATATACAGGTGGCAAATAACCATGTGAAAATATTCTTAATATAATTTGTCCTTAGGGAACTTCAATTTGAAACAACAATGAGATATGGATGTACACATCCACTACAATGGCTAAAATCCAAAAATCTAACAACACCAATTGCTGACAAAGATGAAGAGCAACAGGAACTCTCATTCACTGCTGGTGGAAATGCAAAATGATACAGTAACTTTGAAAGACAAAACATAGCACTAACATCTGATCCACCAATTGCACTTCTATCTGAATAGGTATTTTTACACAGCTGATCTGAAAAACTGCACCCATGAAAACCTATACATGAATGTTTATAACATCTTTATTCATAATTGCCCCAAACTGGAAATAACCAAGATGCCCTTCAATTGACAAATAGAAATCAGACTATTATATATCCACATAATGGAATACTATTCAGCAATAAAAAAAACAAATGAGCTATTGAGGCACAAAAGACATGGCTCACCCTTTAATGTATGTTGTTAAGTGAAAGAAGCCATTCTAAAACAACTACCTACGATGTGTGCTCAAATCATCATGTCGGAAAACACAGAATTATGGAGACAGTGAAAATATCAGTGGTTGCTAGACATTTGGGAGTAGAAAAGTTGAATAGGTGAAACACAGTGGATCTGGGGGCGTGGGGAATGAAACTACTCTATATGACACTGTAATTGTGAATACCTGATATCATGCATTTCTGAAAATCCATAGGACTGTATAGTACAAAGAGTGAACCTTAAAATATACTACTTTGAAAAAATAATTTAGGACAGTGGGGAGAATTTGACAAAATAATTTGTATTACACACTGAAGAAGTTGTATGTGGGTGGGAGAAGGCCCTAAGTAACTTTGGAAACCAGTGGAGTCTATAAAACTAAAGGCAAAAGTGACTACACACAAATACTGTACTATAGTTGATAAAGTTGTTCCCACAGGGGTATGGCTTCACAGTCCCATATTGCTATACATGTATACTGGAATTGAACAATTAAGTGGATGGATGGGGTGGGAACCAGGTTTCTCACTGTTGGAATAGTAGTTTACAGGTAAATAAGTGGAGGAGGCTAGACTGATCCATTTGGTAATGGATTAGAGTTACAAACATCAATATGAACTTGTCTAGCTTAATATGGATACAAATAGTTACATATACAGTTTTGTAGATCTGAGTATATATACAAGTTAGTATACACACATATATTTCCTTGCTCTGTCTGCTGAGGGGATCTAGTTGCAATGACATGCCATTATCAAGTATACCTAGTACCAGGATCTTCGTTTTGAATACCATTGCCCAATAAAAGGAACCAAGTTTCATTGGCTAATTCTAGGATTGAGGCAGGAAATATACAAAAGAAGTTTGGAGTATTTTATAGTGTCAGAAAGTAAGGGATGTTCAAAAAGAAAAAAAAAATCCACAATGATGAGGATTTTTTCAAAAGGACACAGGAGCCAAATTAAAGAGTTCCCACTGCAAAAGCTAGAGCAATTTGATCAACAAAACTAAAAGTTAGTATTGGATATGACCCAAGGTATAAACTGTACATCCATGAGTCCATACTGATATATTAAATGATTGGATACGTAAATGGAAGAAAAGGGACACACTTTTCATTGAAAAGAATTCCAAATAATTTATGTAGTTATGGTACCCTCTAGGAGATAAAGCATAACTCCCCGTTCCTTCAGTGTGAACTGTGCTTATGGACACACTTAGTGACCTAAGAATATTGTGAGAGGTTTGAGGGGAGGGTGACTTTACAAGGGAGAAACCTGAAAAGCAGGATCTCAAGCAAGGTGATCAAGGTTAACACCAACATCATTAAGTCATATTGATAATATATATACTCCTGTTATGATGGGATGAAAATGGCATTTTACCTCTGGTCTTCTTACTCACAGTAAACCAGATCCAATCACAAGAAAAGCACTAGACAAATCCCAACAGAGGAGTATTCTACAAAATACCTGATCAATATTTCTCTAAATTTTCAGGCTTTCTAAAAACAAGAAAAGTCTGAGAAACTGTCAGTCTAGAGGAGCCTAAGGAGACATAACAAGTAAAGGTAATGTGTTATGTTGCATGGGGAATAGAAAAAGGACATTAGGTTAAAACTAAGGAAATCTGAATAAAGTAGGGACTTTAGTTGATAATGCATCAATATTGGTTTATTAATTGTAACAAATATTCCATACATTTAATGTTAACATGTTAATTTACATTTAATTAATTACATTTAATGTAAGGTGTGAATATAGAAGAAACTGGATATGGGCATATGAAATCTCTGCATTATCAATTTTTCTGTACTTTTAAAACTCTTCAAAAAACAAGCCTATAAAAAATGAAATGTAACCAATTTCCATGGGAACATAAAATATTAGGCACTCAAAATATTTCAATATTAAAGGAGTTTGTTACAATTTCTGACAGTTTTTAAAATACATATACATAATATATTTGGAGAAATTAAGTAGAACATATTCTAATAAAACTTGAGAATTCAAGGTATTTTTGAAAAACAAAATATGTACAGGAAGACTTTAAAAAACAAAGTTTTAAACCTTGTGCAGTTTTTTTAAAAAGAAATGAAGATTTCCAAGGATGGTTTGTTAAAATGGCTGGTACAGATAGGTGAGAGAGAGAGAGAGAGAGAGAGAGAGAGAGAGAGAGAGAGAGAGATACTGGGGGTGCCAAAACAATGTATACACATGACTTGTATTCATCTTTTGTTTTTGGTATATACTGAGTATTACAATTTTAATACAGGTTTTTCCTTTCTTAAAATGTGTATACATTGTTTTGGCACCCTCTGTATATATAGAAAGAGACAGAGATAAATAAAAGATAAATAAACCTTTCTTACAATTGAACCCTAATTTCCTAATTTGAACCAAAGCCATACTTGACATTTGTCTATTTTACCTCAGATATTTGGAGTTACTAAATTCACGCCTAGAAAGTTCCAGAAATAGGCTTTTGAGAAAATCTATCTGACTATAAAGCTTTTGTTGTTGTGTCTCCTTTCTTTCCAGGGAGTATTAGAGGAATATACCTAGATTCTGCCACTCAGTAGCAGCTTAACTCTGATCAGCATAGTTTCATGGCTGTTAGTCATGAAAATATGTTTTGTGTCCTGCTACCACATAGGCTTGCTTTGAGGATGAAATTTAAATATATATGGCCAAAAAATGTATACACATTTTAAGAAAGGAAAAAACTGGATTAAAATTGTAATACTCAATATACTGATAACAGAAAAATGAATACAAGTCACGTGTATACATGTTTTTGGCATCCTCGATATATATATATATAATTTAATATAATAATTTAATATTATATGTATCCATACAAACACACCCACACACATGCAACAAGGACAGAATCTCACCTTTGAAACGTCTCTAATTACTATTTGTTTTGAACCTCTAATCTAGTTAGAATGATCTAGAAGCTAAAACCGAAAAGATTGTTTCAAAATACTATTCACATTATGGCATACCTAGGAGATTGTATACAGCTAATATTCCAGGCATCTTAGAGTAAATGTACAAGACTCAATCTTCATGTAGGACCTAGAGCCTGGATGGCCCAGGCCAAGGCCAAGTGCACCTAAACAGTGTCTGGGCTCACCTGAGAACCAATCTCAGGTTTCCAGCACATTGAGGCATGATGGATAAAAACCTGCACCTTTAAACACCTTGAATCCCATGCCCCATTCCTTCGCCATTAATTAGTCCATTCTCTTTGTCTAGAATGTTCCTCTCCACTCATAGGCTATCAACTTAATATCCAGAATCCAGCTCCAGTGTTCATTTTCTGTGTCTTCCTGAATACTTACCCATGCATGCTTTCTCTATTTTCTAAATTTCTATAGTACTTGCAAATATCTCATTAATTAGCCCTTGTATCTTGACTTTAGTTTTCACTTTTGTTCTCTATACATGTTTTAATTCTTCCCTAACTAAATGAAACTCCTAGAAGAAAAGAAAATCTGTGCTTATATATTTTGAATTACTCACAAGGCCTAGCCTACAGCAGATGCAAAAATCTTTTTGAGAACATTATTTTAAATATAACCTTACTGCCTTGAACTTCTAGTTGTGTCTGAATCCAGGCATCATTACCTGCACGTGGAAGAGTCTGACCTATGAATTGCATATGTGGGCACCAGCTTTGCCTTCAGCTCTTGCTCCAATAAACACTACAATAAGTTGCTTTTTTTTTTTTTATCTCTGCCTGTTGAAAACTTTTAGCATGCATGAATGATCAAGAGGTTAGTTTTTTTTTTTTTTTAATGTGACTTTTATCAGAATACGTGATACTGATTTTCTGGATGAAAGATGAATCATATGCCATAACATGTTACAAAATTGTTGTGATGTATAAGATCAGGTAGGATAGAGAAAAAGACCTTTTACCTGTTACCCAGAGTCCTCAAAATCTGACAAATGAAAGATATGGCAAATTACAGATTAGTTAAAATGATGACAACAAGAAAATACAAATAGAGGTATGGGATGTGCTTCCAACATATGATCATGCTTCTTTTCAAGTTCAAAAAAATAAAACAAACAAACTAGGGCAAAGCCACAGCAGTTAGGACGTGAAATGTGGAAATCAGCCTTCATTAGAATGACAATGAGACTTTTTTTGTTGAAATACCCAAAAAACAAAAGAAAAATCATATTAGCATTTGCAGCATGAAATGTTATTAAAACTAAACCAGATGTTACATTCATATTTAAAGTTGTGAATTCTTCCTAGCAGTGACAGTGCATTATCACACATAGTAAAATAAACAGTATGATAATGTTGGAAGTTGGGCTTGTTGCCAAGAAAGGTAAAACATAATCTCAAAGAAAGTCATTCAAGAATAAGAAAACCAGAGAAGACTGTTACTGGTATTTAACTGAGGAAATCTAGATAGAGCAAATATAAGCTCCAAGGAATATGGCTCCAAGGAAAGTATTCTCTAAATTCACGAAGACAATCCAAGTAGGGTTTTATTTGTTTGTTTTCTCTTATAGTTGATTGGGGGAAAAGAAATTTAAAGGCCTGAGACTCTAAATGAATTCTTATAAGCAATTAAAATTAAAGAATTCATTCCATGAGCAGAGTTCAAAGCATTGAAATACTTTGTTTATATATTGCACTTTATTTTTTGACCATATACCACCTGAATACACCTGGAGTAAAGTGGCCTAGTGGGAAAGAGATGAACATTGGCATCAGATCTCACTTCAAATCATGATATAAAATGCAATAGTAAGATAAAATCATGTCTCAGTGTTCTCATTCTTAAAATGGAAATCATAATTATAGGGTAGGATGAAAGTATCTGAAAATAATTCAATATATAAAATGCATCAAGTTAAGTGTCTGGCATCCAATAGACACCAAATGTTGGCCATTAGTTTCAGTTCAAAATCATAGCCAAAGAAAGAATAGTAAAAGAATCAATTTAGCAGACAAAGAGATATAAACACATAAAACACTTCCAGTGGCCACCAAGCTTCCCTAATTGCTCTGTGAAATCCCACTGGGAATGGCTTCTCTGGAGATTGGGAGTCCTCAAGGGACTGAAACTAGATCATATCGTTTGGTGAACTGGTACACGAGCCCCACTCTGTGTGTGTTGTATTTGGAAATATTTGTTAGCTTGATGCTACATACAACATGGGACACCTAATACACCAGTGCTTTAATATTCAAATTACCCCTCCCCCCCATCCATAGGGTCAGTCAATGAATCTGGGGGGATTATGGAGCGGAAATGCTAATGGTAATTGTCAGGCTGTATTCAGGATTTCCCTCTCCCCCCTAAGGTTTAGTTAGATGTCAGGTTCACCACGGGTGGCCCTCTCTTAGGTAAAGTTATTTCTCAGGAGACGCCTCAGTCTTTCATTGAAATGGACACTTATTGGACATTCCTCAACCTCAGTTCAAGTAATAAATAAAGAATTTATTTAAATTCTCTATTTTGACCATCCACACTGAGAATATGACAGTCATAAATCTCTGTATAATTAACAGCATAATATAACAACATAGAAAGCCTAAACGGCCATATCTACAAAAAGGATTATAATTTTGCTAATAGCTAATATTTATTGAGTACTTATTAAATGTTAGGCTTTATTCTAAGTACTATGTTTGTATTAACTCATTTTATCCTCTGAACAATCCTATGAGGAGCTGAGACACACGCCTTACATACACAGCACGTATTAGACATGAATTAGAAATAAAATGTTAAGATATTGTAACCTCAGTGTACCTTACTTAGCTTACGCTAAGACACTCTCCACTCTCAGAATTGAAAAATGATTTGAATAAAAGAGCACAAGTTTTATTATTATCTTTCTGTTTACCTATTAGTAATTTTTGTATCTGCAATAGAATATGCATTATAAATATCCATTGAGGGGGTGGCGGTTAGCTCAGTTGGTTAGAGAACAGTGCTCTTAACAAAGTTGCCTGTTCGATCCCCGATCCCCGCGTGGGCCACCGTGAGCTGCGCCCTCCACAAATAGATTGAAACAACTATTTGACTTGGAGCTGATGGGTCCTGGAAAACCACACTTAAAGTAAATCAAAGTTAATAAATAAATAAATAAATAAATATCCATTGAATATTGTCTGACTGTAGTAAAAAAATAAGTAAATGAATACAGAAAGACAACTTCACCAGCCCAAAGAGAAATTTTAGAAATTTAAAACCAAAGCACATTGACTGCTAAAGAGACAGTAGAAACAGGTTAGATACAGGATTGTAGCCTAGCCTCTGAATACATTATTCTGGGTATTTCTTCCTTGTCTCTAATATTTTCTCATATATTTTCTATCCATATGTGAAAAATTTCTTGACTTTACATATCAGGTTACTAATTTGATCTGAATTCATTTTCAGTATATTATTACATATTATTTTCACAATTTTGAAATTAATTTTTTTAAATCCCACAGACTGTAAGTTTTGCTTTTTATTATTCCTTTATTTAATAGAATATTACATTGTGAATTTTTTTACCTTTTTTTATTAGTTTCAGGTGTACAAAACAATGTAATAGTTAGACATTTATCATTTATATCGCTCACACAGTGATAACCCCCTTCCCCTCACCTACTGCCCCTCTGACATCGCATACAGCCATTACATTACCACTGTCTCTATTCCTAATGCTGTACTCCACTTCTTGTAACTATATATGTGTATATATATATATGTATATATATATATACACATATATATATATACATATATATACACAAACATATATATGTATATATATATAATTGTAGTTGACATTCATTATTGTTCAGCTTCAAGTGTACAGTGCAGTGATCAGGCATCTACATCATCACTGAGGTGGTCTCCTTAATAAGACAAGTGTCCGTCAGATACCCTACAAAATGGAAAACAGTGTGGAGGTATCTCAAAAATCTGAAAATGGAACTACCTTATGACCCAGCAATTTCACTCCTAAGTATCTATCCAGAGAAATCGAAGAAACTCCAACTACATTGTGAATTGAATACTCTCTGTAATTTCTCTGATGATACTAGTCAGAATTGTTTGTAATTCTATTTGTTCTTAGCAGAATTTCTTGTGTCTTCCAGAGTCAGGTGTTAGTTTGTTCATTTTGGTTCTTCTCTTTCATCTGTTTTCTTAAATATCAATTGATCCTTGATTGATTTCTTTGGTAATCAGATATCGTCTGATTTATCATCTAGAAATTTTTCAACATTATGTTTAGTCTTCCAATGATACCTTCTTCTATTTTTGACAGACTTGTGAATTTATTATTTTTCCAATAACTTTTGTGATCCAATGTGATTTTGGGAGAAAACAAAGTTGAACTTGTAAGCTGAGGTAGGTAGAAATGAGCAGGAGAAGGAAAGACTTATCCCTGGTTAGAAAGACCCTTGCTGCAGCTCCTACTTAGGTCAAGACTCCTCCTTGCAGCTGCCCAGCAGGACTCCAGGCTTGCACATGTCTTAAATCAAAAAGATGCCTTGTTAGAAGTCAGAGACGGGGGATCCCATTCTATTTTTCACCAACACCTACTAGCCCAACAAGACACCAGGTGTTTCACATACCCCAAAAGGATATGTTTACACATCCCCCAAAACTAAGGGGATGTGTTTACACATGTCCCTAAATCAAAAAGAAAAAAAAATGCATTGCTAAATGCCAGAAGACTGGGCACCTCAGGGGAAGAATGAGACATAAGAGAGAGGAGAAGGGGAGGCAATTCTACCCAGAGAAATAAAAGCCTTCCTGCAATGTAAGGCGGGGCTGCTTCCCTTTCTTGGGTCAGCCCGGTCCATGTCTCAGAGTGTCTTCTCTTTTACCAATAAACTTCTGCTGTTCATGCTGCACAAAATTCTGTCTCTTGATTGAAGTCTTTCCTTCAAGAAGACAAGAGCTGAGGTTTCAACATCATTTCCCGGTAACAAGTTTACCATCTTGATCTGGAATTCTGCTTTTGTCTCCTTTGGGATACAATTGATACTGTTTTAATAGCCCACATTTATCCCCAGCTGATTGATGATTCCAACCCACTGGTCCAGATCACAGGCCTGGATCACTCAACAGTTATCCTCTCCAATACATTAACTGCTGGATTCTAATGAAAAGAGAACACCTACCTGTTTAGTTTAGTGACTCCCCCCAAATGAAGCAGGATGCATTTCTCTCTGATGTCGTTGCACACACATTTCCTTATAGAACCCAATAAGTGCCTACACAACTAATGCTACCACAGCAACTCAGGTTTAAATTTGAATTCTTGTTTTGACATCTTTCTTCATTGTGTATAATTCACTGAGAAAAATGTCATCCTGATTGCGCCCTTTTTCTTGTTTTGTAAATATTCATTTCTTCCTGACGATATATAAAATGTCAAAATAAAACTTTCAGGTTTTTCTGGGGGGAAAAGGAATGACAATTTTCAATTACTCTGCTGCTTATCACAAAAGCAGTTTCATTTGCCTGATGACTTCATTGACTGGTGTCAGGATACTGCTAAGTAAAGTGTTTTGCTAGCTGAATGCCACCCATAGAGCTAGACTAAATATTGCTTTTCATGTACTTTACAAAAATAGTAGCTATTAATTGTGCTATTCAACCATAAGCTGATCAAGCTAGAGAAAACAAGAAATGTGGCATTTACAATTCAGAAAGCCACTTCCCTCAGATTTCTAGTCATTAATTCACAGTTTAAATCTTGGACTTAGGAATATTTACCAAATACTTTGAAGTCTCCTGACTTACTGAATGTTTACTTATTACAAGTCAATGAAGTAAAGTTCTAAAGAAGTTTGAGACTGACTGAGATTTACTGCATCATTATAACATAATGTCTTGTTACCCTCTGGTTTAATGTATTAAAAGTTTAAATAAGAATTACTATTTCATTTTTAACAATGCCTGGACATAATCATAGTCAGTTTTCTTCAACAAGCATTTATTAGTGCTTATGCCATGTCAGTGAAAGGAGCAGAGTCTGCCACCCCAAAATATACCCTTTGGGATATTGATTTTAAGCTGATTATTAAGGAACAAAAGACTCAGAAATACTATGTAATTTCACTAACAATTGTCACCCCAATAAACTTAAAAAAAAAAAAAAAGACTCAAAAAGAACCTGGGACCCTTTCCCTTTCCCTGCCTTAATGAATTTAGATAGAGGCCCTGTTCCAGAATGGGAGATAGCATCACAGATAACTATAGCTTAATATAATCTAGTTCCATAGAAAGGAATCTAGCAACGCCCATTTGTTCAAAGTACTCTGTGTCCCACTGGTAAGCAAATATATATTTACCAGACATTTGCTTTTTCACTTCCATGTGAATTGTCTTCCTATCTTTTGAAGTCTCAAATCACAACCCACCTTCTCCTTAGCTCCAAAATGGCACATAAAATTTAACTGCCCAATGCCTTTTTGGGTCTCATATTCTTATGGACCCCCCCCCCATACATTCATGTAATAAACTTTGGATATTTTCTTCTGTCAATTTGTCTCTGTTAAATTTCATTATTAGCCCAGCTAGAAGATCTTAGAAGGTGGGAGGAAAATTATTTTTCATGCCCGCATATCAGGCACTGTTCTAGGCACTATGAGATAAACAGTGATTGGTTCAGAATTGTGTGTAAGTTTTAAAGTAAGACCAGGGATTAAGATGCAAGGAGTATAATGGTAAATTCTTTTAGAATAGTAGATGGGGACTAAATTGTGAAAACTCTTGAATGCAAAATCAAAGATTATAGGTGTAGAAGGAGCCATTGTAGACATTCTCCAGAAGAGCGGCATGATAGCTGATGCTTTAGGTATGTTATTTTGGTCATAGTTCGAATGATGCCCAGGTGTAGGATGAGACTGACGCCAGGGGAGCAGAAGCACATCTGCTGTAGTGGCTACAGCCCTGAAATAGTTACCATGTGGAGGGAAAGCAGAAAGAGACAGTCATGAACACAGAGGCAATATAGTCTGCAACTGATTATAGCCTAAAACAGAAACAAATGAATAAATTGTTTAAAATCACAGCCATTCATGTCACATATCTCTTGGGAAGACATTTATGTTGACATGTTTACCATCAAACTTGCCAGTGGACATGCATATTTCAATAATAAGAGCTGGTTTTCCATGTAATAGAATGAATAGGTAGATACATGTGGTGGCTATCTTAACAAGAGATCCTTAGAATAATTATAATGTGGTAGTAAAAAGCACATATTTCTAGACCTCAGTTAAAATTCTGGCCTGTGCCACTGTGATCATATGACCTTAGGCAAGTTACTTAATCTTTCTAGTCTTGGTCTCTTCACTTTTTGAAAAGAAGATATGCATGTCAACAGCATAGAATTGTTATAAAATGTAAATTAAATATTATTCATGGAACACCTAAGGCCGATTCTGGCAAATAATAATGGCTTAACATTTTATTCATAATTATGTAGACAAATGGAATTCAAAGTCATTTTAAGATACCCTATTTTCAATTCAGCTCTTATGCAGAATTGAAATATTTAGAACACATCAAAGTAAAACTTAGTATCGATTTACTTTATAAGTTCAGATCTGTGGTATATTTTATTAAGAAGTAAGTTAATAGGGACATATTTTAATCCATATCAACAAATCTACCAGTATTTCCTATAGTGCATTTGATTGCATGAGGTTTTTATTGAACATTTTTAAAATAAATAAAATATTGATAAACAAGTAAGATAAAATTCCAATGAAATATTTGCAGAATTTTGGAAGCATCTCTGAGGAATCACAGTCTTCTCTGGAAGACAATTATAAAAAAACAGCATTTATTCTGTTATTTAGATTCCACATATAAGTGAGATCATATGGTATTTGTCTTTCTCCATCTGAGTTCTTTCACTTAGCATAATGTTCTCTAGGTTTATCCATATCGTTGCAAATGGTAAAAGTTCATTCTTCTTTATGGCCAACTAATACTACATTGTATAAATGCACCACAGTTCCTTAATCCAGTCATCTACTGATGGACATTTCAGTTGTTCCCATGTCTTGGCTATAGTGAATAGCACTGCAATACACATAGGGGTGCATATATTTTTTTCAAATTAATATTTTGTTTTTCTCTGGATGGATACCTAAGAGTGGAATTGCTGGGTTGTAAGGTAGTTCCATTTTCAGTTTTTTGAGATACTTCCATATTGATTTCCACAGTGGCTGCACCAGTCTACAATTCCACCACCAGTGCACGAGGGTTCCCTTTTCTCCACATCCTTGCCAATCTAAAGAATAGAATAAATGAACAAACTAAACAGAAATAGTATCAGAGATGTAGAAAAAAACTGATGGTTGCTAGATGAGAGCAGGGTGGGGATGAGGAAGAAGGTGAGAGGATTAGAAAGCACAAATTGGTAGCCACAATATTGCTATGGGTATATGAAAGACATTTTGGAAAATATAATCAATAAGGTTGTAAAGATTTTGTAGGGTATCAGATGGGCACTTGCCTTATTAGGGAGACCACTTCATGGACGGTGTAGATTCCTGACAACTGCAGTATACACCTGGAGCTGAAGCTGAGTAATATTGAATGTCAACTATAATTTTATAGATAAATAGATAGATATAGGTAAATAGATAGAGATAGATATATAGTCACGGGATGTAAAGTACAGCTTAGGAAATAGAGTCAATGGAATTGTAACAGCTACCATATTTCCCCAAAAATAAGACCTAACCGGAAAATAAGCCCTAGCATTTTTAAGGATGCTCCTAATATAAGCCCTATCCCCCAAAATAAGCCCCAGTTAAGATTTTCAGCCAGATGAACTCATTTAGTATGTCCACTGCAACACACGACAGGCATATTGAATTATAAAATAATAATAGTAATATATAATTAAATATAAATAAATAATATTATTGACATTAATATTTAAAATAAATGATAATATAAATTATAATTAAGTATTTGTAAAAACCCAGAGGGCACCTTTGGAAGAGAGGTAAACACCTATGTAAACAGATGAACTCGAGACTTATTGCCGAATGACCAAACGGAGTACAAACACAACACCCAAGTGGTGTGCGCACTTGATAACGAATGGACGTGGTTGTGTCTAATGACTCTTCATAATGCAATCCGTCGTGTGTTGTAACGGATGTACTTAACGCACGTGTGTGAAATAAAGAAACGTTTTCTGAATTTTGGTGCCTGCAATTTTTCGTTGCTTTTGCATGGACCATCATTCTTAACTGTCATCATTTTTGTTGCCACTCCTGTCTCGCAAGTCTTTAATTAACAATTGACTTAATGGTAGGTTTAAAGGGAATAATATTTTGACCCCCCGGCAAGATTGAGTGCAAAAAGAAAGAGCTATTCCATCAAGTACAAGAAAGGAAACGTGGAGGACTCATGGGGCAAGAATCTTATGGCTTTCTGCAAAGAAAGAAGCTGGATCTCCAAATGGTCTGAAGATGGAGAGCAGAGTACGATAACCTCAGTCAACAGGTGGATGAGGGAAATGCTAAGAAGCACAAGCGTGGATCAGGTCAGCATCCATTATTTCCTGAGCTGGAAGACAACATCTATGAATAGATTGCTAACAGGAGAGCAAAGGTTTTGGTTGTGTGCAGGGCTGATATTCAAGCATTTGGCCTTGCAATGGTACCCTAGTTAGAAATATCCCCAGATAGAATTCAGCACATCACAACAATGGCTGGATGGCTTCCTTCAGAGATATGAACTGTTTCTAAGATCGACAACACTGTTCAAACTAGATACTGAAGTTATTAAGTGTGCACTTGCATTCAAGTCCTTTGTTGATGGCATCAACTTTTCTAAATACCAACTCCAACATGATTGCTATGGATGAAACTGCAGTGTTTATGGGCCAAAAATCTCAAACGACAATTGATCAGAGGGATGCCTCGTCAATCTACATTCCCTCCACTGGTTACAAAAGTGCACGTGTTACCTATATTTTGGCAATTCATCTGGATGGAAAGACAGTCCCACCTCTAATCATCACTAAGGGCAAGAAAGATAAGGTTGAACGTGTTTCAGGCAGTTGTGTCTTGAAACTGAAAAAGCCTGGTGCACACAAGCAGTTATAAGGAAGTGGGTCGATTTAATGCTGCCACTTGTTTTGCGAGGTGGCCAAAGAGGTCTGCTAGTCTGGGATTCAGCCAGCACTCACTGTGCTAAAGACGTGAAGTACTTGCTTGCAGACAGAAGAATAGATCAAATAATGATTCCCACAGGAATTACTGCCTATCTCCAGACTCTTGATATTGCAATAAACAAGCTGTTCAAGGACCATTTGCACATAGAAATCAATGACTACACTGAAAATAGAATGGAGAGAAAACAGTGTGGAAACTTGGTGAAGGCTGGCCTACAAGAGGTCGTGCCTTGGGTGAAGAATTCATGGGATAAAATCACTGATAGCTGTGTTGCCAATGCACTACAAGCAGACTACGTGGACAAGAAGGGCTCATTTAATGAGAGTTCTATTGCTGGACATGAGAGATTGGGGCCAATGGTTAAACAGGAAATGGGGTTGCAAGAAATTCTAGTCAAGGATTTGGGGTTTGGAGAGTTATGGTGATGTTCCAGAAGAAGATTACATGACTATATTTGAATAAATGTAGATTGTTTTACATGAATAAGTGTAGATCGTTGTACATGAAAAACTAAGACATCCCTTGAAAATAAGCCCTACTGTGTCTTTTGGAGCAAAAATTAATATAAGACTTGGTCTTATTTTCAGGGAAATATGGTATATACGATGTCAGAGGGGTAGTAGATTGCGTTGTCACTTTGTGAAAGGTGTAAATGTCTAACTATTACATTGTTTTTTACACCTGAAACTAATGAAAAAAAGAAAAAATAATAAACAAAACATGAACGTGGTACAACTCCAGTACTTTGTTCTGGTTTTAGCCTATCAACAGCCAATGTTATGACAGGATCATTCCTTGAGGTTCTTATTCTGGGTGCAAATGCTCTTCAGCAATGACCTGAAACTGAAAAGACACAAGTTTATTACTTAAGATCTGATGATTACACAGCACACCTGGGGGCCACATAATGAGGTCCTAGGTGGAGACAGAGAAAGTGCTCATGGGCCTGGTGTTCTGCTTTCATTGGGATCAAGAGTGGCAGCCCTTAGGCTCACTTTTTATTGATGAATTTAAAACATAAGAGCAGGAATTTAAAAAAAGGGAAGAGAAAACAAACAAGTAACCCAACTGGTCAGTTATTGAATCAACCAAGTTCTCTAAAACAAAGGCTCCTCGGGGGGGCTGTCACTTGGCTCTTTATCTAGTTCTATGTGGCAATGTGTAAATTTAAGATCTTGCATCTTTGAAGTGGATTCCTGTGTGAAATGGATGCCCAGGCAATCAAAGCTTAAATCATGCACTTGCATTACAAAATGAAAACAAACCAACAAACAACAACAACAAAAACCTAAGTCAGGGCTTAGACTACACACCCCACATTTACTTTGTAAATTCCAAACACCCGGAGAAAGAAGAAATGACTTGCTCAATTGACACAGCATGTTACTGGCAAAGGCAAGATTTGTTCTACTTTATTCTTGGAAACATGAGGGCAGAGCTGCAGAGTACCTTCTGATAATTAAGACTTACTCCTTCAAGCCGCACCTTCTCTGTATCTTCATCTTTGTCCTCCAACTCTCTCAGTTGCTACTGTCCCCATTTCACGTTCTTGGTAAAGTTACGAAGGAGACTCTGAGTGAGGCGAGCAAAACCCACACAAATAGAAGTGCTCTAAAAGCAGGATTTTTGTCTGCTTTTTTCACTACTGAATGTCTGATACCTAAAACAGACTCATTACCAAGTTCTTATACCTGTGAATGCCCATTTAATAGACCTTGATTAGGACTAGTGGGTGAATGTGATTTTAATTAAAAAATAATGATAATAAAGATAGTGATCTTAATTAACAAAGATTTACTATCTACTAGGCAATATTCTAAGAACTTTGTATATCATAACTTAAATGTCTCAGCAGACCTACTGGGTTGGTATTGTTTTTATTTGCATTTTGCCAATGAGAGATATAAGGAATATATAATTCAAATCATTTTTCAAAGTTGGACAGGAATTGAGTGGCAGAGACCATTTTTGAATTAAAGAGTTTGGTTCTAGAGTTTGCTCTCAAAACCACTAGAAGGGGCCGGCCTGGTGTCTCAGGCTGTTAGAGCTCCATGCTCCTAACTCCGAAGGCTGCCGGTTTGATTCCCACATGGGCCAGTGGGCTCTCAACCACAAGGTTGCTGGTTTGACTCCCGCAAGGGATGGTGGGCAGCGCCCCCTGCAACTAACAATGGCAACTGGACCTGGAGCTGAGCTGCGCCCTCCACAACTAAGATTGAAAGGACAACAACTTGACTTGGAAAAAAAGTCCTGGAAGTACACACTGTTCCCCAATAAAGTCCTGTTCCCCTTCCCCGATAAAATCTTAAAAAACAAAAACAAAACCAACCAAACGAAAGAAAACCACTAGAAAATGGCAACAAGATAAAGTCTGGAGTCTCATTTTCCTTCTGGGAGTTTCAGTTGTTTGAAAATGAGACGTGAGAAGTTTTACACAGACCTTTCAGCCAGGAGAAAAAGATTGTCTTCTTTCAGAATAGGTGACAGTCCCTGTAAGAGGGTGTAGCGAGCATTTCAAAGCTGATACCAGATCTGGGCTGGGGATGATCTAAAGTGAGTGATTATCTGGCTGTGGTGGTTTGAAGCACGTTACCCCAAATTATGCAGTGCTTCTCCCTTCAAGGGGTGGAATTTTACTGCACTCAACTTGAGTGTGGGCTTGATTTGGTGACTCACTTCTAATGAATAAAATACAGTGAGTCCTCACTGGACATCGTTGATAGGTTCTTGGAAACTGACTTTAAGTAAAACAACATATAACAAAAACAATTTTATTATGGGCAAATGGACATAAATAAGAGTTCCTATGGCATATTTTGATTTTTTTATGTTCTTGATAAGTTTAGTCTGTATCATAAAGTAAGAATATTCATTTCTTAGAAGGGGTCCTTATCAGGCTGGAGTTACATAAAGACCTCCCAGGAGGGTCTTTATCCATGTGCCTTACAGCGTTTGATATGGGTACATAGAAGCATTTTCTACTCCATTTACTCTCTTTACTGAAAACCCAAAGGCCCATGTTAGTTATTATTTTTCCCTTTATACCATTTATAAAGGAAAGAAGTGCTTGCTGGTCTGGGAGAAGACTAATTTGGTTGGGAGGGGAGGAGAAATAAACAGATTAGAGTTGGTAATTGTGTTGTAATACAATGCCTTAATGCAAAAAGTGCATTGTAAAGCTGGGTCGTATAATTTCAGAAGGAGGTTTTTTAGTGTACATTGCACATTAAAATGCATTTGTACATGCACTTTAATTTGATGAATGGTGACACCTTCCTATTCAAAACGCCAAGTCATGGTTGACAAAGAGTTCAAGAGGGACTGAGAGAAAGCAAAAAGAAAAAGTCTGTGTAGAAAATTGTGATCCCCCATCAGAACATGCTGGAGCCATATTCAGAAACTCTTACTAAGGTACCAAAATCAGGGTCTCCCCCCAAACTATATGTTAGGCATTTATGTATTGTATATACACAGCCATAGAGAGAATTTTTTTAAAATCTTAAAAATATCATATTCCAAAGTGTATTGACAAATTTAGGTCCTTGTTGATGGTAGCAGAAAAAGAGAAATATTTCTTTTTCTGTGATTCTATTTGCACATGACGATAGTGGCTTGGAATAAAGTGATAGTTATGAAGGTTGTGAAAAGTCATTGCTCTCAGGATGTTTTGGAAAATAGAGCTGACAGGCTCATGGACTAGATGTGGAATGTGAGACAGAGAGAAGAACCAAGGTGGAAATCAAAGTTTGGCTTGAGAAGCAAAAGAATCTGTAGTGCTGTACACTGTACACTGGTGGATTAACAGGTTAGGTAACAGTAAGTCAGCAGTTCTCTTAAACTTTTATTGTTTATGTACACCTGAATATAATGTCAAGTGTGCAGTTGGATTTACATATCCATAACACAAGGCAGAAGTTGTCATTGGAAATATAAATTTGGGTATCATCCGATTAAAGATAGTTGTGGTAGCCACCTCCAAAATGGCCCCAAATGATTCCTGGCCCCTTACCTTGTATCCATAGCCTTGTTTGGTCCCCTCCCTCATTTTATGCCCTACATGACTCATAGAATATGGAAAAAGATGGTAGGACACTTCTGAGATTAGGTTATTGTATTAGCGTTTTCCACAGGCAACACAGAGAGAGAGAGAGAGAGAGAGAGAGAGAGAGAGAGAGAGAGAGAGAGAGAGAGAGAGAGAGAGAGAGAGAGAGAGAGAATTGACTCATGCAATTATAGAGGCTGGCAAGTTCAAAATCTGAAGAGTGAACTCTCAGACTGGAGAGCCAGGGAAGAGTGGATGCTGCAGTTCCAGTCCAAAAGCAGTCTACCGACATGATCCCTTCTTGCTCAGGAGAGGCCCAGTCTTATTGTGATATGCAGGCCTTCAACTGATTGGATTAGGCTCATCCACATTATGGAGAGTAATCTGTTTACTCAAAGTCCACCAATTTCAATGTTAATCTCATCCAAACACACACACACACACACACACACACAAAACCCAATATAATGTTTGACCAAATATCTGGACCCGGCAGCCCAGCCAAGTTGACACATAAAATTAACACTCACAGTTATAAAAGATATATAGCTTCTTCCTTGCCAGCTCTTGGGTTACTTTGTTTTGGGGAAGCCAGCTGCCATGTTATGAGGATACTCGACAACCTAATGAGGGCCTTCTGCCACATAAGTGAGCCATCTTGGGAACCAGTTTGGTCCTAGCCAAGCCCTCAAATGACCTCAACTGTAGTCAAGAGCTTGAGTACAACCTCCTGAGAGAGCCTGATTAAGACCATCCAGTGAAGTTGTCCCTGGATTCCTAATCCTCAGAAAATATGCAACATAATATTTTATCAAGCTGCAAAAATTTAGGGTAATTTGTTAGGCAGCAATTGATAACTAATAGAAATTTTGGTGTCAGACATGTTTAAGTGATAACAAATACCTTAAAATATGGGAGTGGTTTAGGAACAAGTCATAGCCATTCTTAATCAAATAATAGAGCTTCTATGAAGCTTAAGAGCACCATTCCTCAGTTGGCTCAGCATCCACCTAAGGTAGAGTAGAGCTTATTTCAAAAAGATGTGAAAATATGTCCTTTGTCTAATGTGTGGGGGAGATGACTTATCTCTTTAGTTTCACATGTCTTCAGATTTAGAGAAAAATTAAACTTGAGAAGATGTACTTAAGGATTTAAATTCAAAGAACTTCATTTTTACCTGGGCCTGATCTCTGACTCTTGGTATTCATACCTTTGTTTAGACATCTCACAACCTTAAATTGAAGTTGGTCTGTGTGAACAAAAAAATGGCAGTGATGGTATGTCATGTCTGTGGCTATGTTACATGATGTCATGGACTCTGCCTACTTCTCTTGGAATACTTGCTCTGGGGAAATCCAGGTGTCATATTGTGAGGACACTGGGACAGCGCTGTGGAGTGGCTCTTGTCAAGAGGAACTGAAGCTTTCTTCCATCATCCAGGAAGAAGCTGAAGCCTATTTCCAATAACCACATGAGAAAGCCATCTTGGAAACAGATCCTCCATATTAGCTGACAGCTAGACTGCAACTTCATGAGACCTTGAATCAAGACCATCCATCTAAGCCACTGATGAAATCTTGACTCCCAAAAACCATGTGAAATAATAAATGTTTGTTGCTTTAAGCTGCTAATTTGGGGGTAATTTGTTAGGCAGCAACAGATAACTAATAAAATGGTGGTTAAAGCCATTGGTCTAGGGACATCTCCTGGAAATTGAGGGAAGGTAGAGAAGTCATGTTGTCAGTTGCCTAAGTCCTGTTGGTGTTTAAGTATGAGATGCAGGGAGAGAAGATACAGGTATATGACTTTGGCAAATTACTGGCATTTATTTTCCCAATCTATCAGATGGAGATAGAACAGCTTACAGTGATGTAGATGAAGATTAATGAGATAACATCTGTAATACGTATAATATAGTGTCTGTAATAATGCAGTCACAACTGGCATTATTTTCCTTCTTCTTTATACTCTACTTACCATAGTTTTAGGTTTCCATTCTCATAAACAGGTCAGAATCTGAGATGTTCAGATGAGCATTGTGAAGTGCGTAAAATTTTCAGAATTATTTTCAAATTAGGTTAATTTTGTTCTTTGTAACTGTCTTTTTATTTCTTTAATTTGGTGCATTCGAAAACCTGTTTTCCAAGGTCAGTAAAAGAATATTATCAAAATATGCATCTATACCCTTATAATTATATGCAAGAAGTATTGCTGTAGAAGAGGCATATTAAGGACAGTACGGAAAGTTTAGGTTTCACTTTTAGTATTATTCATGTTCATTATTATTGTGTCTATCTGACTGTTGAGAACTTTCTATTCAATCGTATGTTTTTTTTCTAGATATAGCATCCTGGGAATTTTTTTAAGCAATGAGAAGTTAAAAGGTATCTATTCAAAACAGATGGGTAGAAAATCTATGTTCCTCAGAAATTATTAATGTCACATTTAGAAATACTGTACAGCTGAAATCTGAGCTTAGCCATCAGGCATGTGACAATTTCCGTCCTTACCTGCCAGTCAAATGCTTCAAAAAGACTTAACAATCTTGCATATCGTATTGGGCTGGCAAAATTAGATTCTTATTGGTGGGAGCAGAATGCAGGGAAATTATTTATTTTTTGTTTGATTGCTTTGGAAATTCAGAACGAAAATTCTATAAAGCTATTTCTTATATTGTTGTGAAATAAACATTATGGCCAGGTCACAAATTTCATTTTAGATGATGATGCTTATATTTTCAAAAAAAGTGGGCTCAAAGCATATTTAAATATCTTTGTATATAAGCCTACATTGAAAGGGAAATGTATCTTATCAGAGTAACTTTCTGAGTCTTAAACAGTGAGTGTGTCTACCACATAAGCATGGCGCATTTGCACCGCTAACCTGGATCTTGGAATTTCTTTTTATTACCCTTTTGTCTGTTGCTTTTCTAATTCATCATCTTCTATTTTGTACTTTAAGCATGTGGAAACCATATTATAATTGTTCACCTTTTGTTTCCTAGAATATAAATTTTATTTTAGGAATAAAAATGTTTAATGAGGGAGGAGAATGAATATATTTTTAGTGTTTCTACATGACCTAAGTTCCTTGAAACCAGACACTAATGTGATTTACGTTCAAGAAATTTAGCAGAGATTTTCCATGCAAGTGACTATAAAGGGGAAGGAAACAAGATTGGGTAGAAGGAAAGCTTAAACTGTGAAGCAGTAGAGCAGAAGTATTCTGGAGCTAGACTTGACATTCATATTTGTCCCAATGCCTCTTCATTGAGTAGTCATTGGGTGCAGGCTGCCTCCAAAGAGGGGAGTGTAAGCCTGCAAGCCAGTGGAGTGATGGAATCTGTGTGTACTGCCTCAAGAGAGCCAAGTGCTAAATATTCAAGAATTTTGAAAACTGGTTATTAAACTATCGAAACCTTGAAATCAGTGATCATGGGAATATTTATTTCATGGTTTTTCTTTTAAAGCATCAGTTCACCAGCACAATTCTGAGTGTATCCTTGGGCAAGGTGGCTTCTTTCAGCAGAAGGTAATGTCCAGAAAGGTACTCACCTGTGAGCCATTATTAGCAGGCGATAATTTCAGAAGCCAGGGCAGTGAGTGTTTCAGTCATGAAAGGGGAGATGTGGACAGTGCCGCATGACTTACACTATAGTCTAAACCATTTATTACCCAGATTCTCTTGCTTTGTAGAGTAACTTAATCCTTTCTGAGAAAGATTCCTCTGAATTCCAAGTAGTCTCTTCTCCTTGGGTTGCTGAGAAGATGAAGATTAGCTAATAGAACTTGAAGTCACATATTATGCTCATCATCTTCATTCCAATCTCTTTTGAAATCCCTTGTATATTCTCATTATGCTTGGCTAACACCTCTGCTCGTCTAGAGGGCATAATTGATGAGGTGAACCTTATTTTCATAACTGAGAGCTCTTTTCATGAATGGCTGCTATGCTTGTCCTTTTACCATCAACATTGGCTAACGAAGTATCATAGGACTCCCAAGGGGATCATCTATGTTGCCAAATTTATTTATTCCTGTCTCCATAAGCCCTACCACCTCCTGATGTCAGGGGGAATTAGCCCTGATGTAATGTTGACTCCTTCCTTTGCCTCTAGTCTCTTGGCACAAAGAACCTGAAGTGAGTGGGTGGAAGCCTGAAAATAAAGTTGAATGGGACTCTAACTATGTCCCCTGGTGGAAGTTTTACCCCTTTCAGAACTAGAAGCCATAGAAACTCAGAGTCTAAGGCAATGGAGAATGGAAATGCAAATTTTCTACATGGGCTATTGCAAGTGACTGCAATGAAGGTTACTCCTATTCCTGTCCTCTTAGTTCCTGGACTCACTTCTTCCACTTATTGGAGACCTCACATGCTTCCATCCCCAAGCTGGTATGCCAGCTGGGTCAGGGCAGCAGCTTCTGGGTAGTGTTATATGTAGTGTGACACCTCTGGTCACGTGTCATATCTTCTTTGGTGTGAAGTTGATCTCTTGGTCTGTTGTGTTGTTGTGCAGGATTCTGTGTTGCTGCATCAGACATTCTGAGTTTCTTTAGATAATGTGTTAGCTGAGGTCCCACGAGCAAGAAAGAAAAATCCATATGTACTGATTCCAGTCAAGATGATTTGCTGTCTTCAAAGGTAGGAGGGATTCAGTGTCATACATGTGCCACCAAAAAGTCTTGTGGGTAGATAGATGATCTCTTAGTAGGCTATAGGGGTGGTTTATGTTGTAGGAGGTTAAACATGTAGCAGGAATAGCAGTTAGATCAGCCTTAGTGAGTGGGGACACATACTACTGGGGCCATGTAGCTTCCACCTGTCACTCAATGGCTACCCCATTCATAAGCTCATTGTATTAGAAGTGGGGTGGTGGGTAATACGGGCTGACTGATAACCAAAATTCCGAGTTGCTCTGACTGTTTGGTAGCTCAGTATTTATTCCATTGAGTACGTTTTGTGGTAGGTATTGATATACAATACAAAGCTTCAAACACTGTGACCAGCTCCATTGGTGTGTCCATGTGCCTCTTTTCCAGGTCTCTGTGTCCTCAATCTTCCAACTTTCTCCTTCTAGACCTATAGAAACCCAACTAGTCTTCTATCATTGCTCATTAGTCCATTTGCATTCTTATCCTGGACCACATCTCCCTTTCCACAGAAAGTGGATAACCAGATGTCTGAAGCTTGGACTTTTTCTTCCTCTATCAGCTGGTCAAAAGGAATTTCCTCCTGTGGTCATAGGTATGAGCTGAAGGAGAAGCACAAGTACAGCTTTAGTAAAGATATCGAGGTCTGGGCTATCTGCTCATGCAGCTATACCATCATGTGTTACCTGGACAGAACACTTTCATATTAAAATGAATTGTTGTGGAACTAGTCTAACTTATGACCTCCTGAGTTTGACAGGACATAGCTGTGGTCACGTGGTCAAATGATGTCCATGATCAGTCTATTGGGGTGCAGTAGCAGACCAGCAGCTGTTTGTCAAGTGGTGTATAGTTCTCCACTGCAAGGCAGGAATGTGATACAGATCCCCTGGGGTCTAATTGTGATTTTTCTGTTGGGGATTTAACAAATGCCATATAGCACATTTACTGTCAGAGTGGAATATTCTAGGTAATGTGAACCTCCTAAGTAAAATGGGCCAAGTGGAATAGTTGGAGTGGACCCTACTCCAGCCGGGAAGCCTTGCAAGCATTGTGCTTCTTTCTCAGTGGTGGGAGAGGTAAGAGGAAATAATATGTCTTTTTCTAAGGAAGGGATATAATGACAGGCCTCAAACTTCTGTACCTCTAAAAATTTCACTGATGTAGCACATACCCTGAATGTCTAGTTTATCTCGGACCCTCTGGAGCACATGAGACACAGAAAGTTCTCCAGTGTACTTAGCATTTTGTGTGCATCTTGTCGGGTTAATATAATGCCATCAATTAAGTCGACCCATGGGATGTTCTGTATAGTATCCAGGTGATCTAGGTCCCCCTGTATTATGACAGAGAGTTAATATATACTTAGGACAAGACTGTAATGTATATTGTTTCCATCCCACATTCATGTGAATTGCTTCTAATTCTCCATCCTCAAATGGCTGGAAATTTGACATGTTTGCTGGTCATGCCCCTGTACCTGTATTCATTAGCTCTAGCAAAGGTACCACTCCGGCAAAGTCACTGCAATCATGGCTACTATTTGATTGTGTTCTGAGCAGTGCATCACCTGCTGATACACTCCATCTCGTTTTTGAAGGGGCCAGAACGGTGAATTAAATAAGGCTATCACAGCGACCACCACTTTTATAGCATTTGTCATTAAAATTGTCATTAATCTCTACCTCCTCAGTGTGTGATATTTTTGACTCTTTGTTTTGATATAATTTTAAATTTACAGAAGAGTTACAAAAATAGGAAAGAGAGTTCTCATTACAATTCACCTAGTTTACGAAAACATGTTAATAACTTTCCTAGCCATTTATCAAAACTGAGAAATTAACATTGGTAGAATACTGTTACTCAACTACAGACTTTATTCAGATTTCACTAGATCTTTAAATCATGTCCCTTGTTGTTGTTGTCCTAGAACCCAACCTACCACACAACGTTGCATTTAGGTGTCATGCTGCTTTATAGAAACTAAAACCACAAGGAGATGTATGCATGCCTAATAAAATGGCTAAAACTGGGGGGAAAACACAAAAACCTGACAATACCAAATGTTGACAAGAATGTGGAGCAACTGGGATTCTTATACATACCTGATGAAAAGGCCAAATAGCACAACAACTTTGGAAGACAGTTTGCAGTTTCTTTTGAAGATAAGCATATTACCCAGCAATTTACCTTCTACAAATCTAAAAATATATAACCACACAAAACCTGTAATGGCATGTTTATAGTAACTTTATTCATAACAGCCCCAGAACTGGAAACAACTCCAATATCCATCAATGGATTAATGGATAAACAAATGGTGGTACAACAATATAATGAAATACTGCTTAGCAATAAAAAAATGAACTATGAATATATGTATAAACACGGGTGAATCTCAAAGGCCTTATGTAAAGAGTACATATTACATGCTTCCATTTAAATAGCATTCTGGAAAAGATGAAACTATTGGAAGAGATATCAGAACAATGATTGCAATGAACCAGAGGTTGGGGAAGGGGATTGACTGAAAGAGAGGAGGCAACTTTGGGGGTTTTTGGAGATGTTAGGTATAACCATGCATTTTGAAAGTTTGCATTAGGCGAACTTTGCTTTTATGAAAGACTTACAATAGTACCTGTTTTTCTAACCAAAAGAAATCTAAAGAGGATTCTCATTTTTACGACAAAAGTTGAAAAGCAAAAACAGGGTTCAATGTTTGTTTTGCATCTGCCATTATAGAGGCAGCAGCAACCAGAGCAGGAAGAGTGGCTCCGCCAAGCTCCTTCTTTGGGAACTACACTCGAAGCTCATCATCAAGCCACGATGGCTTTGAGCTGTGTCTGTGAGCGTCTGTGCTTTATCTCAATTTATTTTATGCATTCGTTAGCAAGATGTATCCTAAGGTATCAGAAAGGCCTATGAGAGCTTGCAAGGGTGTTCCACTTAGCATAAAACTGAATGTAATGAAGTGTTTTGCTCATGGTGAACGAAAGACATTGTGTGCATGGAATTTTGTGTCTGTGAAGCTCGAAAATGTTTTTCATATAAATAAATGGTTATTGCTTCTTTGCTTTATGCCATTTTGGCTTACAAAAGTTTTTATAGAAACTCTGCTTTCGTGTAGCAGAGGAAATCTGTATTCTATATTTTTACTATGGTGGTGGTGGTGATGTTTATATGAGTATATATGTTTGTCAAAACTTATCAAATTAAAATTGTACACAAAGGTAAATTTTATTACTTAAATTATAACACAATAAACCTGATCAAAAAGAAAAGAAAAATGTAGTCATCCACACTTATTGGTTAGATTTTCATCCCTTAAAATGTGAATCTTTCATTAGAATGCATAATGGGTCTTAAGAAATTAACAATGTAAACACTGCAAAACTGATTGGTCAAAAGCACAAGTTCATTCTGCTTCTCAGCCGCCCTGAGCACTACTCAGATTTCAAAGTTCTCAAGGAAGCTCAGGCTCTTAGTGTTACCGTGCTAATGTCTGGCTGCCTGCTGCTTGAAAAAGTTAAAAATCAAGAGAGAAGGTTGGTGGAAAGAAAAGCAGGTTTATTCAGAATGCTGGCGTTCTGGGAGGATGGCAACTCCTGTCCAAAGGTCATTTCCCTATTCCTAGAATAGTCAGAAGGTTTTATAGGTACACAAGATGAAGCAGAACAAAGGAAAAGGGGAATAAGTCATGGGACTCATCCGGGAGAACATCTTCTGGGGTTCTGTTTGTTCTGGTTATCTCGAACCCTGTCTTATGGGTGATTCATGTCATCTGACAGAAAATCACAGTACAGAATTGCAGCCTGATTGTGGGTGTTTCAGGGCTGACTCAGTTTCTTGCAAGTTAGTGTTCTGCCGATTAGCTAGGTTAACAAGGTGTGCATGTAGCTTTTGGAAAGCAGAACAATTAAATGACGTAGTGAAGGAGAGAAACAAAGAGAAAACAGCCAAATAGCAAACTATGAGGTGAATCAAGATATAGGCTAAGTTATTGATTTCTTAAGTTTCACCCTTACGTTAGCAGTTCTATGTCATTTGCCCATGGAGGACTCCAAAGTACCCGGTGCCCACTAAGTTGTTTTATTAGTCAGGTTTTATCCAGTTCTATGGGTTGTCGTAAAGATTTGTTACTCCCCACCTGTTCATCTTTTGATCCCATTGTTAGATGAAAGATTCTCTACATTCCCCATCCCTCGATAGATGAACTTCCCTATCCCTACTGCTCCATGCCTGAGAATGCTGAGCAAAGTGGCATTTATAAATTGCAGTGACAAAGTCCTGAAGAAACTAGCTACTTTGCAGGAGGGCAGTGTTCAAATGTGCCTATTGACACTGAAGTTTGGTCTATCTAAGTATCTTTTAACAAATATTAAATAAAAAAATCAAAACTAGATCCTAGGTTAATGGGGGTGTCGAACTCTTGCCTGACATTCTTTGTAAGCAAAAGGCCATGCCTGCAGATGAATGCTATCTGAAGGGTAATTAGAAGTTTTAAAGTCAAATGGCACTTGCAGGGCATTGTACAGTATGAAATTCTGAACGTTTTTGATAAATGGGGGAAACAGAGACAAAATGAATGTCAATAAAAGAAAACGTGACTCATATCTGAGATAAGAACATTCTTAAATGGCCAGGCTTGGATACTCTTGATGTCTCACAGTGATTATAATGTGGAAAAACTACAGGTTTCGTGGACTTTATAGAGGAGTTGATGCCTGAAAATCCGGAAGGGAATTTCTCTGTGGTAAATTTAAGCCTATTTTAATTGAGTAAAAGCATGTCCTGTAGTAAAGAGTTTGGGATTTGGAGTATGGCAGAACTTGATTGAAATTTTAGTTCTTCCATTTTCTGGTAAGTGACCTTGGATAAGTCATAACAGCTCTCTAAATCGTAATTCTTTTCTCTGAAAATAGGAAAGACACACATTATCGAGCAAGGTAAGTTAAAGATAGCTTAAAATATACGCAGCACATCTAGTGTGGTGCTGGCTCACAGCAAATGCTTAAGAAGTAGAATTTGAAGTTTTATAGCCATCATCAACACTACCACTTTAAAATTTTACCTCAAGACTAAGATGATGTGTCCACTCAGTTTTCAGATGCAAACTGGTGGGTCTGAATGTCTTTGTTGGTTAGTACGTGATGGTTTGCCTGTGTGCCTGTGTGTGGATGTTTTGCATTCATAAGTGAATACTCATTGCATCACCTTGATCTACTAAATGGAAACTAGGGACTGTGTCTAAGCAAGAACAAACATCTGAATATTGAGACTATGGAGAGTGAAATGTTTATACTATAAATATTTTATTGTACTCATAATTTATTAAAATCAATATAAAAAGAGCATGAATGAGTTATGTGTGACACCAAGAAATTAAGAGAACACAAAATAAAAACATGAATTGCTAACAGCTAAGGGGACTGCTGAATCACAAGAAAATGTATTTTCTATTTATTTCTTCAGTCCGTTATACACTTAAACTATTAGCCCACAAACTGGTTATCAAAAAGGGGCCACCTTATATTATCAGCAGAAATTAGAGAAAGGCTCTAAAGGTCTATTTTCTTTCCTTCTTTTCTTTTGTTATTGTATTTCCTTTAGCAAAGTGTAAATAGTGAGTGTTCAATTTTGTGTTCCCATGTGAGATGAGGCTTTGAAAATTATTGGGCTTACATGGCAGATATTGGGGGAAATCTCCCAATTAAAATCTATGTTATAGCATAAAAATATAAATAAACATCTAACCACATGCCCCCTTACTTACTCTCATTAAATGCCACGTAGAGTTAAAGAAAAAATTTTATGTCTTCATTGGATGTATTGCCCATGCTAGGACTTCAGACATTGCCCTTATATGTGTAGCAGAGATCTAATAGAGGGATAAACTTTAACCAGGGGCCAATTTACACCTGTAACTTACCAGGAACTAAATAGAGGAGATAAACTCAAGGAATACGTGTATAGTTTTTAATTTAGAGAGGCAAGAGCTGAAGGGGAGAGGAGGTGGAAGGAATAGCACTTGAAATACCTCTTGGTCATGCTGATGGGTAACACTGGTGAGTCCTGGCTTTGGGGTAGCCAGGGGTTCGAACAGCATCCTCAGCCGCAAGAAGCAGTCCTGGGAGGGAGATGCCTTCTCATGTTGTGGCAGCCATTGACCAGAAGAGACGTTGTATTTCTGTTCAAGGAAAGAGTCATGTAGAGAAATCATCCTGGCTCAGACTTTTTCAACAAGCAAAACAGAATTAAAGGCAAATGCCCCAGCTGGGCTGCCCACACAGCCTGCTCTCTCAGCACCTTGGAACTCACCATGTCACTTTGTATCAACCAGCTGTTGAGCTTGAGATCTGATCAAAGGATACTCTTACAAACCACACAGCACTAAGAAGAAAAATAAAGGAAATGAATCCACCCAATTTATGAACAAACACCTTGGTGATCTGGATGGATAGCCCCTGTTCAAGTGATCGTGCAATCAAAAACTGGCATAAGACCCATGGACAAGTTCACATCAGTAAGGAAGGAGAAATATGTAACTAGAAAGATTCAGAAGAATATACTCGTATTTTAGGACCAGAAAAAACTTCACCACAGAGGCCTCTTGCAGTTAGAAATTTTCTTGCAGAGATGTAAGAAAGCATTGCCCCTGACAAGTAGCTTTAGTAAATTTTAAGTGCCTGCTTGAAAAACAGTAAAAATGGATCAAGTGGCCAAACGTTAGCCCCTACTCACTGCTGTATCCACTACATACAGATTTTCTCAAAGCAAAATGGAAAGATGGGCAATGCTTTTACAATAGGGCTAGCAAACGTTTTCTGTAAAGGACCAGATAGTAATACTTCGTGGGACATATGGTTTGTGTCATGACTGTCAACTCTGCTACCACAGACAATATGTAAATGAATGTACATCACTGTGTGACAAAGATAGGCAGTGTTCAGATTTTTCCCTTGGGCCATCGTTTGCTGACCCTAATTTAGTGAGTATGTGGACCCTGTAGTACTGATAAAAACAAAAAGTAAAATGAAAAGACACAAATGAAATTGAAGCTTTTTATACTGGGGCAGCGGGAGGATAAAGCTTTACATGACTAAAGAAAAGAATACTATAATCCAATATTGCGATTAACGTAATTTTTCTTTAGAATCACTTCATAATTGACGCTTAAGGGAAACAGCTATGTTCCAGCAAGAAGGCCATCTCAAGTTCTCCTGTAACAAAAACCTAAACATGCTGAAGAAATTGTACTTTTAAAATACAAAACAAGGCATCCCAAAACCCAGGGGAGAAAGAGAAAGAGAGGAGAATCTCCAGTTGCCAAAAACAGAGAAAACAGAAAATAAAATAGTAAGTAAGTGACTTGATATTACAGCGGGGGCGTATGTTGTGTTGTGTTGTGTGTGTTGGGGGGATATACTTCTGGGAGTAGTTTTTCTGGAAATCAGAAGGTCGTTTTTCTTTTCCCTTTATTCTTTTTCTCTTTAATGTCAAGGTTTGACAAAGTATGAAATATTTCACACATAGCAATAGACAATAAAACGGCACAAGGTGCCTCATTGTAGCAGAGGCTATGGTATACACTACGTACCAATTTGCCTGCAGGGCCACGGTAATCACACATTCCATCCCCACAGCTGAGACTCAGAGCTCTGCAACACCCCAGGAATTGCTCTCGGCTGAAGCAAATTGTCTTGGTCGCCTCCTACCCAGGGTCAGTCTAAAATCTCTGACGAGTCAAGGCAAGAGCCGTAACGCTCAACACCCCTATCTGAGTGTGGGAAATCTCTGAAGCATCATCCCAGCTCCAGAGGTCCCTATGGGATCAGATGGTGCCCTGTTGTAGCTGAATTGCAGTTTAGTTTTTTGTTTTGCCCAGTCCTTCTTTCCTCATTTCTTTTAAGAATTATTTTCAAGTGTCCACAAATCACTGTCTCAAATTCTATTTCCAGGGAACTGGACCTGAGACAGTCATCACCCAGCTTTATAAAGTAGCATCATTTCTTATTTGTTTAGATAGTATTTTTATTTTCATTGAAGAATTAAATCTTATAGACAAAATTCAAATCCCTTCCCTCCCATTATCTCTAGAGAAATCTACAATCTTTAATTCAGTGTTTATAATTCCCATGAACATTTTTGTGTTTTAACATATATTTATGAGTCCATAAACATTATATTGTAATGTTGCAGATTTTTAAACTGTATTTATGGTATTATTCTGCAACTTGATTTTTTTTGTACTCAAAATTGTTTTGAGGATTTATATTTGTTGATATATTTAGCTCTTTAAAATATGACCTAAAGCAAACATGTCAAAATATCAACAGCTGATAAATTTCAAATGAAGGCACATGCACATTTGGTATATCATTTTCTGTATGCTTCTTTATTTTGAATGTTTCAGGATTAAACATTTAAAAAAGCAAACTAGTTTAGTTCAAATAAAAATAATGACACAAACCTATTGTGTCCCTCCTCCATACCTCTTTAGTCAGTAGAGTTCAAATTGCATTGTACAAAAACCTTTTGCAACATGATGCGAATAAACCTATTGGTAGCTGCTTGCTGGCCTGGCCTCTTGTTCTGGCCCATCATTTTCAAAGGTATGTTCTATAAAAGAGTAGTCTTAAAAAATGTTCCCTAAAAAAGGTACTCTTTGGTCAAATAATCTATTAATTATGCAAGCTATAGGCCTCTCTTGGATGTACATTTGCTTCTTCATGTTAAAGGCCGTAGGACATTCTGCAGTAAATAGGTCTATTTAATTTTTATCTAAGTAGTGTTTCCCAATTTTGGTTTTTCATGAAAATTTTTGCTTACAGAACTCCTAATAAATTGCCCACTGGACCAGCATACTCTGGACTCACTTCATAATCACCACCCTAGTTACATTCTCTCTGTTCACTGACCATCCTCAAACAGTCCATGGATTATTGTGTCTCCGCGTTTTGCCCTGTTACCCATGTTGAGTATGATTTTGTTTTTACCCACACAATACAATGTCTCCTGTTCTTCTAAAGTAATTTAATATGTCACCTTTACTGTGTGGACTGCTCAAGGCACTCTCTCCTCCACCAGAGCAGATCCTAATTAGTTAGAATCTCAGTCCTTGAAAAATGGGTCAGTTTTTGTCCTATTCACTCTTATTGTCTGACCAGTACTTGGCACATAGATGGGATTCAATAAATGTGTGTTGAGTGTCTGGTAGGTGGATGGATATATAAATATGCGTTTTCATAGAATTAATGCACAGTTACTGTATTATATTGAAATCACTTGTTGATATATCTCTCCAACCAGACTTCACGTTCTTCAAAGGCAGGAATTGTGGCTGATTCATGGTTATAGCGACAGTGCTTCACATGTCTGTCATGTAGCAGATGCTCAAGTAATGCTATTTGAAATTCTGGGGAGGAGGAGTGGGGGAATGTGGAAGGAACACTCTCCACAAATGTAATGGAGGAGGAAATGAAAACAATCAGGTTAGGACAGCCTATTTCAAAGTACATTATTTTTTACTCTTCCTTATAATTTTCTCTCTCTCTCATTGCTCTCATTTTTGTTATATACAGAATGACTCTTAAAGATAAGTTAATTAGGCATCCAAGTGCCAGGTCTCAGAAGAAACTTTATGAAAAGCACTGAGTTTGTGCAAATTCTGAGCGGTTTCCAAGGTTTATAACATAGTGGCCCAGCACCAGGACGACACTCCCTCAGAGGCACAGTGTATTCAGGACATAAATGACTTTTTCCAGAGGCTAAAAATGCCCACAGTCAGTAGAAGCTAATGGGTTTAGAAATTTTATAATTACTAGCTAACCTGCCATTGTTCAGATTGTCATTATTCTTGTTTACTGGTTCTAGTCAAAAGTATCGTGGTTCAAATATTCTCTCTGATTACCTCAGCTTCTTCATTGTTGATAATTCTTTCTTCCAGCCAATTATTTCTGCCATTACTTTTAATCCCGAAACCCGCTATGCTGTGGCAAATACATTCTCTTGTATTTTCAATCTCCCCATAGAATTGTCCGTGTAACTCCACGCCTTTAGACAAGCTCTTCCATGGAGATGCTATTCCTGTCCTGCTCTCTCACATAGGTCGCATACAGATCACGCACCTGAAATAACTTGGAGTAGAGAAAGGAGTTTGGCATCTTCGTCCACTGTGTCACTGTTTTCTACCACTTCTTTCTTAATATTTACTGTTTGAGATTCTCGCCAGCCTACTAAAGCAGAAACTACCTCTCTGCATTGAGGCCATCTATTTGCTCCAGGCCACTTCTCTTTGTCTTTTCTTCCTCCATCCCAGTCAATCCCCAGAGGATGGAGTAGGAACTCTTTTCATGTGCTTTCAGAGAACCCCATCATTTTCCAAGAGTAAATCAGCGTGTGATACAAAGTCTATGTGTGTGGATTCCTCAGTAGAGTGTGGATCCCTGAGAGTAATTATTGTCTCCTTTTTTTCATTATTGTACCCTAGTCTTTGTCACAGGGCCTACCCCTAAATTTTACTCCATTAAATACGTTTTGAAGGATTCAGTGATTATAGGGTACAGCAGAGCAATAAGATCCAGGGTTCCATCTCATACACATTATTAATGCTGTTCACATTTTTCACCAGTGAACCTCACATCGCTATGAAGCTCTCTAATTACCACTAGCTGCTGTGTTTGCTGGGTTATTGCTTATAGTTCAAGTCCAATGCTCTGTCTAAGGTGAATTATCAGTGTTCAGAAGGTGAGTTAAGGGAGAATATGTAGGTGGATAACTGTTAATTCAGTTTAGAAAGGATATGGGACCAAATAATCTACAGAAACATCTTACTGCACCTGACCACCATGCGAAGACCTTCAAAGTTGCTACCTGCTATCCGCACCAACCTAATATACATCATCACACCCCAACATCAATTCTTGAGCACAAATCAGTGCACAGGTCACTTCACTTTAAACTTATACTTACGGGATGTTTTTTATCCTATTAATAATCTGGTGTTGGATGAATAATCAACAAAGATGGTCCCATATTAATGACTTTGGTTTTTTAAAGACTGCTTAGTATCTTTCTCAATCTCACTGATCCTGAGAGGTCCTCCTAAATCCACATAACTTCTAGGATCAACCATATTACTTTCTACAAACTTCAGACTCTTACATTAACTCCCAATTTGCCCCTGCTCTGTCCCCCACATCTTATTCAATGAGTAACTCTATGTAAAGTCACCGGAGTCCCTATTGAAGTTTACTGTTGATAAAGTCAGCCCACTGAAACATTCTTTCCTCCCAACAGCCCGTAAATTTCGAAGTGTGTCCTCCTTACTTAACTCTTACCTTGATTCTGATGGTTCTAGATTAAGCTGAATTACAAGTAAAACCCTATAGTTCAGCAATAACTCCTATTTATAACTTTTTCCTAAACTGCTATGAGTCAATTTAAATTAATCAAATTAAATCAAATTAAACACTCTTTAACTAAAACTTTCCAAGGAGTCTTATGTACCCTCTAGTCCTCTCTCCCTAGATGAGACACGTGTATTGTCAGCACTTACCCCCTCTAAAGACACGGCAATAAGTGTTTCAATTCTCTCGACCTATCCCTTACCACACTGGGTCTATCCAGTCATTTGTCCTGGAGAAAATTAAGGGGGAAAGTGGGTTTCAGTTTCCTTTCCAAATGAGAGGTTTTCGTACCCATCTACACAGTGGTACCTTGCTTGCTATGCGCAGCTTCCTAGACAGACACTGGCCCTTTACCATTGCCTCGATTCACTATGCTGGATGGAGCTGATGGTTTCTATTGTGTGGTCCAAGGGGAAGAACCCTGTGCTATTCCATGACAATGTCTGCCTTTATTTTCCAACTCTGGCAGACAGGATCTGGACTCTCTTTAGATTCACTCCTTCATCACCCTCTTACGAGGGCATTTATGAATGTTGGCCTCTTTCATCATCAATTAATTGAAATATTTTGCTTACAATGTCATCTGTACATGGTGCACTTTTTGCCAACTACATTGTATTTGGCAATGCATAATATTACAATATATATCACATGGGAAAACAACAGATATGCTGAGAAAACTATCTAACTAATAAAATTGTCCCTTTATGCTCCCTGAGGTGCAGATCATATTTCCCTCAATCCCTTCCTGAATTACATGATTCTTGCTGTTTATATTCAGATGGACCTTCCTCTGGAACTCAGTGGACTCAGTCACATACTCACATTCTGTTCTACCCCCTGAAATACCAAGTGTTGTTCTGTAAAATTCCTCTCTGAACAGCTTGTTCTCTGATTCCCAGAATACCAACACAGTAATGTTTCAGAGCTAGCTAGGATATAAATATGCACCACTTATACTCTTAAAGAGCACCTCTTGTGAAATAAGGGCTTGAAATCATTGTCAGGGGAAAGGAGCTGCTACTTAAAAACCAAATATTTGACTACTTACTACATTTAAACATTTTATATAGCTGATATGACAAAAGCATCTGTGGTAATGTAAAGATGTTGGTACTTTAAAAAATCTATTTAATGAAAATGTACCTGCGAGAGTCATAAAAGGAACAAACCAAAAAAGAAATATTCTAATAAGAAGACCTTGAGGAAATATGGAGTGTAGGAAATTTCATACATTGCATCCCAACACAGAGAGTAAGGTCAGTTTTGTTTTTGTTTTGTTCTGTTTTGTTTTGTTAATGAAGCTACATTAATTTGAACTCATACATGGTTTTGAACTCTGGTTCTCTAATTAATTATGTGACCTTGGGAAAGTAATTTCACTTCTATATAAATAAACATATAAAATCAGGAGTGGTTAGTCCATAAAAAGTGTAATAGAGTTTGTGTGGCTATCAAATAAAACATTCTGTGAAAGAATTTAGCAGAGTAATTAGCACATGTCAGGTGATCAATCATCGTTAGCTTTTTATAGTACATTAATTTGCAAAAAGAAAACTCTGAATATATTTCTTAGAAGCCATCTTTATTAGACAAAGAATCATTAAATGTGATAAAATAAGCATATGGGAAACATAACCAGAGATAAACGCGTTTATGAAAAGGATACCTACACATAAAGCACAGTTTTCTAAGCCAGTATGAAAAGACATGAATTGCAAATTCTCTCTAAAAAATAATCATCCATTCAGAAACTATGGAATAGTAGAAACAGCAAAACACATGGAAATTTGTGTCTCCAGGAAGCTTGAACAAGTCCTAGACATTCTCTGAACTTCCATTTCCTTATCGATAACATGTCTAACTGACTATTGTTTTGAGTAGGAATTAAAGGAATCGAATAATAGGGGACAGTTTGGTACAAACCATGGAGTGCTATAGATGGTATCATTCCATGGTATTAGTCAGTCCATCAACAAGCATTTAGTAAGTGCCCCCTGAGAATTTTATTCTCTGGTGTTGTTGAGCATTTCAGGAAAAATGCTATCAGGATAAGTGTTCTGTGATTTCAACATACTTTGTTCATTGGGGTACATGATTAATAAAAAGTTAAATAAAAGTGTAGTACAGGTGTTTATTAATCTAGCTAAATACTGGGGAGGGGGTGGAAAAAACCATTGGCACTTTAGAAGGGCAGCCACTCAAGGTTGGAATGTGTAGATGTGTCCTCATCCCCATTAGATGTTTAAACATGAGAAACTGCTCATAGTGGGTTAAGTTAAAATGTCTTTTCCTTCTTTTCTTGAGTAATTTATATTTTGTAACCTCCTTCCAGTGTATAAGCAGCTTTAATTTTCTCATAGAACTTAAACACCTTTTAACCCCAAATTAAAAAAAAAATTAGGTTAGTGATATTTTTCCCTATTAAAATCCCCTATTTGCTTCTGATGCAAGTGATAGCAAAAACAAAACAAAACAAAACAACAACAAAAAAAAAACCCACAAAAAATATCCATGAATGGGACGAATCCGGCCAAATGGCTCCTATCTAGTTCCTATAAGGCTGCTTAATAAACTTAAGCCGTGCATGCACTGCAGTGCTTTGTAAAAGAGCCTACATTCTTTTAATGTCATCAGATGCTTGCAAGATTTGCTGGTCTTCTTGAATTCCTGCATAAAAACAGACGGCAACTACATAGTGAAACCAAAAATACATGGACAATATTTACAACAAAACTAGGTTTCAAGGTATCTCCATGAACTGCAAAAGACACCAATAGCCACAAGACAGGCATTGCACCACTGTTTGTGTGGGAAGAAGACAAACAATGAAGGTGGTGTCCTTGGGAACTAAAAACAGAAGACATCTCAAAGAGCCAATAGGTGTTCTCTGCAAAGAATAATGGATCAACTTGAGAACAGCAGCTGAAATGGGGAAGGTGTTTGCTCTCCACAAACCGGGTAAGGGCTAGGGCCCAGGTTAAGTAAAACTGAAGAACGACAGCAGCCCAGGCCCCCCAGAACTCTCAAAATAGAGTCTCCAGAGTCCCTTTTGGATGGGTCCCTGGCCGAGCAGAAGCGTCTAAGAACTGAATCAGAATTGAGCAACACAGGACAAGAGAGAGGAAAACTCAAGAAGATCTACATAAAAATGCAAAAGGGAACCATAGCCAGGAAATCCCAGAAATTGAGGCAAAGAAGAGGGAGCACTATGAAGTTAGAAAATCTTTCCTGAAAACATTGCCCCATCTAAAAGATGAGAAAAATGAATTTCACCTAAAAAAAGAAAAGCCTCAAACCACCGTAAACTAAATTGTTTATTTCTCTCTCTTGTAAAATAATAAAGATTACAATAACAGAAAGTGCACATATTTGGAGCAACAAAAACGTGTGAAGCTTAAATCTCAATCAAAGGTTTTACGAGAGAAAAATGAGAATCAGGAACAGACAAAATTCTTCACAGACTATAGGAACAAGCTATGAAGATATGCTCACAAAACAAAGAGAAACTGTCACCGGCTATTTTAAAATGAGCTAAAAGACCCGAAGAATATACAAGACATGAAAGGAAAACATGAATAAGAATTAGCAAAACTCAGAAATAGGGTCACTGAACTCAAGAAGAAGAATAAACAATATCAGAAATTAAGACAAAACTGGAAGGGACAAATGAAAGAAAGAAAAAAACAAATATAATGCTTTTAAAAATTGAAGATGAAAAAGGAAAACTTTGAAAATCAAAAAGAAATGAAGAGATGAAGAGGTATCAAGAGAGTGATATACCAATGATAAGCAAAAGCAATTGCCCTAGGAATGATGGGAGTCTCTGAACAGAAAACCACTGCAAGAGAACAAGAACCTTGAGAGAGAGGAGAGAGAGAGAGAGAGAGAGAGAGAGAGAGGGGAAGAGAGAACGAGAGAGAGAACGAAAGAGAGAGAGAGAGAGAGAGAGACAACTGACCAGGGAGGGCAGTCACTGTTCAAATGGTAGGTATCAGTCATGTATATTATGGAGACTCTAAATTAGTTAAATAGGTAAATCAATCAATCAATCAGGTAAAAAGACCATTTTTCTCAAATAAGATCCTAGACAATTAAATTCCCTTAAATGTACACTTTAAACATGAAAGTCATTCAATATCCACAGAGAGAGGCAGAGATCATCTCAGCTAATTGTTCCCATACACTCTTTCCCACATTTAAGTTAATTTCCTGTCTCTTGTTGATTTTAGCTCCATGCAATTGCACATGAGAGCATATCACTTCATTTAGTGAGGTTTAATAATATTTAATAACTTCTGGCAGAAAATAAAATGGCAAACTCTATTTCATGTAATCCTTGAAGTAGTCATAAAATATAGGCACTGTTAATCCCACTTACAAACAAGGAAACTGTCGAACAAAGAAGTTACATAACTTAGGCTAGGCTAGAAGTATAACCCAAATCTCCTATGACTGCATTTATGTTTCCCCAGTTGTATATGTTGTGCCCTCTTTCTTCCATGCCTTTCCTCCATATGTCTCTTCAAACTCAATCAGTGATTTGATGCTATTAGGGTTTAAGGTCTAGTTTGGAATAGTGATTTCAAACTGTAATGTATTTATGAAACATGTAGAGACCTTGTTAAAATGCAGTCTGATTTGGTAGAGCTGAGTTCAGAAATTCTGCATTTCTGTAAGCTCTTGGGTAATTCCCATGCTTCTATTTCGTGGGCTATACTTTGGGTAGCAAAGCATTCATGCCTTTTCTCCTCCCTGTGGGACATTCTGGCTCTAAGCAAAAGCTTATTAAGCACCGACCATGCAAATTGCTTTTCCAAAATTCATACTGCAGCCTCATCAGGTTGGCAAGTTTAAACCGATTCTAAATTTTGCTAATATTATGCTGTCTTCCTCCATTATACAAATATTATACACATATTTTTATTAACAATCAGAAATCTACAAGCAAAATTGAACAATTATAAATATTTACCTGAAAACTACACTCAGAAAACAAAAAGACTCAGAAAAAAATTGTTGGCATATATGTTTCCAGAATTATAATGAACATACTGCTTAATATCTTTGTGGAAATTATTGTTGTCTTAATATTAACGTACATCTACCCCATCATAAAATAATCAGAGGAACTTGCTATATTCCAGATAGGTGTACAACCTGTAGGTCACTTTCTCTTGACATCAGTTTTCTCACCTGTAAAATGAGGTGAACCAAGTGAGCCGACAGGTCCTTTTCCAGGCCACCCACTAATGGAAACGCCATTCTTTACATCTTTATTGTAGTGTTCTGAGTTGCTGCACACCAGTGATTCTATCCCAGATGTCATACGTTTCCACAAGAACAAGGTTAAGAAAATATAACAGCAAGTATGCAATCTTTACCCATTTCGAAGGGTTAGCCTTAAAGAAATCTGCACACAGTAGCAATTGCCTTTAAACTCCAGAGCGTGAACAGGTGTGCCGGGATTTTCCAGGTCTGCCTGCTGCTGCCTCAGCAGCTGAAGGTCAGGTATGCCTGCCACTGAAGACAACTTTGTACTTAGATTCACTTGGGTTTTGCAAAAGGACGTATAAAATGTACAAAACACTGTGATGAGTGTTAACTTCTGCAAAAACGGTATCCCTGGGTATTCATGTCCTCTCTTTAGTTATTTAAATGGCATTTTGCATGTAGAAGCAGAGTCTGCTATTTTATTTTCTGCCAGAAGTTATTAAACACTATTAAAACCCACTAAATGAAAAGTGACATGCTCTCCTGTGCACTTGCATGAAGCTAAAATCAACACTAGACAGGAAATTAACTTAAATATGGGAAAGAGTGTATGGGAACAATTAGCTGAGATGATCTCTGCCTCTCTCTGTGGATATTGAATGACTTTCATGTTTAAAGTGTACATTTAAGGGAATTTAATTGTCTAGGATCTTATTTGAGAAAAATGTTCTTTTTACCTGATTGATTGATTGATTTACCTATTTAACTAATTTAGAGTCTCCATAATATACATGACTGATACCTACCAATTGAACAGTGACTGCCCTCCCTGGTCAGTTGTCTCTCTCTCTCTCTCTCTCTCTCTCTCTCTCTCTCTCTCTCTCTCTCTCTCTCTCTCTCTCTCAAAGGTTCTTGTTCTCTTGCAGTGGTTTTCTGTTCAGAGACTCCCATCATTCCTAGGGCAATTGCTTTTGCTTATCATTGGTATATCTCTCTTGATACCTCTTCATCTCTTCATTTCTTTTTGATTTTCAAAGTTTTTCTTTGAAACAATGTGCATGCCCTGTAGGAGATAAGGGCTCGTTAACACCATGTCATTTTTCCTTACTGTGAAATTCTATGAGCACGGTTGGTGGTTTACAGTCCTGTAGCCAGGAGAGGATATTAAAATACAACTATGACATATTATGTTTCTTCAGGCTACAACTCTTATTTTCAAATTTTATGAAGTATCTCTAGTAGTCAGTCTAATCCAAAGTCTTGTAGAACTCAGACTTTGGCAAGGAGGGCTTGGACACTTCCCCTTTCTAAAAAAGAAGGTAATGATGGGTTTTAATTACAGCACAATTAGAGCTTTTGATATCAAATTAATTTTCAGTGATAGTGTTGGTCTTGGCAGAGAGTGCAGAATTTATGAGATTAAAGCCCCGTGAGTATATGCACATACTCTTAAAGCTTTTTATGCAAATTGAAATTCCTGCTTCATTTTCCATTTCTAGAATCAAAGATTAAGGATAATAAAGCTTTTTAGCTTAGCTAAATTAGTTACATGCATTTTATTACATCAAACCATACTTAATTATACGCCATACTTGGCAAATTCTCTCCACTTTAAATAATTGTTCACAAGATAATAATTTCATGAAATTTGTTTGTGGGCATAATATGGAGATATGGCTCTCATTAAAATTACAGAATTTCAATAAAATTTTGAGCTCGTATCTTACTTGTACTTATTAAGCCCAAGTGGTTAAATTAGCATGAGTACTGATACAAAATCTTATTTTTGTTAATTAATAAAAAAAAATTGTATTTTTGCCAATAAAAACAAGTGTTTTGGAATAAAACGCCTGTTACAGAAAAAAAATAGCAATGCATTTCATTTAGACACAATCAATAGGTGTCTAAAATTTACATCATTCATTTAAGACAATAATAGAGGCAAAATAATTGTAATGAAAACATAAAACCAATAATTAAAATAATAAATATTGGCATAAATTATTTGATATAATATTAAGGTATAGATTTATCTCCCACAGAATAAATATATGTAGTAAAGTTATTAGTGGGACACAACTAGATAACAAGTATGAGACCTTTGAGACTTTTCCTTCTCATAGGATAATAAAATTTTATGTTTTATTTGAATGTTTAATTTTCCCCATCTCTTCTCTCCTATATTTAAGTAGCTAATACAATCACATAACTCAAAATTTAAAAAGTACAAATGTGAAAAGTGAAAAGTCTTGCTCCTACCCTGTCGTCACACTCATGAAATTTCTCTCCCTAAAAGCCATGATAAAAACCAGCATTTGTTGAACTGTTTTTAAGTGCTGGATACTGTTATAAACCTTTTAAATCAACTGACTTAGTCTTCAACACAACCCTTTAGATAGCAACTGTTATCCCCCCATTTCACAGATGAGGAAACTGAGGCCCTTAGCGGTTAAGTAACTCTCAAGTACTTACAAATAGTAGTAACAGAGTTGGGATTGGAACTCAGGGAATCTGTGTACTATGCTCATTTTCTTAACTACCTACCTCTTAAGTATTAACATACTATCAATCCAAACAATGTTTCTTACCTTTCCTTTCAAAGAATATGTGAGTAGTTACAAATGGTAAAATTTATGTACCTTGCCTTTTCCATGTAACTATATATTTTTAAATATGAATCAATGATATTGCTTGAAGTATTTCCTTATTCTTTTATTTATTAAGTATTCAATTGAATACAATATACATGTTTATTTTTATTGTTTGAATCAACCATTCGTCTGTGGATGGAAATGATGTGGTCTCTCGTCTCCTCCTTTTATAAATGATGCTGCAGTGACTATTTCTGTACATTTAAACATTTACACACATGCAAGACTAGCTGGAGGATAAAATCCCATATGTAGAAAGGCTAAGTCAAAAGGTACATGAATTTTGAATTTCAATTTACATTCCATAGAGATTTAAATTTTGATGTACCCCATAGAGATTGTACCAATGTTTACCCCTACGAATAATCTATTAAAGTTTCTGTTTCTTTACACACTGACCAACACTATGTATAAAACTATTGGTTTCTTACCAGTATTATAATACAAATATTTTTCTGGCATTTTTAATTATTAAAATTTAAGTTTTCATTTTGAAAAGATTTCAGACTTTTTTTTTTTTGCAAAAATGTTGCGAAAGTTACTAAAAATCTGGTATACACATCAACAATATCCCTCAGATATTAATATCCTACATAAACACAGTGCATTTGCCAAAACCAGGAAATTAACATTGATGGAAAACTATAACTTACATACCTTATCAAAATTTCACCAAATACTGTATTAGTGTCTTTATATGGATTTAGGATTAAATTTAGGTCATACGTTGTATTTAGTTGTCATGATACCTTAGTCTCCTCTAATCTAGAATAATTTCTAGATCTTTTCTTCCTCTTCTTTCATCACTTTAATATTTTGGAAGAGGACTGGCCAGTTATTTTGTATAGTGTCTCTAATTGTTCTTTGCCTAATGTCTGTTTATGACTAAATTCTGTGGTAAGAATGCCACAGACGTAATAATGTGTCTTTCTTTCATTGTATCATGAGGCACATGATATAGACTTGGTTCTCCTGTTTATAATGTGCAATTTGATAGTACATGGCAGGTTTTCCACTGTATTGTAATTTTTCCTTTGTGATTATTGAGTATCCCCTGGGAGATACTTTGAGACAATGCAGCTATTTTTTAACTACACATTCACCAACTAATTTAGAATCTATTGATAAAGAGAAATGGTGATTTTCCATTTCCACTACTCATTCAGCTTTTAGTGGATAGAAATCTACTCAAAGGAGGAATTTTCCTTCCCTCTTATTTACTTATTTATTGCTTACCGATTCATTGACTCACTTGTTCATATCATTTTGGATTTATGGAATCTTGTATTAGTCTGTGGTTAGCTATGCATTATTTACTTCTTTTTCCCCCTGAAATATTTGGCTTTTCAGAACTTTGTCATGCCATGCTCTGTGGCCTTTTATTACAACATAGCTCCATCCTTTGAGTCTTTCGTTTGTTTTTCTTGTATTATCAGTGAGAGTAAGCACTAAAACTTATTTTCAGTGAAACATTTTAACTTTGTCCATTTTCCATTTAGTTCATTTTTCTTATTGGTTAATACAAAATTTTTTCATAACTAAGCAACAAATTCTTTGTAATATGTTTTATGAAATGTTTTGTGTTGATCATATATGTTTTGATTTTCTTATGTTTTTGCATTCATAAATGTTTTTAATGTAATACAATTTATCAAATTTTTAAGGCTTGTGGGTTTTGACTTCATAATTGAACAGGCCTTCCCCACTCCCGTATTATAAAACATTTTTCTCTGTTGGTATACTTTTCCTTTAAGTACACTTACAGACGATTCTTTTACATTTACATCTTTGAGTCATTTGAATTTATCTTAGTGTAAGATGTTCATTATATATAAATCTTGTTTTTCTCTAGATGACTATGAACCAAAAAAACAATCCCCACATTTATTGTTTAATTTATGATTTTCCATCTGTTTAAAATTCTATCTTTATATAATAGCAAAGTTTTGTATTTGGTTTTATTTGTCTCCTTAATGTATATCCGTTTGTGACTTTGTATCACACTCTTTTATTTTTATCTAGTTTTATAATGCATTTTAATATGCTAATCAGTACCTTCTTGTTTATCTTTTCACATTTTTTTCTGTTTTTTTATTTATTTACTTTTCCATATGAAATGTAGCTTATACGTGTTCAGTTAAAAATCAATTATTAATACTGGGGTCACATAACATTAGGGAGAACTGATATTTGTACAAATGAGTCTTTCTATTCTAGATTACAGTATTACTTTTATGTGTTTAGTCTTTCTTTGATTCTCTCAAGGATGTTTAAAAACATTCTTTACATCCAGAGTGTATTTTTTAAAGTTTATTAAGAGGTATTCTATCACTTTTTAAATGGTTTTAAGTAAGGTATTTTCCCATTGTTTTTTTTTCCATTCTTGATGTTATTTGTAAATAAGAAAACTATTGATTTCTACATATGGATTTTTAGGTTTTTATATTCTAAAAATCTATCTGAATTTCATCATTGTAGTTGTTTTTATCAGTTGAATCTTGGGTTTTCCAAGTATGCATTCACATCAGTGACAAATAGTAAAAATTATGATGCTCTTTCTCATTTTCATATGTCTAATATCTTTCACTTGTCTAGCTGCAATGGCTGATGCTTTCAAAATGATATTATAATAATGGTTAGAGTGGCCATCCTTGTTTTACAAGACGAATGAGAATGCATCTAATGTTTCCTTGGGGGGAATATGAGTTTTGGGTTGAGCTAGCTGTATTTCATAATGTTTCAAGAGCATCTGTGTATTCTTATTTTATTAAGTTTTTAAAAATCAAAATACATGCTAAATTTTATCATAAACCTTTAACAAAGGCCTCTATATCTATGGACTTGACCTTATGCCTTTCTTCTATCATTCATTGTTTGATAAAATGAATAGATTTCTTAATGCTGAAGCATTCTTGCTGGACTGGAATAAACTTCATTTGGCTATGCCACATATTATTGTTTCGATGTGTGGCCGAATTGTGTTTGATATTTATTTAGCATTTTCATTGATAAACATTACAATGTTTGGTTTGGTCTTTTTATAAATTCCTTCTTGAATTTTGATCACTGAAGGACTAGCTAAAAAAGAAAAGAGAGTTTCTTTTCTTAATATTGACGATTTTAAATAGCTTTAGGATTTTCTGATCTGTAAAAGTTTGGGTAAAATTTCCCTGAAAAAAATGTCTGTTTGGTGATTTTGGACAGAATAACATTCTTACAACTCTATTTTTCCACAGTGAATTGTCCACAGATACTCCATTTGTGTTGGATTCCATTTAATTTAGTGCAACTTCCTTAAAATGTTCCTTTTTCCTCCTGGATTTTCAATAGATTTTGCAGACTTCTCTTGTTAATCTTTTAATTTCCTCCGAACATAGTGATTTACCTCTCATCATTCATTATTTTATGTATTTGTGCTTTCTACTTCTGCATTATCTAGTTTATTGGTTTTCTCAAAGACTCAGAGTTTGGTTTACTTATTAGTTCCGGCATTTTTCTTATTTCTAATTGATCATATTCTACTTTTATCTTTATTAAATCCATCCTTCTATTTTCCCTAGGTTGTTCCTTGCTTTCTTCCTTTTTTTTTTATTATCTTCAAGTAAAACTTCATGCCTTTAACTTATAGTTTCTTTTTTTTTTTAATTAAAGTTTATTGGGGTGACAATTAGAAATTTTTCTGAGACGATTTAAGAAAAAATCCAAATCTAACTTGTAGAATACTTAAAACTTGTAGAATATTTAAAATATCAATCATGAAAACCATTCATATATTTCTTATTGTAATTTCCAGATGTGAGGAACTTTTGAATATTTTGTTTTGTTATTACATTCTTGTGTCATCAGAGAATACTATCTGTATTATTTCTACTTTGGAATAATATGCAGGTGCTTTATTTGTGGCTTAGTATTTGGTCAAATGTGTATATATTCCACACATTTCATAAAAAGACAATTTCACTGTTTTTGAGGAAGAAAGTTTTAAAGTTTATACTAATTAAAAGTTATAAGTGGAATTTTGTTGTTTCAAAAATACACATTGTGATTTTTGCAGATATTACATAGCAGATAATTACAAGATCAATTGGTGGGTAAGTAATTTCTTACAAAGTTTAATTTTTTAAAGTTCAGGAACGTTATCTCTCTTTATTCAAAATTTGTTGCTTATTTCTTTGTGAAAATGTATTTTGTTTGGTTCAGGTATTTTCATATATTCCCTGTTTATTTTATTTTAAATATTATCTATTAATATCATATATACACACATATATAATATCTATTAATATCATATATACACACACATGTATAATATTAATACATAATACATATATATATACACACATATATATATGTGTGTGTGTATATATATATATATATGTATATATATATATATATAAAATATATATACACAGAGGGTGCCAAAGATGTATACACATTTTAAGAGAGGAAAAAACTGTATTAAAATTGCAATACTCAATATATAACAATAACAAAAGATGCATACAAATCATGTATATACATTTTTTGGCACCCCAGTATTTATTTTTTTTGATTATCAGAAAGTTCCATAAAATTTTTAAATGAAAAAGTAAAATGACAAACTATAATCATAATTAACTTTTGACACTTTTCATGCACACAGACACACATATATTTAAAATTATTTTTATTTTTATGTAGAATTCCTTTATATGGTTTTATGACAAATTTATTAAATTGATCCCAAGTTGATTGCCATTTAGGTTTTTACAATATTTTGCTGTTATGAACATTGTAGTCAGACAGAAATGTGTCCAAATACGTCAATGTGTGTGCATGCACACATGCATACAAACAGATAGAGAATGATAGTGTAATCCCAAGGACTCATTTTTATTTAAAAAAAAATGCTTCTCATGAAGCATGTTTTAAATTGATAGCATTAAGAACATAGATACTTAGTACCGCATTGCCCCAAAGAAACATTGTATTTTAGAGAAATGTACTAAGCATATCCACTTACTGAAACCCACACATGAAACAGGGGAAAGCACAGGGAATCACAAAGAAGGAAGGAGTTAGCTTTCATATAAGATATTTGGATTTACCCCAACTCCAGATGCGAACACAGGTCTCTGTGATCTTCAGAAGGCCCCTCATAAGCTGACTGCAACACATTTTTCCAGACTTACCTCTTATCAGGACCCCTCTTCCTGCTCTGCCTCCATTTAACACTATGAGTTCTAAATAGCACCTTCCTGAATATGGCAGCTTTAGGTGTTTTGTTTTGTTTTGTTTTGTTTTGTTTTGTTTTGTTTGGCTCTGAAGTTAAACATACACTGTTCATCTACACAAGATATCTTTCCCCACCTTGTTCTTCTTGATATACCTATTCATCTTGAACATACAGCATGACAACTCTGGTCATGTAGAACCAGAGACAGAAAGGGATTGGTTGCACATTGCTTATTAAAGAGGTAATTTTTAGGGAAAATCTGTAAGGAACTGAGAAAATTGGTAGAGCAGAAGGGAAAGAGTTGAGCAAGGATATGGTCTCAGGTAATCTAGAATGTCATGATGCATAGAGATCTCTGGATCTATATTTCCACCTGAGGCCAGGGGTCTGGTGTTTTGTGTTCTCAGAACAATCAGTCTTTAGCTGTAGGATACCACCTGGGCAAGCTGAAGCCCATAGGCTGAGGGAAGTGTTCCAGAAAAAGGTTGTCAGGACTGAAGGTTGTCATTCCTTTGCAACCAGTACTTGTAAGTAGGTGTCAGACGGATGTACCAGCCTGGTCAACAGGGTGGGAAACCATTAGCGTCTTCTGTGCTCTGATCTATCACATTTGTGGTACTTACTGTGACAAGCAGATACAGGAAAAAAACACAGAACATAAAAAGGAGCAGAAATAAATTTTAGGAGCAATGTAGTTTAATGTTTATTGTTCTACAAAGATGTTTAAATACAGCTACTTGGCTGTTACTTAAAAATGCTTATTTACATATAGATCAGCATATTTTTTGTGTTTTAGAAAAATTCTCAATTAATAGTCTCTAACTAAATGGAATTCTGCTTTTTATAGTACTTTAGACATATGACATTTTGTTTTCCAACTAACAATAAATAATCCATTTAGAGCAGTTTTCAAGAAATGAATAGTTGTATTTTCACCCAATATCTCAAAGCAGTTACTAATAAAATTGAACCAAGATTACATCGGATAAAAGTCAGTGCAATTTCACTGGATGGTATGCCTTTGTAAAGACAGACCTAAGGCACTACACTAAGAGGAGATGAATCATCTTTCTCAAATATCTATTGGCTGATGAAAACAAAATTCATATGGATTTCCCTGGAACCTGTCCTGGGGTTTCATAATCACATTAACGGCTGAGAGGTTTAGAGAAATGGTTCAGTGTCTACACATTCGGCATTTGCCTCCACACTTTCGAGAAAATCTTTACCAGCTAGGTGAATCCTCTCTTTGGGTAACAAAAGAACAATATCCTAAAGCAAAAAAGGATATTAACTCTGTCATTGTCCCCATAAGACAAAGCTTATGTGTTCTGTGCAAATATAACTTGGATAGCACAGAAAAAAGGGAGCGATTTCAGAACCAGAAAATAGGATTTTTAAAGTGTTATTTATTAAAATTATGGATCTCAGAACATGATTTCCAAATAGAACCCTCCTTTTTTGTGCTCTTTTCACCAGTCTATTAAATACTTGACATCAATACAGTGTGTTCTTCATTAGAGGTACATGTGCAATCTTGTGTTGGCTGAAAACTCCAATAGCCACTTGCTAGGAAAAGGAGGAAGGACATTTCCATCTGCTTTTGATGAGTTTTCTACCTTTTAGGTATGAAAGAACCTCCCCAACTACTTTAATGAGGACTCCATGCTCCTCTTACATTCCACTAAACAAATGTAAATTTACTTTTTGTCCTTATTGGGAGCCCAAACCCTCCCAAGGCCTGAAAATGCCCTTGGAAATAATATAGCATTGATAATTTTGGAGAATTCCCTGGTTTAGGTACTCCCTGGAAACTCTTGAGGTAGATCTTGTTGCAAATCTGTGTCACTTCAGCATCGCTATAGGGCCATTTTTGAACCATATTTGTGTCACAGGGTCCTTTGGGGATGCCAGGACGCCTGTGAATCAGGTCCATCTCTTCTTATGTATCCATCACTCTAACATCTTGCCACCTTACCCATGATCTGCCACCAAGGAGCTTGTTTATCGTCCCCTGCAGTACGAGGGCCTCGGCAGCACTCTCCTCTTCTTATTGCAGCACGGAGCTGTTTGTTTCTCTCAGAAAGGCTGTTTTCTCACTGGACATCAATTTCTTCAATGAGCATAGACTTTTACAAAGGTAGAGACGTGTGTTGACTTCAAAGTGCTTTTCCTCCTGCACCAAGAATTAAAGTGCAAGATCAGGATAATTAAAACCTAAAAACCTGCTTTACAAATCATAAATATACTGGAGACGTCATTAAAATGGCAGCGTGAGGTGAACCTCTGTAAAGCTCCCCTGAAATTTACAACTAATCGAACAACAATAACTCCACAAAGGACTCCCTGCACGACAGACAGGCAAGACGAAGAGGCCCACTACTGAATACACCTAAAGGTGGGTGAATTACTCCAGCGGGGGAGGTGGCCAGAGGAAGGGAAAAGTGCAGAGACGGAGCCGTGTGGGCGCAGGACGCAGACCTAGCTCAGTGCTCCGAGCTCACTGCATCCCGGAACTACTGGAGCTGAGGGAGAGGGAAGAGCTCAAACTGCTAAGGCTCTGCTTATGGCCCACAGAACTGAGGGGGAAGCATATAACACAGCTGAACCCAAGGCTCACAGCAGAGGCCTCAGAGAAAAGGATGAAGGAAGAAGGCTGAAAACAGTGGTTTAAGCCCTCACTGTCGAGCAGAGAACGGAAACCTTAGGCACTGAAACTAGTCGCTGCCTCCCTACCCTCCCAGAGCTCGCCCCTCCCCCACCTGCCCGGAGCTAGAAGCCGAACAGTAGCAGTGTCAGATGAAAAGAACAGACTATTTGCTGTTCTGAGAACTGTGGACCGCAGACACAGATTCTCAGCCCAACTAGTTCTGGCAAAGGGGAGGGAGCTGTGGAAACAGGACCGGATGTAGTGGTGGTTGTCGCCATTGCTCTGGGGCACCTCTCACAACTCACCCTGCTCCTGACCCCACCTATCTGGGCGGATCCTTGCAGGAGTAAACAGAACTGCTGAAACAGACGGGTTCTGAATCTGGTGCAGAAAGAGCTTTGGAACTTCAAAAGCTCTCCGCACATGGCGCCCTACGACCCAGGCGAACTGTTAACAGAGGAGAAGCCCGTTTCGCAGAAAATCCCCCCATTGTATGAGAAGCTGGAATAGTGCACAGAAAACATAGCACTACTGTGTGAGAGAGAAAAAAACAGGCTGCAGTTGGAGAGAAAACAAAACATTCTACCAACAAGTACTGGAAAACAAAAGAAAGACCTCTTCGTATCAACCTGTTGCAGAAGCCACTCCTGTAGATGTCTAGAAAGAGAAATAATAAATCAGTAATTGCCATGAATAAACAAGGCAACAAAACAGCTCACAAAGAAAGTGAAAAGTGTCCAGAAAAGGAACTTAAAGATATGGAAATATGTGACTTAAATGACAGAGAACTCTAGCTTGCAGTTCTGATAAAACTAAACGAGATGCAAGAAAACACAGAAGAGCAATTTAATGAACTCAGAAACACAATCAAACAACAACATGAGCATTTTACGAAAGAGATTGACATTTTTAAAAAGAACCAAATGGAATTTCTGGAGATTAAGAACACAATAGAAGAAATGAAGAATGAAATAACGAGCTTAGGTAGTAGAGTTGACCAGATGGAGGAAAGAATCAGTGATATCAAAGACAGAAACATGGAAATTACACAGCTGGAAGAAAAAAGAGACTTGAGACTTAAAAAAAATGAAAAAACTCTACAAGAACTTTCTGACTCCATCAGAAAGAGCAATATAAGAATAATGGGCATACCAGAAGGAGAAAAAACAGAGAAGGGAACAAAGAATATATTCAAACAAATCGTTGATGAGATCTTCCCAAACTTGTGGAAAGAACTGGATCCAGGAAGCAAATAGAACACCTAATTACCTCAATCCCAACAGGCCTTCTCCAAGGCACATTGTATTGAAGCTATCTAAAATCAATGCCAAAGAAAGAATCCTCAAGGCAGCCAGGGAAAAGAAGATGGTAAGCTACAAAGGAAAGCCCATTAGATTATCATCAGATTTTTCAGCAGAAATTCTACAAGCCAGGAGGGAGTGGAACCAAATATACAAACTATTGAAAGAGAGAAATTATGAGCCAAGAATAATTAATCCAGCAAAGATATCCTTTAGATATGAGGAGGAATAAAGACCTTTCCAGACATACAAAAGCTGAGGGAATTTTCTAACATATGACATGCACTACAAGAAATACTAAAGGAGGCTATTCGACCAGCATCAACAGGGACAATTTGTGGCAACATCAAAAGGGGGAGAGTAAAGGTCTGAACTGGAATATGGAAATGGAGAAAGTAAGCGTGCTGAAGAAAATGGAATACTCTAAATATCGAACTTTCTTTTACATAAACTTAAGGGCAACCACTCGAAAAAAATCCAGAACTGAAATATGTGCTGTAATAAAAGAAGAAACATCATAGAATACCACCACACAGAAATAAAAGACAACAACAAAAAGGCAAAGAAACAATGGAGACACAGCCTTACCAGAAAACTAAAGTTAGAATGACAGGAATCCTCATGTATCAATAATCACACCTAAATGTAAGTGGACTGAAATCACCAATAAAAAGGCACAGAGTAGCAGATTGGATCAAAAAACTAAACCCAACCCTATGCTGTCTCCAAGAGACACATCTCAGCTACAAGGACAAGCATAGACTCAAAGTGAAAGGGTGGAAATTGACACTCTAAGCAAATGGTACCCAGAGAAAATCAGTTGTAGCCATAATGATATCAGATGAAACAGACTTCAGGGTGAAAAAGATAACAAGAGACAAAGATGGACATTTCATAATGGTAAAGGGGACTATACAACAAGAAGACATAACAGTCATCAATATTTATGCCCCCAATCAGGGAGCACCGAAATATGCCAAGCAACTACTAACAGAACTAAAGGGAGAAATTGACAAAAACACAATTATACTAGGGGACTTAAATACATCATTGACAGCTATGGATAGATCTCCAAACAGAAAATAAATAACGAAACAGCAGCTCTAAATGACACATTAGATGAAATGGACTTAATTGACATATATAGAGCACTTCATCCTAAAACATCAGACTATACATTCTTTTTGAGTGTACATACATTCTCAAGGATAGACCATATATTGGGACATAAAATCAGCCTCAGCAAATTTAAGAAGATTGAAATTATACCAAGCATATTCTCTGATCACAAGGTTTTGAAAGTTGATATCCACTGCGAAAAGAAAACAGGAAAAAACACAAATACCTGGAGATAAAAAAAAAAACATACTTTTAAAGAATGACTGGGTCAAAGAAGAAATTAGAGGAGAGATCAAAAGATACATAGAAACAAATGACAATGAAAATACATCCTACCAAAATTTTGGGGATGCAGCGAAAGCAGTTTTAAGAGGGAAATTTATATCATTACAGGCCTATCTCAAGAAACAAGAAAAATCCCAAATAAATAACTTCATGTTACACCTTAAAGAACTAGAAAAAGAAGAACAAGTGAAACCCAAGGTCAGCAGAAGAAAGGAAATAACAAAAATCAGAGCAGAACTAAATGAAATAGAGAACAAAAAGACAATAGAAAAAATAAAGTGACAAAGAGCTGCTTCTTTGAAAAGATTATCAAAATCGACAAACCCTTGGCTAGACTCACTAAGATAAAAAGAGAGAAGACACTAATTAACAAAATCAGAAATGAAAAAGGGGAAGTTATCACGGACACCACAGAAATACAAAGGATCATGCAAGAATACTATGAAGGACTATATGCCACCAAATTCAATAACCTAGAAGAAATGGACGAGTTCTTAGAAACATATAGCCTTCCAAGGCTGAACCATGAAGAACTGGCAAATCCAAACAGACTGATCACCAGTAACGAAATTGAATCAGTCATCCAAAACCTTCCCAAAAGCAAAAGTTAGGGACCAGATGGCTTCAGTAGTGAATTCTACCAAACCTTCAAAGAGGATCTAATACCAATCCTGCTCAAACTCTTCCAAAAAATTGAAGAAGAGACAGTACTCCCTAACTCATTTTATGAGGCCAACATTACCCTGTTACCAAAACTTGGTAAGAACAACACACAAAAAAGAAAACTACAGACCAATATCTCTGATGAATACTGATGCAAAATCCTAAACAAAATTCTAGCAAATCGAATACAACAATGCATTAGAAAGATTATTCATCACGAATAATCTTTGGGGTTCATCCCAGGGGCACAAGGATGGTACACATCCTCAAATCCATCAATGTGATACATCACATAAATAAAATAAAGGACAAAAATTATGTGATTATATCAATTGATGCAGAAAAAGCATTTGACAAGATACAACATCCATTTATGATTAAAACACTTAATAAAATAGGTATAGAAGGAAAATACCTTAACATAATAAAGGCCGTATATGACAAGCCCTCAGTTAATCTCATAATTAATGGTGAAAAACTGAAGCCCTTTGCTCTACATTCAGGAACACGACAGGGCTGTCCCCTGTCACGTTTGCTTTTGAACATAGTGTTGGAAGTCCTTGCCAGAGCCATCAGGCAAGAGAAAGAAATAAAAGGCATTCAAATTGAGAATGAAGAAGTTAAATTGTCACTCTTTGCAGATGACATGATGCTATATATAGAAAACCCTAAAGACTCCACCAAACACCTATTAGAAACAATCGACGAATACAGTAAAGTTGCTGGCTACAAAATCAACGTACAAAAGTCCATGCATTCCTATATACTAACAATGAAATCTCAGAAAAAGAAATACAAAAAAACAATTCTGTTTGCAATTGCAGCAAAAACAATAAAATACCTAGGAATAAACTTAACCAAGTATGTGAAGGATTTATATGCTGAAAACTATAAGACATTTTTGAAAGAAATTGAAGAAGACACAAAGAAATGGAAAGACATTCCATACTCATGGATTGGAAGAATGAACATAATTAAAATGGCCATATTACCTGAAGCAATATACAGATTTAATGCCACCCCTATTAATATCCCAATGGCATTTTTTAAAGAAATAGAACAAAAAATCATCAGATTTGTCTGGAACCACAAAAGACCGCAAATAGCCAAAGCAATCTTAACAAAAAAGAACAATACTGGAGGTATCACACTCCCTGACTTTAGCTTGTACTCCGGGCTACAATAATCAAAACAGCATGGTATTGACAGTAAAACAGACACATAGACCAATGGAATAGAAATGAGAACCCAGAAATAAAACCACATAAATATGGACAGATAATTTTTGACAAAGAAGCTAAAAACATACAATGGAGGAAAGACAGTCTCTTCAATAAATGGTGTTGGGAGTATTGGATAGCCACGTGCAAACGAATGAAACTGGACTACTATGTGTCACCATGTACCAAAATTAATTCAAAATGGATCAAAGCCTAAAGCATAAGACCTGACACAATAAACTGCATAGAAGAAAACATAGGTACTAAACTTATGGACCTTGGGTTCAAAGAGCATTTTATGAATTTGACTCCAAAGGCAATGGAAGTAAAAGCTAAAATAAACAAATAGGAGTATATGAAACTCAAAAGCTTCTGCACACCAAAAGAAACCATCGACAAAATAAAGAGGCAACCAACTGAATGGGAGAAGATTTTTGCAAACAGTGCCTCCGATAAGGGGCTAATATCCAAAATATACAAGGAACTCATGAAACTCAACAACAAAAAAACAAACAACCCAATTGAAAAATGGGCAGAGGACCTGAAGAGTCATTTCTTCAAAGAGGATATACAAATGGCAAATAGCCATATGAAAAAATGCTCAACATCACTAATCATCAGAGAAATGCAAATAAAAACCACAATGAGATATCATCTCACCCCAGTCAGAATGGCTATCATCAACAAGGCAAATAGTAACAAGTGTTTGAGAGGCTGTGGAGAAAAAGGAACCCTCATACACTGTTGGTGGGAATGAAGACTGGTGCAGCCCTTATGGAAGGCAGTGTGGAGGTTCCTAAAAAAATTACAAATAGAATTACCATATGACCCGGCAATCCTTTTCCTGGGTGTCTACCCAAAAAATTTGAAAACATTTATCCATAAAGACATGTGTGCTCCAATGTTCATTGCAGCTTTCTTTACGTTGGCCAAGACATGGAAACAACCCAAATGTCCTTCGATAGATGAATGGATAAAGAAGTTGTGGTATATATTCACAATGGAATACTATTCGGCAGTAAGAAAAGATGATATAGGAACATTTGTGACAACATAGATGGATCTTGAGAGTATAATGCTAAGCAAAATAAGTCAGACAGAAAAAGCAGAGAACCCTATGATTTCACTGATATGGGGATATAAACTAAAAACAACAAAAGAACAAGACAAACAAATGAGAAACAAGAGCTCATAGACACAGACAATAGTTTAGTGGTTACCAGAGGGTAAGGGGGGTGGGGGAGGGAGATGAGGGTAAGGGGGATCAAATATATGGTGATGGAAGGAGAGCTGACTCTGGGTGTTGTGCACACAATGGTATTTACAGATACCATTGTACACTTGAAATCTATGTAATTTTACTAACAAATGTCCCACCAATAAATTTTTAAAAAATCATAAATACAGGGGATGAGTGGAGAATGGATTGGAGGTAGATTGGGAAGGGAAAATACAGAGGAAAGACAGAAATTGATCATTCACATATCTTCTTATCTCAATGCAAAACAAAAATACAACAGGCATCTTTTAAAAATGGTCAGTTATCCAAATAGGGCAGAAAAAAGTATAGTATTATTATTGTTTTAATTTGTTAAATTTATTGGGGTGATGTTGGTTAGTAAAATTACATAGGTTTCAAGTGCACAATTCTGTAATACATCATCCATATCTCACATTTTGTGTTCACCACCCAGATTCAGTTCTTTTTCCATCACCATGTATTTGACCCCCCTTTCACTCTTCTATAACTTCTCTCCCCCCTTACCCTCTGGTAACCACTAAACTGTCTTTAATTTATTAAATATTCAGGTGAAAATTGATATTATTTCTAATAGTGACATGTTATGTCAGAGGAAAAAAATGATACAGATAGATAGCAGATGCATTTATGTACATGTATGTTTTTATTTAAACATTTTAATTAAAATTCTTGTTTTGAAGTTATCATAGATTGAGATATAATTGGAAAAAAATAATACAAAGCAATCCTGTGTAAATTTTAACCAGTTTCCCCATATGGTAACACCTTTTGGGAAGAAAAATTTTTATCCACATGTTTGTATAGAATATCACAAGTAAGATACTGACAAATACAGTCAAGAAACAGAAGAATTCATTAGCCCAAATCTCCCACATTTTGAACTTTTATAACAACCCCTGTTTCCCTCCTGTCCCCACTCCTCCTTAAGGCTTGGAAACCACTAACTTCTTCAAAATTTCTATAAATTTATAATTTTGAGAATGTTATCAAAATTTAATCATATACTATGTAATCTTTTAGGATTGGATTTTTTTAACTGAGATATAATTTCAAATAACATTGTATAAGTTTAAGATGTATATATTTACTTGATACATTTATATATTGCAATATGATCACCACCATAGCATTAGCTAACACCTCTATCATATCACACTTACCTTTTTTTTTGTGGTGAGAACATATAAGATGTAGTCTCAGCCATTCTGAAGTACATAATACAGTATTGTTGACTATAATCACTAATGCTGTCCGTTAGATCTTCAAAACTTATTCAAAATGAAAAAACATCCTACTGAATGGGAGAAGATATTTGCCAATGATATGTCTGATAAGGGGTCAATATCCCAGATTTATAAAAGATTCATACAACTCAACAGCAAAAACTAAACAACCCAATTGAAAAATGGGCAGAGGACATGAATAGACATTTCTCCAAAGAGGACATACACACGGCCAATAGACATATGAAAAGATGCTCAATGTCACTAATCATCAGAGAAATGCAAATGAAAACCTCAATGAGATACCACCTCACTCCAATCAGAATGGCTATCATCAATAAATTAACAAACAACAAGTGCTGGTGAGGATGTGGAGAAAAGGCCTCATGTACTGTTGGTGGGGTTGCAAATTGATGCAGCCAGTGTGGAAAACAGTATGGAGGTTCCTAGAAAAATTAAAAATAGAACTACCTTATTACCCAGTAATTCCACTCCTGGTATTAATCCAAGGAAATCTAAAACACTAATTCAAAAAAATATATATATGCACCCCTATGTTTATTGCAGCATTATTCACAATAGCCAAGATATGGAGACAACTGAAAGGTCCATCAATAGATGATTAAAGAAATCATGATACATTTATACAATGGAATATTATGCTGCTATAAAAAAGAATGAAATCTTATGATTTGCAACAATATGGATGGATCTAGAAGGTATTATGTTAAGTGAAATAAGTCAGACGGAGAAAAACAAATACCACATGATCTCACTTATATGTGGAATCTAAAGAATAGAATAAACAAGCAAACAAAACAGAAATAGACTCATAGATACAGAGAACAAACTGATGGTTGCTAGTCAGGAGGAGTTTGGGGGATGAGTGAGAAAGGTAAAGGGATTAGGAAGTACAAATTGATAGCAACAAAATAATCAAGGGGATGTGAAATACAGTATGGGGAATAGTCAATAATGTTATAAAAACTGTATGGTGTCAGACTTATCGGAGGGATCACTTCATAAATTATATAAATGCCTCACCACTGTGCTGTGCACTTGAAAATAATATAAAATAATATTGAATGTCCACTGTAATACATACGGGATGTAAATTACAGTATAGGGAATATAGTCAATGGTATTGTAATAGCTATGTGCAGTTTCAGAGGGATAGTAGACTTGTTGATGTTATCACTTTGTGAGGGGTGTAAATGTCTAATCATTATATTGTTTTGTACACCTGAAACTAATAATAATAAAAAACTATTGATTATATACATACAGAATGTATTCAACCATCTTACTCAACCCTGATAGTTTCAATACTGGTGGTTTCAAAAAAAATGTATACACGCGACTTGTATTCATCTTTTGTTATTGGTATATATTGAGTGTTACCATTTTAATAGAGTCTTTTCCTTTCTTAAAATGTGCATACTTTTTTGGCACCCTTTGCAGTATTTTTTTTTTTTTAATTTTCTCACATATTCTGGTTAGGCAATCATTTTCTCTGTTAATAGAGATGATTATATTTCCTCCTGGATAATCAGTAGTTATGCTTTTTATTTCTGTTCTATTGCATTGCATTGGAGAAACTGAAGAAGAATGTTGAATTATTTTAATAATGTCAAAATGTTCCTTCTGATTTAGACATCATTGCATCATTTCCCCTTCTGCATTCCCCAACCCACAGCAATCAGCATTCAATTGCTATCCTTAAGGAAGACGGTCCCCCTGACATTCCACGTTCAGCGGGGCTTGCCTTTGGGTCCTTCTCTTTTTGGTTCTCTATGCTTTTAGCACACATTCTCAGCCATGCTTTTATTCTTGAAACTTCAAACTCTTCAATCTATGAGAACCCTCTAGTAACTCTTTTGTAGCCTGCTGAACTAACTCTTCTGCCATTATGAAACCTTTATGCCTTGTTTTTTCTCAAGGTTCTGCCCATACACCCCTGCCCTTCTCCACCAATGAGCTTTTCATTACTTTGAAAATTCTTTGTTCAATATGGTTAATCTATCATTGATATATATATAGCATATGTAAATAAAAATAACTTTTTTTGTACACAGGGAATAAAAGAAAATTGATCGTAATGCAGCAAAATAAAAAATACACAGAAATCAGCACAATAAGAAACAGAACTCCTAATGCACTACTCCCCACAGATCTCTTGCCAAAGTTCTGACAACTATATCAGCAATACATTTCCATCTAGCTGTCCCAGATATTCTCACACTCAAAATGTCTACATATGACCTCTCATCTTATCTCCAGAAATCCACACTTTCCTCTTGTACTGTCTCTTTCAAATGGCGGCAACTGGATTTTCTTAGTTCAACTAATGTAACTCCTTGCTAGAACTCCTGTGGGAATGAAGTCACCATGGATTAAGGGCCTCATTCTGTCATGTCCTGTATCTGTATAGCCTGATGCTATCTCCTGATCTTACTGGGTGGGTTGGAGAGACATGGGCAGTTCTCTCACACTAGATGGATGGTAATAGATTTTGTGGCTGGTAGTTCTCAAACACCTCAGCTAATATGTGAGAATACACTTGACCAGAGAGAGGTATGTGTCCTGAATTACATTTTCTATTTCTCTGAGAAAAAAACAGGAGATGTTAGGCCTCTGTGGGGACAGAGTACCAGAGAGCAGTTTCGAGGCTCTTGGCCTTACGTTTAAAGGTGCTCGGGTTGTAGATGGCCGTCAGCTGTGGCTAGTTGGCCATCAGCTGTAGCCAGTTAGCTAATTGGCCACTGATATAACTGTCGCAGCTGAGTTGGTTGGTCAGTTGGTCGGTTGGCAGGCAGAGAAGCGGACAGCAGGTTGCAGGTTGTGTGGCTCCAGCCTCCAGTGAGACT